>NW_025814882.1:0-327166 GCF_022079265.1 Lynx rufus
TATGATGCCAATTTTCAGACCAGAATGCTATTAAACTTGAAATCTGCCACAAGAAAAAATTTGAAAAGACCACATATACAGGGAGATTAAAGGATATCCCACTAAAGAATGACTGGGTTAACCAAGAAATTAAAGAAGAAATAATAAAGTACATGGAAGCCCATGAAAATGAAAACATGACAGTCCAAAACCTTTGGAATACAGCAAAGGCAGTCATAAGAAGGAAGTATATAGCAATCCAGACCTTCCTAAAGAAGGAAGAAAGGTCTCAAATAGACAACCAAACCTCACACCTAAAGGAGCTGGGAAAAGCACAGCAAATATAGCCCAAACCAGCAGAAGAAGGGAAATAATAAGGATTAGAGCAGAAATCAATGATATTGAAATGAAAAAAAAAAAAAGAAAGAAAGAAAAAAGTAGAGGAGATCAATGAAACTAGGAGCTGGTTCTTGAAAGAATTAACAAAATTGAGAAATCCCTAGACGGATTTATCAGAAAGAAAAAGGAGAGGACCCAAGTAAATAAAATCATGAATTAAAGAGGACAGATCACAACCAACACTTCAGAAATACAAACAATAATAAAAGAATATTATGAGCAATCATATGCCAACAAATTAGGCAATATGGAACAAATGGAAAAATTCCTAGAAACATATAAACTACCGAACTGAAACAGGAAGAAATAGAAAATTTGAATAGACCCATAGCCAGTAAATAAAGTGAATCAGTAATCAAAAATCTCCCAGCAAACAAGAGTCCAGGGCCAGATGGCTTCCCAGGGGAGTTCTATCAGACATTTAAAGCAGAATTAATACCTATTCTTTTGAGTCTGTTGCAAAAAATATAAATGGAAGAAAAAACTTACAAACTCATTCTGAGGCTAGTATTACCTTGATTCCAAAACCAGACAAAGACCCCGCTAAAAAGGAGAACTATAGACCAATATCCCTGATGAACATGGATGCAAAAAATCTCAACAAGATACTAGCAAATATAATCCAGCAATACATTAAAAGTTAATCACCACGATTAAGTGGGATTTATTCCTGGGCTGAAGGGCTGGTTCAACATCTGAAAATGAAACAATGTGATACATCACATTAATAAAAGAAAGGATAAGAACCGTATGATCCTGTCAATAGATGCAGACAAAAAGCATTTGACAAAACACAGCACCCTTTCTGGATAAAAACCCTCAAGATAGTAGGGATAGAAGAAACATACCTCAACATCATAAATGCCATATATGAAAGACCCACAGCTAAGATCATCCTCCATGGGGGAAAAACTGAGATCTTTCCCCCTAAGGTCAGGAACATGAAAGGGATGTGACCTCTCATCACTGTTGTTCATCATAGTACCGGAAGTCCTAGCCTCTGCAATCAGACAACAAAAAGAAACAAAGACACCCAAATTGGCAATGAAAAAGTCAAATTTTCACTCTTCACTGAGGACGTGATATTCTATGTGGAAAACCCAAATGACTCCACCAAGGAACTGCTAAAATTGATACATGAATTCATCAGTCAGATATACAATCAATGCACAGAAATTAGTTGCATCTCTACAGACCAAAAATTAAAGCAACAGAAAGAGAAATCAAGAAATCCACCCCATTTACAATTGTACCAAAAATCATAAAATACCTAGGAATAAATCTAAGCAAAATGGTAAAAGATCTGTATACTGTACAATATAGAAATCTTATGAAAGAAATTAAAGAAGACACAAGAAATGGAAAAACCTTCCATGCTCATTGATTTGAAGAACATTGATAAAATGACAATACTACCAAAAGCAATCTACATATTCAATGCAATACCTATCAAGATAACACCAGCATTCTTTACAGAGCTAGAACAAACAACCCTAGAAGTTGTAGGGAACCAGAAAAGACCCTAAATAGCCAAAGCCATGTTGAAGAAGAAAAATGAAGCCGAATCCGAGCTGTAATCATCAAGACATATGGTACTGGCAAAAAAACAACAACAACAACAAAAAAAAAAACAAACAAACAAAACAAAACAAAACAAAACAAAACAAAAAAAAAACAGACACATAGATCAATGTTACAGAATAGTAAACACAAAAATAACCCACAAATGTATGGCCAACGAATCTTTGACAAAACAGGAAAGAATATCCAATGGAAAAAAGATAGTCTCTTCATCAAATGGTGTTGAGAAAACTGGATAGTGACAATGCAGAAGAATGAACCTAGACCACTTTATTACACCATACAGAAAAATAAACACAAAATGGATGAAAGACCCAAATGTAAGACAGGGGATTATCAAAATACTAGAGGAGAAAACATGCAACAACCTCTTTGACCTTGGCTGCAGCAACTTCTTACTAGACATGTCTCTGGAGGCAAGGAAAACAAAAGCAAAATTGAGCTATTGGGACCTCATCAAGATAAAAAGCTTCTGCACAGCGAAGGAAACGATCAGCTAAATTTAAAGGCAACCAATGGAATGAGAGAAGACATTTGCAAATGACCTATCAGATAAGGGGTTAGTATCCAAAATCTATAAAAAATTTATCAAACTCAACACCCAAAAAACAAATAATCCAGTGAAGAAATGGGCAAAAGACATGAATAGATACCTTTCCAAAGAAGATATCCAGATGGTAACAGACACATGAAAAGATGCTCAGTATCACTCATCAGGGAAATACAAATCAAAACTGCAATGAGATATCAACTCACACCTGTCAGAATGGCTAAAATTAACAACTCAGGAAACAACATGTTGGCAAGGATGCAGGGAAAGAGGAGCCAGTTTTTGCACTTTTGGTGGGAATGCAAACTGGTGTAGCCACTCTGGAAAACAGTATGGAGGTTCCTCAAAAAATTAAAAATAGAACTATTCTATGACTCAGCAACTGAACTACTAGGTATCCATCCAAAGGATGCAAAAATGCTGATTTGAAGGCCACATGCACCCCAATGTTTATAGCAGCGCTATCAATAATAGTCAAATTTGGAGAGAGCCCAAATGTCCATAGACTGATGAATAGATAAGGAAGATGTGGCATGTACACATAATGGAATATCACTCAGTGATCAAAATGAATGAAATCTTGCCATTTGCAACAACATGGAGAGAACTAGAATGTATTATGCTAAGCAAAATAAGTCACTCAGAGAAAGACAAATATATGATTTCACTCATATGTGGAATTTCAGAAACAAAACAGATGAACACAGTGGAGGGGAAGGAAAAAATAAGATAAAAACAGACAGGGAGGTAAACTATAAGAGACCCTTAAATACAAAGAACAAACAGGGTTGCTGGAGGGGAGGCAGGTAGGAGGATGGGATAAATGGGTGATAGGTACTAAGGATGGCACTTGTTGGAATGAGCACTGGGTGTTATATGTAAGTGACGAATCACTAAATTCTACTCCTGAAACCATTAAAAAATAAATAAAATAAAGTAGTACTTACAAAAATAAATAAACAAAAATAAAGAGCTCTTCTACCATCACAGCCCTTATGCTCCCTTGGAATCCTTTGGGGATGTGACAGAGAGGAGGCAGCTTCGTGCAAAACTATAGTGTAAGGATGTACAATATAGTGATTCCAGAATTCCATATATCACCTGGTGGTTATCATGAAAGTGCACTCCTTAATCCCCATCACCTACTTAATCCATCCCCTCACCCTCCCCTCTTGTAACCATCAGCTTGTTCTCTATAATTGCGTCTGTTTCTTGACTTGTATTTCTTTTTTCCCCCTTTGCTCATTTGTTTTGTTCCTTAAGTTCCACATATGAGTGAAATCGTGTTATGTGTCTTTCTCTGATTGACTTATCTGACTTAGCATTATACTATCTAGCTCCATCCATGCTGTTGCAAATGGCAATATTTCTTTCTTTTTTATGGCTGAATAATACTCCATTGTGTATATATACCACATTTTCTTTGTCCATTCACCTACTGATGGACATTTGTGCTGCTTCCATAATTTGGCTATTGTAAATAATGCTGCTATAAACATAGGGGTGCATGTATCCCTTTGACTTAGTATTTTTGTATTCTTTGGGTATATACCCAGTAGTGTGATTACTGGATCATAGGGCGGTTCTATTTTGAACTCTTTGAGGATGCTCCACGCTATTTTCTGGAGTGCCTGCACCAGTTTGCATTCCCACCAACAGTGCAATAGGGTTCTCCTTTTTCTGCATCTTCGTAAGCAACATGTTGTTTCTTGTGTCATTGCTTTTAGCCATTCTGACAGGTGTGAGGTGATAGCTTATTGTAGTTTTGATTTGAATCTCCCTAATACTATTTGATGATGAACATCTTTTCATGTGTCTGATGGCCATATGTATGTCTTCTTTGGAGACATATCTGTTCATGTCTTCTGCCCATTTTTAAATTGGATTATTTTGGGAGGGTGAGCTTGATAAGTTCTTTATATATTTTGGATACTAATCCTTTATTGGATATGTCATTTACAAATGTCTTCTCCTATTCTGTAGGCTGTCTTTTAGTTTTGTTGATTGTTTCCTCTGCTTTGAATAAGCTTTTAATTTTGATGTAGTCCCAGCAGTTTATTTTTGCTTTTGTTTCCCTTGCCTTAGGAAACATATCTATAAAGAAGTTGCTATGGCTGATGTCAAAGAGGCAACTGCCTGTGTTCTCCTATAGGAATTTTATAATATCAGGTCTCACATTTAAGTTTTTAATCCATTTTGAATGCATTTTTGTATATGGTGTAATAAAGTGGTCCAGTTTCTTTCTTTTGCATGTTGCTTTCCAGTTTTTCCAACGCTACTTGTTGAAGACACTGTCCTTTTCCCATTGGATATTCTTTCCTGCTTTGTCAAAGATTAGTTGACCATATATTTGTTGGTTTATTTCTGCATTTTCTTGGTGTTAACATTCTTGTCAGCAGGTTGAGGAAGAAACAGAATAAGGAGATCTCACAGGGGGCTTTTGGCAGTCATGCTGGTCAGTGTTGTACATCACTTAGGCCCACTTTCCCTTGACAGGATTCAGTCTACCAGCCACAGTGACCTTCTGGAGGCCTGGGAAACTCCAGGAGGAAAAGAAAAGGAGTTTGGAAAACAGCTAGTCAGTCTGTGCTATTGGCATGACAAATATGTTCACAGGACAGAATATACAAATTTATCTGTGTATTTTCAAAATTCCCAGCCTCACACATAATGAAAGAAACCGTGTATTTTAATTATAGTAAGATACCATCCATTCTCTATCATATTGACAAATATGCAATCATTTGAAGCACACTGTTTTGGTGAGGATGTGGGGAAAGGGAAATGTCACAGCATTGTTAGTGTGAATTTAAATTGATAAGCATCTAGAGAGGGCAATTAAGCAATATCTGTCAAAATTATGTGTGCATTTACACTTTGATCCAGAAATCCTACTTCCATGAATTTATCCATTGGACATATTTGCACAGGTGTGTAAAGAAGTTACATATAAGCTTATTCAGTGCAGTATTGTCTGTAATAACATTAGTTTGGTAAATCCATAAGTGTCAATCAGCAGCAGACGTGTTAAATAAAAAAATAAGAGAGAATACGTCAATGTAAAAGGACACCATGCACCTATATTTTTTTTAAAAAGTATAATATTATTTAGCTGAATAGCTAAGTGTACATTCTGAAACTATATTGCAGGAATCCAATCCTGGTTCTTCCTGCTTTTAGCCATATTAACATTGGCAATTTATTTAAATTCTATGTGCTTTAGTTTCCTCATCAAGAAATGAGGATAATTACTTCAATGGGTAAGATGAGATTAAATTAATTAAACACTGTCTAATTTTTGCCCACATTATGATCACCCAGAACTATCTCCAAGATACATTAAAAATGAAAGAATACAGGTCCCAAAAGCTGTTTGGTATTGAACCATTTGTATAAAAAGGGGAGTGGTTAAAATATGTAAATGTTTATATATGTGTAATATACTTCTGCAAGGAAGGACATATAAGAACCTAGTGGAAAAGAGTGCTTGTCTTTGGGGACAAGAACTGGATGCTTCCACAATTGGGGTGAGAGGCATACTTGTAACTGACTTTTTTAAAACTTTTGTATTTTATACCATGAAGGCATGTATCATGTAGTCCATTTTTCTTTTTTGTTAAAGGCAAGAACAGAAAATAAAAAGCAATAACACAGACCAAGTTGTATGCAATCTGAATTTGTGACCTCTATGCACGTACAGCTGTGTAATGTGTAAACTGAAAATGTGGGGTTTCTTGTTAAAAAATCGGGAAAATAGTTTTTCCCCTTTCTTCCATTGTCCTTCATTTGACTTGTCATTGTGTTTTATATTTGCAGTTTAATGTTGTGGAGGTCCTCAGAGGTGTCTGGGGGCCCTGCCCCAGACCTGGCAGTCTCTGTCCTGAACCTTCCTGCACCCACACGCAAGTCCCACCAGAGGGAGGAAGGTAGTAGCAGCTACTTGGGCAGGAGAGGGAGAGGGAATCTGGGTGAGTGAAAGAACCCGTCCCAGTGAGGCCAGTAGCTGGTAGGACTGAACCATAGGAAAGCTGAAGCTCCAGGCCCCAGCACATACTGCATCATCCCATGAGACATCATTTACAAAATATAAATTCAAAGAAAAAAGGTTAAGAATTTCAAGAATCAACATTAACCCACAAGCCCAGGCACCCATTACCAGCATGAGCCCCGTGGGACCAACTATACTGGTTGCAGGTCCTTAAAGTCGGCCCTACCATGTCTTACCTGTGAGCCATTGGCCAACTTCTCTGGGGTTTCAGTTTCTTCGCCAATAGAATGGAGAGTGAAGAAAAAAAAAAAAACCCTCATAGGTGTCTTCGTGAGATTTCAATGGGATTTTATATGTAAAGTGCTTAGCATAGTACCTGGCACACTGTAATAAATCATTATAAGTTGAATATAATTATTAAATTATTAATGAGACTATAATTTATATTACATTATCAATTAAAATGAGTTATTGTACTGAAATTTGAAATGATTAAATGCTTTATTAAAATAGTTAATGAACACATGCAAACATTACAACAAATAGAAACATAAACCACAACAGATTAAACAGCGGTACTCCTCCTACTCCGCCCAACTTTGGTTGTAGGGCATTGACATATACAATATCAGTTGTTCTTCAAATTTATCAAGCATGAAATTTTTTTTATTTATAAGTTTAATTTTTTTTATTTTTTAAATACAATTTATTGTAAAGTGAGCTAACATGCAGTGTACACAGTGTGCTCTTGGCTTCGGGAGTAGATTTCCATGATTCATCCCTTACATACAACACCCAGTGCTCATCCCAACAAGTGTCCTCCCATCACCAATTTTCCCCTCTACCCCACACTCCCCCATCAAACCTCAGTTTGTTTTCTGTATTTAAAAGTGTCTTGCACTGTTGGTGGGAATGCAAACTGGTGCAGCCACTCTGGAAAACAGAGTGGAGGTTCCTCAAAAAAATCAAAAGTAGAATTACCCTACAATCCAGCAATAGCACTACTAGGAATTTATCCAAAGGATACAAGAGTGCTGATTCATAGGGGCACATGTACCCCAATGTTTATGGCAGTGCTTTCAACAATAGCCAAATTATGGAAAGAGCCCAAATGTCTATCAACTGATGAATGGATAAAGAAGATGTGGTTTATATATATAAAGCATTCCAATTTCTTTCTTGCCACAGGGATTTTGCAAATACTGTTCTCTTTGCCTAGAACACTGCTCTCCTAACCTCCTTAACCTCACTAATCCCTCTGTAATTAATTAATTCCACAAATAAGTGTGAAACAGTTACCTGGTGTTAAGCACTGTGTTAGTTTTGAGGGCTGTATAGCAGGATGATCAAAGCCAGACATTTTCCTAGATCTCCTTTTGCTTCCAGTGAAGCAGGTAAAATAAAAAATAATTCAACACCACATTAGTGCATATATATCTTCCTTAATTTACAATGTGGTTATTTTTGTTTCCTTTCCCTTATGTTCATCTGTTTTGTCTCTTAAAGTCCTCATATGAGTGAAGTCATATGATTTTTGTCTTTCTCTGACTGACTAATTTCACTTAGCATAATACCCTCCAGTTCCATCCACGTAGTTGCAAGTGGCAAGATTTCGTTCTTTTTGATTGCCGAGTAATAATCCATTGCATATAAAAACAGGGAGGGGGACAAAACAGAAGAGACTCATAAATATGGAGAACAAACTGAGGGTTACTGGAGGCGTTGTGGGAAGGGGGATGGGCTAAATGGGTAAGGGGGCACTAAAGAATCTACTTCTGAAACTATTGTTGCACTATATGCTAATTTGAATGTAAATTTAAAAAAATTTTTTTAATTAAAAAATTAAAAAAAATAAATAAAAAAACAATTTACAATGTGGTTATGCCCTGATAAACCCATTGCAATTTGAAACATTGTATGCCAAAAATGTATTTAATACACTAATTTACCAATCATCACAGCTTAGCATAGCCTACCTTAAATGTGCTCAGAATGCTTACATTAGTATATAGGTGGGGAAAATCATCTAACACAAAGCCTGTTTTATCATAAAGTGTTCAATATTTCATGTAATGTATTGAATACTGTACTGAAAGTTAACAACAAGATGATTATATATGTACAGAATGGTTGTAAGTGTATTGGTTGTTTACCCTCATGAACACATGGCTGACTAGGAGCTGTGTCTCACTGCCACTGCCCAGCATCACAAGAGAGAATATTACCATGTCTCTAGTCCAGGAAAAGATCAAAATTCAAGATTCAAAATTCTGTTTCTACTGAATGCCTATCACTTTTGTATCGTCATAAAGTTGAAAAATCATAAGTTGGCCATCATAAGTCAGGGACCATCTTTATAGAATTCTAAAATGACTTAATCAGTTTGATAATAAGAATCACACTCTTGTGAGTTCAAAATAATAGGAATTTAGTCTAGACTTGAGGGTGGGGGACAATTGAGTGGCACTAAAGTCAAGTCTGAAGGATGAATGGGATATTAATTAATGGCCAGTCAGTCCTGACTGCAGGAATAGCATGTTGAAAAGGCCCTGTGGTCAGAGTAAATACCGTAGGTTCAAGGAACGGAAAGGGGTTTATGTGACTGGATTTCAAGGTACAAGTAGGAGAGTATTGTGAGATGGGGAGGCAAAGAAGTATAATGGCTGATTTGGCCTATATTTGACCCTCAACTCTCTCACTTACTAGCTTTGTAACAGAGGTCAAATTCCTGAACCTCTTTGTGCCTTATCTGTGTACCATGGCATGATTAAAAACTGCCTTATAGGGTTGTTTGTGAGAATTCGGTGACATAATACCTGTAAAGCCTATAGGACCATAAAAACTGATTACAAGTGGCATTCACTAAATGTTAATTGTTATTATTAGGACTATGGTGGTTAGGCAAAGATGGCAGGGCTGGGACTAGGATGAGATAAGAGCTATGCAAAATTTAAAAAGGCACTTACTTCTTGGTGCTGACCCTGTATTTGGACTACTCAGAGTCTGGGCATTCCCTTACATTTTTGAATTTTAGGTGCTTATCTTTTCCCATCCTAGTCCTGGCTCTTAGTGAGAGATAGGACCATGCATACCATATTAAAGACTTTGATTTTTCTTCTATGAGCAAGGGAAGATGTCTGAGAGTTTTAACCAGGTGGAGTGAATGGGGTATGCATGTGGCATGCCATAATGTTTGTTTTATAAATATTATTTGGAAAAAAATATGGATTAGAAGGAAGCCAGAATCAATGTGGATAGTGGCCAGTTAGGAAGCAATTTAAATAGTCAACATATGACATGATGAGACCTTGGACAAAAATGGTGCCAGTGGAGATAGAAGGACATAGACAATTTTGATAAATATCTAGGAACAAATCTCATAGTACTTGACAGTGAGTAGCATGTGAAAGGCAGGGTGAAAGAGGTAATAAGGATGTTGCCTTGATTTCTGGTGTATATAAATAAATGACCGTGATACCATTGGAAGAGATGATAACACTGGAAGAAATTTAGGAGAAAGAGCATACATTTGTCTTTTGTCATGTGGAGTTTGAGGTGCTTTTGAGATACTTGATTGGATATATTGGATAGAAAGTTGGTTATTTTAGTCTGGAGTTCTGTTGACAGTATGGACTGAGAAATAAATGTCCTTGGTAGCTTACAGATGGTGATTAAAGATTAAGGTCTTAGTGGCACTTCTTTAGGGAGAGCATGGAGTGATAAGAAGAGGCCTTGGAATCAAGCCCCAAGAAACTCAAATATTTAATGCCTTGATAGAGGAGGATGGCCTTACATCAAGGAGATAAATAAATGGCCAGAAAGGCAAGAACACCAGGAAATTAGTGACAGTGAAGTGAAAAGGAAAGAGTGTTTCTAGGATAAAATCATGTTCTGTGGGGTCAGAGGAGGAAGGATGGTCAAGGGATTGAAGATTGGAAATTTTTCATTGCCTTTAGCAATCCAGAGGTCGTTGGTTATATTAAATAGTGAGAAATATTGCAGGGAGTGATGGAGTGAAAGTCAGACGTAAGCTACGAGGTAAGAAGTAGGTAGGATAATGGCAACAGAGCCCTTTCTTTCAAACATCTGGTTGTGATGGGAGGCAAAGAGCACAATTTCTGGAGTATTCATATGTTAAAGGAAGGGTGACTTTTTTAAAAAAGAGAGAATTTGCCAGGTTGAAATTTTCAACACTTTATTATGAGTTTTTTTTTTTCTTACTGGTGCCAGGCATTGTGCTAAATTCTTTACATATATTATGACATTTAATATTCAGAGCAATCTGTAGTTAGAGGGATTATTATCTCCATTCTACAAATGAAAAATCAGAGGCTTGAAGAGGTTAAGTGACTTACCTAAAACCACACTGTATCTAAGCGGCAAGGCAAGATGCTGGAGCTAGTGTGACACCAAAGCCTATGCACTTAACCCCTGCAGTAATCCATATCCTTGAATTTCAGCTGTGTCTCCCCCATTCCTTCAGTTCTGCCTGTCTTTCCTCTACTTTAGCTGTCTAAGAGGTCTGAGGTAACCAGAGCAACACGGAGAAAACCAGACCTCCCATCATGCTAGAGGGATAGTGAAACTTCTTTGAAGTGGAGGTGAAGGGGCAGCACTTCCGGTGGTGTCTCCGACATTTCTCTCCCGCTGGTGAGTTTGGGCGGCGGTGACCTGCCATTCTCTCCAGCCTACGTTTTTTGGTAACACCAGGGATGGAGGATGGCGATTTGTCCGGAGATTCAGGATGGTGGGGTGGGGGTGGGGGACAGACGCTTGGAGGTTTTGTCTGTCTGGCTGCTCTACCTAACTTCTGAAGCATAGTCGCCAAGCTCAAGGACGTAATCACACTGTCTTCTATGAAACAGGAAGATTCCTTCACAGGGTTCACTCACATCAAAGGAGAGTAACAGAGAAAGGAGGGATTCTCACTGAAACCTGGCTTGTTCGAGCTGTGGACAGAAGTACGGACACCTGTGCAGATGGGGTTTATGTTTTAAAAGGCGGCTTCTAAAATGTATTTTCAGTGCCCTTTCAGTCTGCATTTACCTACACCTCTGATAGGCTCTGAGGACCCGTAAGGAAGTAAGTCATCAGTGTCGTCTGTGCCTTCACATAACCTTACAGCAAGGAGGGGACACACACATTAATCAAAAAAATAACATTTGGGTCTCTTTTGTTCACTGCTCTATCGCTAACACCTAGAACAATTCTAATTTTATTAAATTAATGAAATAATAGTTGGAAAAAAGACATAATTATATGTTTAAATGATAATAATACCAAAATTTATTGAGTGCTTGTTGTGTGTCATGCAGTGTCCTAAGTGTTTTATATGTATAAATTAATTGTAGTATGTGATATGAAAGAAAGCCACCCAGTGCTATAACAGGGTGACCTAACCCAGTTTGAGGGGCCAAGGAAGACGTCCCAAGGAAGGTCATTTGCACTAAGATTTGAAGGAAGAGTAGGCTTTAGGTGAAAAAATGCAGCAGAGATGAAAATTATTCTAGGCACAACATTCTAGAAATAACAACAACAACAACAACAACAACAAAAAACCTTTGTGAAGGGGAGGGAACTTGGCTGCGTTGAGAGATTGAAAGGCATGTGTGGTTGGGTTTGGGTGTTTTTGTCTAAGAGTGATCAAGAATTTTAAATTAGAGTATGATATCAGTTTTGCAGAAAATACTGTCTACACAATAAATAAGAGATGGAAGAGATGTGAGTAGGTCAATAAGGAGAATATTGTAATAGTTCAGGTATGGCATGCTTAGTCACTTGTATTAGAGTAGTGGTAGTAGAAATGGAGAAAAGTGGAGAGATTTAAGAGCTATATAGAAGCTACAGTCAGCAGGACTTAATGTTGGACAGAATGTCAAAGATGACTCCCAGGGCTGGCTTGTACAACTGGATAGATGATGATACCATCTGCTAAGACCAAGGAAGACCAGGTTGGGAGTGGGGCAGTGAATATCATGTTATGCTGACTTTGAGGGAAGGCAACAATTATGGCTATAGATGGCAGGTATGATTTTAGATTTGGTAGTAGGAAGCTGAGGTAGTCCCTCCTGAAGATTTTTATTTTCTCAATAAAATAAGAGGTATGGTCAGCTTCTGAGAGTGAGAGGAAAGGAAAACAGGTGTCTGAGGAGATTTTAACTTTGAAATTGCCATTATTGGTAATTGGAGGGAGAGCTGATTGGAAAAAAATACAGTAAATTTATTGGACACTATCTAGGGCTTGGTTGAGGTTGATGTCTGTGATTGTACATGGTACTGGCGTCTCTTCATTTGATTTTTAACCAGAAGCCTGCTTGCGTCTTGACTGCAGGCCTGGGTTCATCCAAACTTTGATATGGGAAAGTTTCTGTGTTGGGCAACTGAGTAATGCAAGTGTCCTTAAATGAAGAATTGAATACAGATATGTGCACATATCTGCAGGTAAGGGGAGTGCATTTAGATGAGATCTAAGTTTGAGGTGCTTGTAGAAATATACAGGATGAGCAGGTGGCAATTGGACATTTTAGTCTGGTGGTCAGGAATGAGCTCCAGACCAGAAATATATATTTAGGATTCACCTCAACTATCGATATCAGATTTTGACTTAATTCATCAAGGATGTAAGAAATAGCTGATGGCCAAGAGTGGGATCTTGGGAGTACTAAGAGATTGAGAAAGAAATTTCAGAAGCATAGGAAAGTAACCAGTAAAAAAAAAAAAAAATGAATCACAGACACAAAGGAAGGGTGTGTGTGTGATGCTACAGAGAGGGAAAGTCAGATGAAACTGAGAAATGAGTCCTTTAATTAGGACATCCTTGTGACCTTATTGAGGAGTGTGTCAGTTGTGGCAGGTGGAGACCTCTAGGGAATGAAGTGAGACTGGATTAAATTGGAGAGTGAGGAGGGGAAGCCTATTTTCTTTGAAAGGAAAGGAGGAGGAGAGTTTGGTAGTTAGAGGGGGATGCAAGGGAGGGTTATTTAGGATGGGAAATACTTGAATACATTTTTTAGAATGATGAAAAGGAGGCATTAAAAAGGGAGAAAGTGGAAATGTAGGAGAGAGTCAGACAATTTTTATCCTTCTAATCTCTTAGTCTCAGAACAATCCTCCAGGGAATGTACTGTTATCCCTGTTTTGCAGAGATGAGGCAATGAAATGAAGAATTTCAGTCACTTTTCACTGGTCACACAGCTAGTAAGAACGATACAGGACTTGAATCTGGTTATAATTCCAAAATGGCTGCACTTACCACGGTACCATGTCACAAACACCTTGAATATTGCTCTCTCTTAGAACAAAAAAGTTGACATAGTAGCTTCAGTACATTAAAAAAAAAATTTACCCTTTTAATGAAAACCCGCCTCATTCTGACAAGTAATATGAGGTTCACCTTTTCTGGAATGACTATTAATGCCAAACACTAAGCGGGATGTTTCATATTCATTATTTGATTTAATTTTCACCGCATTATGGTAAAATAGGTGTAATTAATTAAATTTACTTTAAAGTGAGGAAACCAAGATTCACAGTGGTCACACCTCTTGCCATACCTTAGTACCATTGATTTATTTGTTTAATTTCCCCCCAAAAGACCAGTTTACCTGTGTTTTCCAGAGTCTCTCCAAATTAATGGACAGTAGATGATACTTTAAAAAATCCAACTTCATAGACGCATACTCCACATACCATAAATTTCACTCATTTAAAGTATACAATTCAATGTTTTTAGTAGTATTCACAGAGTTGTACATTATCACTACAATGTAATTTTAGAATGTTATAATCACACTCAAAAGAAACCCCATGCCCATCAGCAGTCACTTTCCATCCTTCAACACTTCAAAAGGCAAACACAAATCAAATTTCTGATTTCATAGATTTCCTTTTCTGAACATCACATGCAAATGGAATCATATAACATGTGCTCCTCTGTGATTGGTTTCTTTCACCCAGCATAATGTTTCAAAGTTCATCCATATTGTGGTATGTATCAGTACTTTATTCCTTTTTATTCCTGAACAGTACTCCACTGAATCAATATGCCATATTTTAACCATCTATTCATCAACTGATGGACACTTGGGTCCCTTACAACCCATGGCAACTATAAATAATGATGCTAAGAATATTTGTGTATAAGTTTTTGTTTAGACATATGTTTTCATTTCTCTTTGGTAGATACCTAAGAGTGGACTTGTTGGTCATATGGAAACTCTTATATTTCAAGTTTTTTTTTTTTTTAAATTTTTTTTTTTCAACGTTTATTTATTTTTGGGACAGAGAGAGACAGAGCATGAACGGGGGAGGGGCAGAGAGAGAGGGAGACACAGAATCGGAAACAGGCTCCAGGCTCCGAGCCATCAGCCCAGAGCCCGACGCGGGGCTCGAACTCACGGACCGCGAGATCGTGACCTGGCTGAAGTCGGACGCTTAACCGACTGCGCCACCCAGGCGCCCCTATATTTCAAATTTTGAGAAGCTGCCGAACTGTTTCAAAAGAGGCTGCACTATTGTATATTCCCACTATTAGTATCTGTGGGTTCTAATTTTTCCACATCCTTGTTGACAATGGTTATTGCCTGCCTTTATTATATTTCTCCTAGTAGATATTCATCTTTTCATGTGTTCATTGCCTATGTGTATAACTTATTTGGCAAAATGTCTGTTCAGATTATTTGCCCAATTAAAAATTAGGTTACTTGTATTTTTATTATTGAGTTATAAGAGTGTATTACATATTATGGGTACATCTTTTGTTGGACATACGACCTTCAAATATTTTCTGTGAGTTGTCTTTTCACTTTCTTGGTTTTTACCTTTGAAACACAAAGTTTTTTTTTTTTAATTTTGATAAAGTCCAATTTATCTATTTTTTTTTCTTTTCTTGCTTGTGTTTGGTGTCATATAAGAAGGCTTTGACTAACCCTAAGAATTTTATACTTTTAGTTCTTACATTTCAGCGTTTGATCAATTTACAGTTTATTTTTATATATGGTATGAGGTTTGAGCCTAATTTATTCTTTTGTATACGGATATCAAGTTGTCCCTTATCTTTGTTGAAAGACTATTCTTTCCCTGTTGATTTTTCTTCGTACCCTTTTAAAAAATTAATTAGCCATAAATATAAGGATTCATTTCTGGACTCTAAATTCTATTCCATTGATCTATATATCAATCCTTACACCATTGCAACATTGTCTTGATTACTATAGCTTTGTTGTAAGTTTTGAAATCAGATAGGGTGAATGAATTCTTCAACTTTATCCTTTTTTTTTTTTTTAATTTTTTTTTCAACGTTTATTTATTTTTTGGGACAGAGAGAGACAGAGCATGAACGGGGGAGGGGCAGAGAGAGAAGGAGACACAGAATCAGAAACAGGCTCCAGGCTCTGAGCCATCAGCCCAGAGCCCGACGCGGGGCTCGAACTCACGGACCGCGAGATCGTGACCTGGCTGAAGTCGGACGCTTAACCGACTGCGCCACCCAGGCGCCCCAACTTTATCCTTTTTTCAAGATTATTGTGTTTTTTCTTTGTCTCTTGAATTTTTATATGAATTTAGGCTCAGTTTTTCACGTATGAATTTTAGGATCCATTTCTTATTATAAGAAAAAGCCAAAGATTGCCAGAGAAGATGGCAGTGAAGGAGGACGCTGGGCTCACTGCGTCCTGCTGATCACTTAGATTCCACCTACACCTGCCTAAATAACCCAGAAAACCACCAGAAGACTTAGCAGAAAGGACTATCTGGAGCCAAGTGTAGACAGGAGGCCCAGGGATGAGGGTAGGAAGGGCGGAGAGGCAGTGTGCTACATGGACTGGAGGGAAGGAGCCGGGCGATGGAGGGGCAACCTGCCCTGCAAGGCGAAATCCCCAAGTCTGGCTTGCAAAAGCGGATGGGCCGGACTGCGTGAGTTCTGACAGCCAGCAGGACTTAACATCTGGAATGTTATAAGTCAACAGCTTTACTCGGAGAGCCGGAGGGCGAGAGGACACCGGGAGGGAGAGGTGTTGAGCCCTGGAAGACAGAGCTCAGCTCAGGGGGGAACAAAGGCACTGGCCAGCGCCATCTCCCTCACCCATCCCCCAGTTGAAACCCCAAAGGGAACCAGTTTCTGTCACCGAACTTGCTTACACCGTGCAAACACCCAATGCTGTGCTTCTGTAGATCCATCCCTCCAACGGGTCTGCCTGCCTCCCTCCTGGTGCTGCAGGGCCCCTCCCACAGTGGACCATTAATGGCAAAGCAAGCTAAGCCTGACCCTCCCTCCCCTGTGCACCTTGTGGATCCACCCTGGCTAATACACCAGATCCCTTCAAAGCAGCACCATACGCCTGGCAGTGTGCAAGTAGCCCAGACAGGGACCACACCACTTCACATTGAGTCCTACCTCTGGGAGAGGGGAAGATAAGCTACACACCAGTCTGACTGTGGCCCCAGCAGTGGGCAAGGGACAGACATCAGGTCTGTCTCTGGCCCAGCCCACCAACACAAGTTATTCCAGACAGCACATGGGAAGTGCCTGCAGTTCTGCGACACCCCAGGGACTATCCAAAATGGCAAAATGGAAGAATTCTCCTCAAAAGAAACTCCAGGAAGTAGCGGCAGCTAACAAATTGATCAAAAACAATTTAAGCAATATAACGGAACAAGAATTTAGAATAATAGTCATAAAATTAATCCCTGGGCTTGAAAAAAGTATACAGGACAGCAGAGAATCTATTGCTACAGAGATTAAGGGACAAAGAAATAGTCATGAGGATCTAAAAAATGCTATAAATGAGGGGCAAAATAAAATGGAAACGACCGAAACTCAGATTGAAGAGGCAGAGGAGAGAATAGGTGAATTACAAGATTAAATTATGGAAAAAGAGGAAGCTGAGAAAAAGAGAGATAAAATAATCCTGGAGTACGCAGGGAGAATTAGAGACCTAAGTGATGCAATCAAATGCAACAATATCCGTATAATAGAAATTCCATAAGAGGAAAAGAGAGAGAAAGGGGCTGCAGGTGTACTTGAACAAATCATAGCTGAGAACTTCCCTGATCTGGGGAAGGAAAAAAGCATTGAAATCCAAGAGGCACAAAGAACTCCCTTGAGACGTCACTTGAAGCGATCTTCTGCACGACATATCACAGTGAAATTGGCAAAATACAAGGATAAAGAGAAAATTCTGAAAGCAGCTAAAGATAAACATGCTCTAACATATAAAGGGAGACTGATAAGACTAGTGACAGATCTATCTACTGAAACTTGGCAGGCCAGAGAGTAACCGCAGGAAATCTTCAATGTGATGAAC
Source organism: Lynx rufus (assembly GCF_022079265.1). Lineage (NCBI taxonomy): Eukaryota > Metazoa > Chordata > Mammalia > Carnivora > Felidae > Lynx > Lynx rufus. The sequence continues at coordinate 17,801 of NW_025814882.1, forward strand.
AGAAAAATATGGAGCCGAGAATCCTTTATCCAGCAAGTATGTCATTCAGAATAGAGGGAGAGATAAAGGTCTTCCCAAACAAACAAAAATTGAATGAATTCATCACCACTAAACCATCCCTACAAGAGATCCTAAGGGGGATTGTGTGAGTGAAATGTTACAAGGACGACAAAGTACCAGAGACATCACTACAAGCATGAAACCTATAGACATCACAATTACTCTACCCCGTATCTTTCTATAATAACACTGAATGTAAATGGACTAAATGCTCCAACCAAAAGACATAGGGTATCAGAATGGATAAAAAACAAGACCCATCTATTTGCTGTCTACAAGAGACTCATTTTAGACCTGACGACACCTTCAGATTGAAAGTGAGGGGATGGAGAACTACCTATCATGCTACTGGAAGTCAAAAGAAAGCTGGAGCAGCCATACTTATATCAGACAAACTAGACTTTCAATTAAAGGTTGTAACAAGAGATGAAGAAGGGCATTATATAATAATTACAGGGTCTATCCATCAGGAAGAGCTAACAATTATGTCTATGAACCGAACACGGAAGCCCCCAAATAAATAAAACAAGTAATCACAAACATAAGCAACCTTATTGATAAGAATGTGGTAATTGCAGGGGACTTTAATACCCCACTTACAACAATGGATAGATCATCTAGACACAGGATCAATAAAGAAACAAGGGCCCTGAAGGATACATTGGATCAGATGGACTTGACATATATATTTAGAACTCTGCATCCCAAAACAACAGAATATACTTTCTTCTCGAGTACACATGGAACATTCTCCAAGATAGATCACATACTGGGTCACAAAACAGCCCTTCATAAGTATACAAGAATTGAGATCATACCATGCACACTTTCAGACCGCAATGCTATGAACCTTGAAATCAACCACAGGAAAACGTCTGGAAAACCTCCAAAATCATGGGGGTTAAAGAACGCCCTACTAAAGAATGAATGAGTCAACCAGACAATTAGACAACAAATTAAAAAATATATGGAAACAAATGCAGATGAAAATACAACAATCCATACCCTTTGGGATGCAGCGAAGGCAGTCCTGAGAGGAAAATACATTGCAATCCAGGCCTATCTCCAGAAACAAGAAAAATCCCAAATACAAAATCTAACAGCACACCTAAAGGAAATAGAAGCAGAGCAGCAAAGACACCCGAAACCCAGCAGAAGAAGAGAAATAATAAAGATCAGAGCAGAAATAAACAACATAGAATCTACAAAAACTGTAGAGCAGATCAATGAAACCAAGAGTTGTTTTTTTGTTTTTTGTTTTTTGTTTTTTGTTTTGAAAAAATAAACAAAATTGTTAAACCTCCAGCCAGGCTTCTCAAAAAGAAAAGGGAGATGGCCCAAAGAGATAAAATCATGAATGAAAATGGAATTATGACAACCAATCCCTCAGAAATACAAGCAATTATCAGGGCATACTACGAAAAATTACATGCCAACAAACTGGACAACCTGGAGAAATGGACAAATTCCTAAGCACCCACACACTTCCAAAACTCAAACAGAAAGAAGCAGAAAACTTGAACAGACCCATAACCAGCGAGGAAATTGGATCAGTTATCAAAAATCTCCCAACAAATAAGAGTCCAGGACCACATGGCTTACCAGGGGAGTTCTACCAGACGTTTAAAGCAGAGGTAATACCTATCCTTCTCAGGCTGTTCCAAAAAATAGAAAGGGAAGGAAAACTTCCAGACTCATTCTATGAAGCCAGCATTACTTTGATTTGTAAAGCAGACAGAGACCCAGCAAAAAAAGAGAACTACAGGCCAATATCCCTGATGAATATGGATGCAAAAATTCTCAATAAGATGCTAGCAAATCGAATTCAACAACATATAAAAAGAATTATTCACCATGATCAAGTGGGATTCATTCCTTGCATGCAGGGCTGGTTCAACATTCGCAAATCAATCAATGTGATACATCACATTAATAAAATAAAAGAAAAGGACCATATGATCCTATCAATCGATGCAGAAAAAGCATTTGACAAAATTCAGCATCCTTTCTTAATAAAAACCCTCAAGAAAGTCGGGATAGAAGGAACATACTTAAACATCATCAAAGCCATTTATGAAAAGCCCACAGCTAATATCATCCTCAATGGGGAAAAACTGACAACATTCTCCCTGAGATCAGGAACACGACAGGGATGTCCACTCTCACCGCTGTTGTTTCACATAGTGTTGGAAGTGCTAGCATCAGCCATCAGACAACAAAAGGAAATCAAAGGCATCAAAATTGGCTAAGATAAAGTCAAGCTTTCACTTTTTGCAGATGACATGATATTATACATGGAAAACCCAATAGACTCCACCAAAAGTCTGCTAGAACTGATACCTGAATTCAGCAACGTCACAGGATACAAAATCAATGTACAGAAATCAGTTGCATTCTTATACAGTAACAATGAAGCAACAGAAAGACAAATAAAGAAACTGATCCCATTCACAATTGCACCAAGAAGCAGAAAATACCTAGGAATAATCCTAACCAAAGATGTAAAAGATCTGTGTGCTGAAAACTATAGAAAGCTTATGAAGGAAATTGAAGAAGATACAAAGAAATGGAAAAAAATTCCATGCTCGTGGATTGGAAGAATAAATATTGTTAAAATGTCAATACTACCCAAAGCTATCTACACATTCAATGCAATCCCAATCAAAATTGCACCAGCATTCTTCTCAAAGCTAGAACAAGCAATTCTAAAATTTGTATGGAACCACAAAAGACCCTGAATAGCCAAAGTAATTTTGAAGAAGAAGACCAAAGCAGGAGGCATCACAATCCCAGACTTTAGCCTCTACTACAAAGTTGTAATCATCAAGACAGCATGGTATTGGCACATAAACAGACACATAGACCAAAGGAATAGAATAGAAACCCCGGAACTAGACCCACAAAAGTGTGGCCAACTAATCTTTGACAAAGCAGGAAAGAATATCCAATGGAAAAAAGACAGTCTCTTTAACAAATGGTGCTGAGAGAACTGGACAGCAACATGCAGAAGAATGAAACTAGACCACTTTCTTACACCATTCACAAAAAATAAACTCAAAATCGATGAAGAACCCGAATGTAAGACAGGAAACCATGAAAACTCTAGAGGAGAATGCAGGAAAAAACCTCTCTGAGATCAGCCACAGCAATTTCTTACTTGGCATATCCCCAAAGGCAAGGGAATTAAAAGCAAAAGTGAACTGTTGGGACCTCATCAAGATTAAAAGTTTCTGCACTGCAAAGGAAACAATCAACAAAACTAAAAGGCAACCAACTGAATGGAAAAAGATATCTGCAAATGACATATCAGACAAAGGGCTAGTCCCCAAAATCTATAAAGAGCTCACCAAACTCCACACCCGAGAAACAAATAATCCAGTGAAGAAATGGGCAGAACACATGAATAGACACTTCCGTAAAGAAGACATCCAGATGGCCAACAGGCACATGAAAAGATGCTCAACGTCGCTCCTCATTAGGGAAATACAAATCAAAACCACACTCAGATACCACCTCACGCCAGTCAGAGTGGCTAAAATGAACAAATCAGGAGACTATAGATGCTGGCGAGGATGTGGAGAAACGGGAACCCTCTTGCACTATTGGTGGGAATGTAAACTTGTGCAGCTGCTCCGGAACACAGTGTGGAGGTTCCTCAAAAAATTAAGAATAGACCTACCCTATGACCCAGCAATAACACTACTAGGAATTTCCCAAAGGGATACAGGAGTACTGATGCATAGGGGCACTTGTACCCCAATGTTTATAGCAGCACTTTCAACAATAGCCAAATTATGGAAAGAGCCTAAATGTCCATCAACTGATGAATGGATAAGGAAATTGTGGCTTATATACACAGTAGAATACTATGTGGTAGTGAGAAAGAATGAAATATGACCTTTTGGAGCAACGTGTATGGAACTGGAGAGTGTTATGCTAAGTGAAATAAGTCATACAGAGAAATACAGATAACATTTATTTTCACTCTTATGTGGATCCTGAGAAACTTAACAGAAGACAACGGGGGAGGGGATGGAAAAAAAAGGTTAGAGAGGGAGGGAGCCAAAACCTAAGAGACTCTTAAAAACTGAGAACAAACTGAGGGTTGATAGGGGGTGGGAGGGAGGGGAGGGTGGGTGATGGGTATTGAGGAGGGCACCTTTTGGGATGAGCACTGGGTGGTGTCTAGAAACAAATTTGACAATTAATTTCATATTAAAAAAATCCAGATAAGATTTGATAGGAATTGCATTTAATCTGTATGTCAATTTGAAAAGTATTGGCATCCATCTTAACAATATTAAGTCTTCTGGCATATGAACATGCAATATCTTTTAACTTATTTAAATCTTTAATTTCTTTTGATAGTATTCTCTAGTTGTTAGTGTACAAGTATTGCATTACTTTTAAAAAGTAGACTAGTTTGTAGAGCAGTTTAGGTTGAGAGCAAAATTTAGCAGAAAGTTCAGTTTGTTCCCATTTACCTTTCTGTCCCCACATATGCACAGCCTCCCCCATTATCAACCTCCCACAAAAGAAAGGTGCAATTTTTGCAACTAATGAACATACATTGACACATCATTATTACTCATCGTCTCTATTTTACATTAGGGCTCATTCTTGGTGTTGTACACTCTATGGGTTTTCCCAAATGTATAATGACATATATCCACCCTCCCTTCCCCCAACCCTTGGCATTTTTACTGTCTTTTACTGTCTCCATAGTTTTGACTTTTCCAGAATGCCAGATAGTTGAATTATACAGGATACAGCTTTTTCATGTTGGCTTCTTTCACTTAGTAATATGCATCCAAGGTTTCTCTGTGTTTTTTCATGGCTTGAAGAGCTCATTTAGTTTTGGTGCTGAATAGTACTCCATTATCCATACCATAGTTTATTTGTCTCTTCACCTACTGAAGGACATATTTGTTGCTTTCAAGTTTTGGCAGTCATCAAGAAAGCTGCTATAAACCCTGTGCAGTTTTTGTGTGGATATGTTTTCAACTCATTTGGATAAATAGCAAGGAGGGTGAATTCTGAATTTTACACTATTTTAAAAAAATTATTTCCAAGTATTTTATACTTTTTTGATAATATTACAGATGGAATTATTTTCTCAGTTTCATGTTTGGATTCCTCATTGACAGCCTATAGAAATACAATTGAGTTTTGTATTGATGTTGCATCCTGAAATTATGCTGAACTCATTTATTAGTTCTAACAGTGTTTTTGTTGATACCGTTGAATTTTTAATGTATTGCATCACGCTATCTGCAAATGGAGATAGCTTTAGTTCTTCCTTCCAATCTGGATTCCAGCCTTTCTTTTTCTTGCTTGATTTCCATGGCAAAAACTGTCAATACAATGTTGTATAGAAGTGATAAAAGCAGACATCCTTGTCTTTTTTCCTGATAAAAGAGGGAGAGCATTCAGCCTTTCACAATTAAGTATGATGATAGCTGTGGGGTTTTCATAGATGCCTTTATCAGTTGAGTAAATTTGTTTCCATTTCAAGTGTGTTGAAAATTTTTATGATGAAACGGTGTTGGGTTTTAAAAGTGCTTTTCCTTTAACTATTGAGATGATAATGTTTTTGTCCTTTATTACATTAATACAGTATATTATATTAATTAAATTTTGGAAGTTAAAACATCCTTGTATTCCTGGGATTCATCCCACTTGGCCATGGTGTATGATCCTTTTTGTATGTTTCCGGATTAAGTTTATTACTATTTTAGTTGGAACTATTTATATCTATATTGATAAGTAATATTAGTCTATATTATTTCCTTGGCATATCTTTCCCTGGTTTTGGTATCAGAGAAATACTGGCCTTACAGAATTAATTGCAAAGTGTTCCTTCCTGTTCTATTTTTTGGAAGAGTTTGTAAAGGATTACTATTAATTCATCTTTAAACAATTTAGTGGAACTTTGTGAAGCCACCTGATCCTGTTTTGTTTTTGTTTTTGTTTTTGTTTTTTGTCAGAAGTGTTTTGACTACTAATTCAATCTCTTCACTTATAGGTTTATTCATATTTTGTATTTCTTTTTTGAGTTAGCTTTGATAGTTTGAGTGTTTCTAAGAATATGCTTTTTTCATATAGGTTATGTAATTTGATGGCAGACGATTGTTCATGGTATTTCATGTATAATTTCTGTAAGGTTTACTGATGGTCCCTATTTCATTCTTGATCTTAGTAATTTGTGTCTTCTATCTTTTGTTTCTTGGTCAATCTATTTGTCATTTTCTTTATCTTTTCAAGGAATTAACTTTGGCCATCATTGGTTTTTTTCTATTGGTTTTCTTTTTCTATTTCATTTGTTTTCACTCTAGTTGTATACTAACCTAGCCTTCCTTTGGCTTGCTTTGAGTAAACTTGCCTTCTTTTTCTAGTTTCTTAAGGGAGAACTTTAAGATCCTTGTTCTTTTTTAATATAGGCATTTGCAGTTATAAAATTCCCTCTGAGCATTGCTTTAGCCGCATCCCATATATTTTGTTGTGTTTTCATTTTCATTCACCTCAAAATATTTTCTAATTTCCCTTGTTATTTTTTTCTTTGCACTATTAGTTTTTTGGGATTAGCATTGTTTAGTTTCCACATATTTGTGATTTCTCTAAATTCCTGTTTCTTATTTTTTCTAATTCTATTACATTGTGTTTGGAGAAGATAATTTATATTATTTACGTTTTTTAAATACACAGATTTTTTATTACCTAGTATATTATTTTTCTTGGATAATATTCTGTGTGCACTTGAAAAGAATTATTTATTATTGTTGAGTGGAATATTCTATGGATATCTTTTAGGTCAATTTGATTTATAGTGTTGTTCAAGTCTTCTATATCTGTGTTAATTATCTGCCTAGTTGTTCCAGCCATTATTGAAACTGGGGTATTAAAGTCTGAAATATTACTGTCACCATTCTCTGTCTTTATTTATGTCAGTTTTTGCTTCATGTATTTTGGGGATTTTTTTATAGACATATGTACATTCTATTTGTTAATTCTTTATAATGAATTGAACCTTTTATCATTGCCTCTAGTAACAATTTTTCCTGAAAATCTATTTTTTAAATTATTTCTTGAGAGAGAGAGAGAGAACAAGGGAAGGGCAGAGAGAGAGAAGGAGGCAGAGGATCCAAATTGGTCTCTGCACTGACAGCAGCTAGCCCAATGTGTGGCTCGAACTCACCAACTGTGAGATCATGACCTGAGCAGAAGTGCAGAAGTTGGATGCTTAACTGACTGAGCCACCCAGGCGCTCCCCATTTTTTAACCAATATTTTAAAAAGAATAGAAAGAGAGAGAGATAGAGAGAGAGAACACACAAGCGGGATAGGGACACACACACACACACACACACACACACACACACACACACAAACAGAAACCAAAGCAGGCTCCAGGCTCTGAGCTGTCAGCACAGAGCCCAGCATGTGGCTTGAACTCATGAACGATGAGATCATGACCTGAGTTGAAGTTGGACGCTCATCTGACTGAGGCGCCTGGGCACCCCTCCTTAAAATCTATTTTGTCTGATTTTAATATAACCACTCCAATTCTGTGTTATTATTTTTTTTTTTACTGTTTGCATAGTATATAATTTTCTGTCCATTTACTTTCACACATTTTGTGTCTTTGAATCAAAGTGTGTCTCTTGACAGGATAAATTAGATCATGTTTTTTTATTTTTTTATTTATTTATTTTTTTTAAATTTTTTTTTCAACGTTTATTTATTTTTGGGACAGAGAGAGACAGAGCATGAACGGGGGAGGGGCAGAGAGAGAGGGAGTCACAGAGTCGGAAACAGGCTCCAGGCTCTGAGCCATCAGCCCAGAGCCCGACGCGGGGCTCGAACTCACGGACCGCGAGATCGTGACCTGGCTGAAGTCGGACGCTTAACCGACTGCGCCACCCAGGCGCCCCAGATCATGTTTTTTTAATCCATTTTGCCAGTCTCTGCATTATGATTGCTTTTTGTGCTCCATTTACACTTACTGTTATTACTTTTAAATGGGATTTATGTGTGCTATTCTTCTGTGTATGTCTTATGTCTTGTTTTATTTCTCTATTCCTCCATTTATCCTGTTCTATATTAAGTGGATATTTTCTAGTGTACCATATTAATTCTCTTGTTTGTTCTTTTACTATGATTTTGAATTATTTTACTAGTGTTTTCAGTGTTGATTACAATTAGCATCTTAAGTTAAAGCAATGTTATTCACCCATCTTATGGTTGGCCTCCCTCTCTCTCTGTTTGTAACTTTTTTCCCCTTCCCCTCCCCCACGGTCTTCTGTTAAGTTTCTCAAGATCCACATATGAGTGAAAACTTATGGTATCTGTCTTTCTATGACTGAAAGTGGGTGATGGGTATTGAGGAGGGCACTTGTTGGGATGAGCACTGGGTGTTGTATGGAAGCCAATTTGACAAAAAAATTATATTAAAACAATGTTATTCAGATTAATATTAATTTAATTTCAATAGTATATAAAATCTTTTCTTCAATATATCTCTGTTTCCTACCCTCTCCTTTGGGTTTTTATTTCAAACAAATTACATTTTCATGCATTATAGGCCCGTCAACAAGTATTATAATTATTGCTTTATGCAGTTGTGTTTTACATCCATAGAATAAAAATATTATAAACAAAAATACATTTATACTGTCTTGTACATTTACCTATGCCATTACCTTCACTGGCGCCCTTTACTTCTTAATGTGAATTTGAGTTAGTGTCTAGTGTTTTGTTTTTTTTTTTTTTAATTTGAGACTGATGGCTTCCCTTTAGTATTTTTTGTAGGACTCATCTGCTAGCAACAAATTCCCAGTTTTTGTTTACCTGGGAGTTTCTTAATTTGTCATTCATTTATGAAAGATAGTTTTGCTGGACATAGAATTCTTGGTTGATAGTCTTTCTTTAACTACTTTAAATATGTCACCCCACTGTCTTATGCCTCCATGGTTCTTGATGAGGAGACAGCTGTTAATCTTGAGGATCTTTCATATGTGATGAGTCATTTTTCTTTCTTTTGCAACTTTTCTTGGCATTCTACAGTTTGAAAATGATATGGATAGTTTTGCATCTCTTTGACTTTATCCTATTTTGATTTGATTGAGCTCTGTAGATGTGCAAATTAATGTTTTACATCAAATTTGGGGAGTTTTTGACAATTATTTCTTTAAATATTCTTTCTTCCCTCTTCTTTCTCCTCTGTTTCTTGGACTCCCATTATGTATGTGTTGGTATAGCTGATGATGTCCCACAGATTCCTCAGTCTCTGTTTACTATTCTTAATTTTTTTTTCTCTTCCTGATGGCTCACAATTGATCTATCCTCAAGTTTGCTGATTCTTTCTTCTGCCATCTTAAATCTGGTATTGAGCCTTTCAGTGAATTTTGTTTAATTTATTGTACTTTTCACCTCCAGCATTTATATTTGAGCCTTTTAAATTGTATTTATTTATTTATTTATTTATTTATTTATTTATTATTTTTAATATAATTTGTTGTCAAATTGGTTTCCATACAACACCCTGTGCTCATCCCAACAAGTGCCCTACTCCATGCCCATCACCCACTTTCTCCTCTCCCCTCCACCACCCATCAACCCTCAATTTGTTCTCAGTCCTTAAGAGTCTCTTATGGTTTGGCTCTATCCCTCTCTGTAACTTTTTTTTCCCTTCCCCTCCCCCATGGTCTAAGTGAAATAAGTCAGGCAGAGAAAGACAGTGTATGTTTTCACTCATATGTGGATCTTACATTATTTTTATCTTTTTATTATTATTCAATATTTTGGTGAAACATGGTTGTCATACTTTCTTTGAATTTTTAACCATGTGTTCGTTGAACATATTAATAATAAATTATTTAAAGTCTTTGTCTAATTCATTGAAACTGCACAGTGTATAAAAAAATAAAGTCTTTGTCTACTAAGTTCAACATCTGGTCCCCCTCAGGGAGATTTTCTGTTGTTTTACCCTGTGTATATGGTATACTTTTTTTGTTTCTTTACTTTTCATATAATTTATTGTTTTAGACTGGACACTATGGTAACAGCTCTGGTGTCAGATCCCTGCTTTCCAGGTTTTTTTTTTTTTAATATTTTTATCTTTCTGCTGTTTATTTCTTTAGTTACTTTCCTGAGGTGCAAAAGGAGAGGATATAGGAATAGCCTTGTTAAAACACCATAGTTCCTGCTGTCTTACTGAGGTTCAATAGTTTCTTTTGGATAAATGATTTTGTTTGTTCTGAGGGATTGGCTAATTTCCAGAGTTCTAAAATTATTGGTTGACTTTAGCTATTTTTCCAGGAATTTCTTTGTTCATGTGGAAGCATGGGTTCACCGTGGTCCTTACTTTACCATGAAGGATGTTGATCTAACATCAGTAAATATTAAAAAAAAAATAAAATATAATGAAATAGGATAGTAAGTATTGGTGCATTGCTTTCAGTAAAGTTAGGTATTGTTTTATGAAGTTTTAAAAAAAATTTTAACATTTTTATTTATTTTTGAGAGACAGAGAGAGACCGAGTGTGAGCAGGAGAAGGCAGAAAGAGAGGGAGACACAGAATCCAAAGCAGGCTCCAGGTCCTGAGCTGTCAGCACAGACCCTGATGTGGGGCTCAAACCCATGAACCATGAGACCATGACCTGAGCCGAAGTCGGATGCTTAACTGACTGAGCCACCCAGGCGCCCCAGTTTTATGAAGTTTTTAATTCCAAATGTGTATATTATTGCTCTGCAATGTAAAATGTACTTTTTACTGTGGTTCCTAATTTTTAAAAAGCCAATATAACAATGTTATATTATACAAAGCTAAACATGCATCAGAATCACTTGGATGGCTAGTTAAAATACATATTTCTGGGCTCCATTTCATTGTTTCTGATTCAGTACATTGAGGGGGGGGGTGAGAATTGGCATTTTTAAATCAAGTTCTATATTATGCTGCTGCTGCTGCTGCTCTGAGAACCATACTTTGAGATTCACTGCATACGACCAATAGTTTTCAGTCTTGGTTGAAAATCAGAATTACCTATGAAAGTTTTAAAATATGAGGATGTCTAATCCCTACCCCAGACTAATTGAATTCCAATCTCTAGAATTGGGGCATAGCATTTCTGATGTACATAAGGAGTTGAGATCTCTGTACTAGATTGTGACTTTTTTTGAAGGCAGGACTGAGTCTTTTGTCTTTATTCATGGTCTGACCTTATATAGGTATTCAAAATATGTTGAATGAATTGTTTTCAAATGATTCTAGAGTTTGATAACAGTGGAGGACAAATTACCCTTGGATGAGAAAAAGGTTTTAAAGATAAAAGGGGCAGACAGGGCTGGTGCTTTTCCAAATGAAGAATGCTGCCTCCACCCCCTCCTGTATCCCACATACAAAGAGGAGTTTCAGGATTGTGTGGGATTTATGTCTATCAGAAATTATTACTCAATGCAGGAGGAGTATAGAAAACCTAAGTCCAAACATTGTTGGTGATATCTCTTCAGCATAGGCACAGAGAAGAGTCCATCCTGGCTTTCCTTCCCATGGAACTTTAGAGAAGGGCTGGTTTCATCCATGGCCTATTTTTATCTACCTCAGTATTTCCTACTCCCCAGTTTCCTTCTGAAAGGAGCACTTTCCTTCTGAAAGGCGAAGACTGCTGAGTTTCTGAAAATCAGACTCCAGGTGAGCAAATTTTCCCTCTGGCTTTCCTCATATTCAGCCTTGGTACCTCAGTTTAACCTCAGCTATTTTCTGTAGCCTGTCTTTCCTGTAGAGTCTCCATAACCCAGCTCTGTATCTCAGGCACTTAGTCTCATCCTGTTACATAGTCACTATTTATGAGTTAATTTCTAGATGTCTTCCTAACAGTGATGTTACTATGTTAGCCAAGTGCGTTTTCTGTTTTTAGCTCTAATATATCCTCATGACATAGCTGGGAAAATGAACACTATATGGTAAGCCTCCTGACAGAGCAGTATGTTTTTCCCACTGTGTTGCCTCTTCTTATGACTTTTCCCTTTATGAATGAGGGACATTAAGAGACTGTAACCCCTTTCCTGCCTATCCACTACTCACTAATACAGAAGCTTTTGACCTTCATTATGTAGCCAAGCTATGGGATTTTACCTATTGTTTTAGGACAGGGCAAAGTTCCAGGATGTGGTTCTTCATCTCAAAGAGAAAGAAATGAGTCAACGTAACCCCTTCCAGAGGACTCTTTATGGGAATATAAGACTGAAAAATTATGAAAACATAGTCTTACTTAGTAAGACTGCCCTGTGTTTTATTTTAAGATTAGGAATAGTCTACCTTTTTCTGTGTTTATTTCTTTTTCCTTATCTACCTTTCATTATTAATTTACCCATTCAGTATAGATTGAGTGCCTACCACATGCAAGGCAGTGTTCTAGGTTTTGGAGATATTAATCACCATATCTGAAATAGCATCCCCATAATTCTCTACTCCCTTTCCCGGGTTTATTTTTTTCTTCAAAGGGTATTGCTGACTTACATTTGTTTGTTCATTTGTTACTGTCTGTATCCCAGACTAGAAGAAGTCCCATGAAAATAGAGACTCTGTTTAACCAATGCATCCCAGATACATAGAATAATATGTAAGACACAGTAGATACTCAAAAAAAATGTTGACTGAATTCTGATGTAAAAGCATTATCCTTGTCATTGATATGTTTGTACTCAAGAAGATCACAGTCTATAAGCGAGACAGGCAAAAATCACTGAAATACTTGTACTTCCTTAGTATACTAGTCTCTTTCATACCAGCTGTCTTGCTGCTTTCTATTCATCCTTCAAGGTTCAGCATTTTATGTCTGCCTCCTTTCCATACATTAAACTAACGTTTCCTGACTGCCTGCACTCTTTCAGGAATGGTCATATTTGCTAGGGGACGGGAGAATGCTAGCAAGAATAAAAACATTCTGATCTCTGCCCCACAGGCACTTGATTTAGAGAGGCATATAGACAAAGACAGTATTATGTGATACACACGGTGGTAAGGGGAAGCACCTGGTCCTGTGGAAGCCACTGCATGAAACCCATCCTATGGAATTACAGGGAGACTTCCTGGAAAATTAAATGTTTGAGCTAAATTTTAAAGGGATGGATTCATTAATTCAAGCTTATCTATTAAATATTGATTGAGCACTTACTCTGTACCAAGCACTGTTCTAAGTGCTGAAAACAGAGTATTAAATAAAACAGATACAAATCTTACCCATCTAAAGCATAATTTCTAGTGAAGGATGAGGTGGAATTAGCAAGATCAGGGAAGAAAATCAGTTCCAGCAGAAGGAGCAATGTGACTAAAGACCTGGAAGCTAACAAAAGCAAGGTTTGTTAAGAAGCTTCAAGTATCAAATAGTTTAGTGTGTCTGGAATGGAGTAGACAGAGCCAGAGTGGTGAGAGTTAATGCTCTAAAGGCCACCAGAGACAAGTCATGCATGATTATTTATGCTTTCTAAAGAGTCTTTATCCCAAGTGTAGGGGAGAGTCAGTAAGTGTAGAAAAATGACATTTTTATCTAGGGAGGCTTCCCTAACCATATCTCTTCTCCTGTCTACAATCTGAGTTAGATCTTCTCTTTTGTCTCAATTCCTCCCTGTGATCACCCTATCATCGCATCATAAGCATTAAATACAACTTGTTATTTGGAAATATAACACATATACAGGAGGATGTATGAAACATAATGTATATGGTATAATAGATAATTATAAAATAAGCATCAAAATAACCACTACCCAGTCAGGGATATAATATTTCCAATACCTCTAGAGTCCCTAATGTGCTTCTTGCTTTTCAAAATCCTCTTACTTCCCTCCAAAGGTAATGATTATCCAAAAGGGGAGAATTAACCCTTTATCATATGACAATTTTTGACTTAAACTCAATTGTGTCTTATATTAGTATAGACACCCCTACTCTCTTTTAGTTACCATTTAAATGGAATATCTTTTTCCATCTCTTCACTTTCAGTCTGTGTGTGTCCTTAAATATAAAGTGAGTCTCTTATAAAATTGACAGTTAAGTCAGAGTTAGCTACAAATATTGGGCAGTTATAAGCAGCCTTAAAAGGAAGTGAGGTTGGGTTAATAAGGAGGACTAAAACATCTTGTGATACTATGTTTGGTAATCTGAATAATGGCCTCCCAAAGATATCTACATCCTAATCTCTAGAACCTGTGAATATTACCTTATATGGCAAAAGAGACTTTGCAGAGTTGATTCAGTTAAGGTTCTGAGGATAAGGAGATTATCCTGGATTATCCAGGTGAGACTGATGTAATCACAAAGATCCTTATAATTTACATAAAAATTTTTATAGTTATAAAAGTATATTTTAAGGTGATAACAACTTAACTTCAATTGCATAAAAAAATTGTGCACTTTTACTCCCTCCCCACACTTTGTAATTGATGTCAGAATTACTTCTTATATTTTGTATTCATCAATAAATTTTTGTGGTTATGGTTATTTGTTATATTTTTGTCCTTAAACTTTTATGCCTGGTTTATGGCATATCTAATCCAAGTGGAATGTCTTTTTTGTGTATGTGTATGGTATGATATATTTATTATTTAATTTTTAGCATACAGTGTTTTATTAGTTTCAAGTGTACAACATAGTGATTCAAGAATGCCATACATCACCTAGTGCTCATCTCGGTAAGTGCACTCCTTAATCCACAGCACCTATTTAACCCATTCCCTCACCCTCCTCCCTCTGGTAACCATCAGTTTGTTCTCTATAATTAAGAGTCTTTTTCTTGATATGTCTTTTTCTCCTTTGCTCATCTGTTTTATTTCTTAAGTTCCACATATGAGTGAAATCATATATTATGTGTCTTTCTATGATTGATTTATTTGGCTTGGCATTATACTCTCTAGCTTCATCTATTGTCATTGCAAATGGCGAGATTTCATTCTTTTTAGGTCTGAATAATATTTCATTGTATATATACACTACTGCTTCTTTGTTGATTCATCTATTGTTGGGCACTTGAACTGCTTCCATAATTTGACTATTGTAAATAATGCTGATATAAACATAGGGGTGCATGTGTCCCTTTGAATTAGTGTTTCGGTATTCCTTGGGTAAATACCCAATAGTGTGATTGCTGGATCTATGGTAGTCTATTTTGAACTTTTTGAAGATCCTCCATGCTATTTTGCAGAGAGGCTGCTCCAGTTTGCATTTC
The DNA here is from genome assembly GCF_022079265.1 of Lynx rufus. NCBI lineage: Eukaryota > Metazoa > Chordata > Mammalia > Carnivora > Felidae > Lynx > Lynx rufus. Next base: position 33,088 of record NW_025814882.1, read on the forward strand.
CACCAACAGTGTAAGAGGTTTCTCCTTTCTCTGCATCCTCACCAACACCTGTTGTTTCTTGTGGTGTTGATTTTAGCCATTGTAACAGGTGTGAGCTGATAGCTCATTGTAGTTGTGATTTGCATCTCCCTAATGCTACATGATGATGAACATCTTTTCATGTGTCTGTTGGCCATGTGTATATCTTATTTGGAGAAACGTGTGTTCATATCTTCTGCCCATTTTTAATTGGATTATTCGTGTTTTGTGGTGTTGAGTTTTATAAGTTCATTATATATTTTAGATACTAAATCCTTATCAGATATGTCATTTGCAAATATATTCACCCATCCCATAAGTTTTGCCGTTTAGTTTTGATTGTTTCCTAAGCTGTGCAGAAGCTTTCCATTTTGATGAAGCCCCAGTTTTTATTTTTGCTTTTGTTTCCCTTGCCTCAGGAGACATTCTAGAAAGAAGTTGCCAAGACCAGTGTCAAAGTGAGTACTACCCATGTACTCCTCTAGGATTTTTATGGTTTCAGGTCTCACATTTAAGTCTTTCATCCACTTTGAATGTATTTTTGTGAATGCTTTAATAAACTTGTCCAGTTTCGTTCTTCTTCATGTTGCTGTCCCATTTCCCCAACACCATTTCTTGAAGAGGCTGTCTTTTTTCCATTGGATATTCTTTCCTGCTTTGTTGAATATTAATTTACCATACAGTTGTAAGTTCATTTCTGGGTTTTCTATTTTATTCCATTGATCTATGTATCTTTTTTGTGCCAGGACCATACTGTCTTGATCACTACAGCTTTGTAATATAACTTGAAGTCTGGAATCGTGATGGCTCCAGCTTTTCTTTTCTTTTTCAAGGTTTCTTTGGCTATTTGGGGTCTTTTGTGGTTCCATATAAACTTTAGGATTGCTTGTTCTAGCTCTGTGAAAATTTCTGGTTGTATTTTCACAGGAATTGTATTAAATGTGTAGATTGCTTCAGGTAGTATAGACATTTTAACAAGATTTGTTCTTCCAATCCATAACATGGAATGTCTTTTCATTTCTTTGTATCCTCTTCAAGTTCTTTCATCAGGTTTTATAGTTTTCAGAATACAGGCCTTTCATGTGTTTTGTTACGTTTATTCCTAGGTGTCTTATGGTTTCTGGTGCAATTTTTAAAGAAATTTTTATGTTTACTTATTTTTGAGAGAGAGAGACAGAGAGACAGAGTGCGAGCAGGGGCGGGGCAGAGAGAGAGGGAGATACAGGAACCGAAGCAGGCTCCAGGCTCTAAGCTGTCGGCACAGAGCCCGATGTGGAGCTTGAACCCACAAATCATCAGATCATGACCTGAGCTGAAGTCTGGCACTTAACCGACTGAGCCACCCAGGTGCCCCTGGTGCAATTTTAAATGGGATTGCTTCCTTAATTTCTTTTTCTGCTATTTCCTTATTGATGTATAGAAATGCAACAGATTTCTGTACATTGCTTTTGTACTCTGTGACTTTACTGAATTCATGTATCAGTTCTAGCAATTTGTTGGTGTAACTTTTGGGTTTTCTATATCATGCCATCTACAAATAGTGAAAGTTTTACTTCTTTCTTGTTGATTTGGATGCTTTTATATCTTTTTGTTGTCTTATTGCTGTGGCTAGGATTTCCAGTACTATGTTAAATAACAGTGGTGAGAGTAGACATCTCTGCATTGTTCCTGATCATAGAAAGAAAAGCTCTCTGTTTTCCCCATTTATAATGATATTAGCTGTGGATTTTTTGTATATGACCTTTATTATGTTGAAGTATGTTCTTTCTAACCACACTTTTTTGAGGATTTTTATCATGAATGGATGTTACACTGTCAAATGCTTTTTCTGCATCTATTAAAAGGATCATATGGTTCTTACCATTACTTTTATTAATGTAGTGTATCACATTGATTGATTTGTGAATACTGAACCAGTCCTGCAGCCTAGGAAAGAGCCCAACCACCATTGCAATCCAGGAGTAAATCCCACTTGATTGTGGTAAGTGATTCTTTGAATGTACTATTGGATTTGCTTTGCTAGTATTGTATTGAGAATGTTTGCATTCATGTTACTCAGATATATTGGCTTGTAGTTCTCTTTTTTAGTGGAGTCTTTATCCGGTTTTAGAATCAGAGTGATGCTAGCCTCATAGAATGAGTTTGGAAGTTTTCCTTCTTTTTCTATTTTTTTAATAATTTGAGAAGAATAGGTATAATCTCTTCTTTAAATGTTTGATATAATTTACCTGTGAAGCCATCTCTTCCTGGACTTTTGTTTGTTGGGAAAATTTTCTTAACCAATTCAATTTCTTTCCTAGTTATCAGTCTGTTCAAGTTTTCTATTTTTCCTGTTTCAATTTTGGTGGTTTATATGTTTCTAAAATTTATCCATTTCTTCTAGGTTGTCTAATTTGTTGGCATATAGTTTTTCATAATATTCTCTTAGAATTGTATTTCTGTTGTGCTGGTTGTTATTTCTTCTCTCTAATTTGTCATTTTATTTATGTGGGTTCTTTCTCTTTTCTTGTTGATAAGTCTGGCTAGAAGTTTATCAATTTTATTAATTTTTCCTAAGAACCATTTTGTGGTTTCTTTGATCTATTGATTTTTTTTAGTTTCTATATCACTTATTTCTGCTCTGATCTTTATTATCTCCTTCCTTCTGCTGGCTTTAGGCTTCATTTTTTGTTCTTTCTCTAGCTTCTTTAGGTGGAAGCTTGGCTGTTTATTTGAAATTTCACTTGCTTCAGGTAGGCCTCTATTTCTGTATATTTCCCTCCCAGTACAACTTTTGCTGCATCCCAAAGGCTTTGGACCACTGTGTTTTAATTTGTCTCCATGTATTTTTTATTTCTTCTTTGATTTCATATTTGGCCCATTCATCCTTTAGTAGCATGTTATTTAACCTGCATATATTTGTGTTCTTTCTAGATATTTTTTCTTGTGGTTGACCAAGTTTCAAACCATGGTGGTAAGAAAATATGCATGGTATGATCAATCTTTTTGTGTTTGTTGAGACCTGTTTTGTGACCTGTTTGTGATCTATTCTGGAGAATATCCTTGTGCATTGAAAAGAATGTGTAGTCTTCTGTTGTACTATAGAATGTTCTGAATATATCTATTAAGTCCATCTGGTCCACTATGTCATGCAAAGCCATTGTTTCCTTCCTTATTTTTCTGTTTAGATGATCTATCCTTTGCTGTGAGTGGAGTGTTAAAGCCCCCTACTACTATTGTATTATATCAATTAGTTCCTTCATGTTTGTCATTAATTGTTTTATATATTTGGATGCTGTCATGTTGGATGCATTAGTATTCACAATTGTTATATCTTGTTGTGTTTTCTCCTTTATTATGATATAGTGCCCTAGTCATCTCTTGTTACAATCTTTGTTTTAAAGTCTAGTTTTTCTTATGTAAGTATTGCAACTCCACCTTTATTTTGATGTCCAGTTGCATGATAAATGTTTCCCCATCCCCTCACTTTCAATCTGCAGGTGTCTTTAGGTCTAAAATGAGTCTTTTCTGGCAGCATATAGATGGGTCTTGTTTTTTTCATCCATTCTGACATCCTATGTCTTTTGAGTGGAACATTTAGTCCATTTACATTTAAAGTAATTATTGAATTATTTGTCATTATTTCTGGAGATATTCTCTGTTCCTTCCTTGTCTTTGTCACTTTTGGTCTGTCCCTTCCACTCAGAGTCCTCTTAATATTTCTTGCATTGCTGGCTTAGTGGTCACGAATTCATTCTGTTTTTGTTTGTCTGGGAAACTCTATCTCTCCTTCTATTCTGAATGATAGCCTTCCTGGATAGTGTGTTCTTGGCTGCAGATTCTTCCCGATTCAGCACCTTGAGAATATTATGCCACTCCTTTCTGGCTTGCCAAGTTTCTGTTTAGAAATTTCTAACTAGACTTATTGGTCTTCTTTTGTAAGTTAAGGACTTCTTTTGTATGGCTGCTTTTATGATTTTTTAAATTTATCACTATATTTTGCAATTTTAATTACAATATGTCTTGGTGTTGTGCTGCTTTTGTTGATTTTTATGGAGTTCTCTGTGCCTCCTGGATCTGGATGTCTATTTCATTCCCCAAATTAGGAAAATTTTCAGCTATTATTTCCTCAAAAATATTTTCTGCCCCTCTTTTCTCTCTTCTTCTTCTGGGACTCTTATAACATGAATGTTATTATGTTTGATGGAGTCAATGAGTTCTGTAAGTCTATTCTTAGGTTCCATAATTCCTCTTTCTCTCTTTTGTTCAGCTTCATTATTTTGTCTTCTATATCACTTATTTTTTTCTCTGCTTCTTCCAGATGTGTGTTCGTTTCATCAAGCTTGTTTCTAATCTCAGTTATTGCATTCTTCATTTCTGACTGATTCTTTTTTTAACTCATTTATCCCTATAGTAGGGGTCTCCCTGATGTCTTCCATTCTTTTCTCAAGTCCAGAGAGTATTCTTATGATCATGGCTTTTAAATCCCCTATCAGTTATGTTACTTATATCTGTTTCACTTAGATCTCTGACCCAGCCTTATCTTGGTCTTTCATTTGGGATTAATGCCTCCATCTTGGTATTTTGTCTAAGTCTCTGCCTTCTTTGGTGTGTTAAAAAAGCCACTTATGTCCTGCTCCTGAGAATAATGGATTTATAAAGAGGAAGTCATGTTTGTCCAGAGCCTGGCACTTCACAGAGTGTTTCTGGTATGTGCTGTATGCACACTCTTCTGTTGTGCTTCAGCTGCTCTATCCTTTAAGCCAGTCATCCACAGAGCCTCTCTTTGCCTGCAGTGGCAGTGTTTGGTCCTTCACCAGAGTGTGATGAGTTTTAAGTAGCTGCGCTCTGGTCTGCTTGTTAAATGAAACCTGATACTGCTTCCACTAGAACTGAAGCCCTGCTGAACTCTCTGGTCGGGAGACATAGTGTGTGCCAGATTCTCTGCTGGTTTTCTGGGAAACATGCCCGTTGCTCTGGGACTGAGGCAAGCTTGAATGAAAATGGCAGTCCCACTAGAGCATGAGGTTGCTGATCTTGGTGTAAGCATGTTAGGCAGCCAGTGTGGGCACTGCACTGCTTTCCACTGGTGTCTCTGTGTTTATGCTGAGGGTCAGGGGAGGGAAATGGTGCCAGTCAGCTCTTTTGTTCCCAGAAAGGCATCTCCATGAATGCTGCACTCCAAGAGGAGTGAATAGTCTCCCCACTGTGTGTCCCACTGTTTTTTCAGATTGTTTTTTCTGTACTGTCTACCTTCAGCTTGTTTGCCTGTCTTCTCTCCAGGAGCAGCGCAGTTGCTTCCAGGCTCTATCCCAGCCAAGCATGCTGACTTTTAAAACTCTAGGGTTTAGGGACATGGTGTGGGAAGGGATTTGTGCCTGTCTTCTGGATGAGGGACCTGCTGTACTGGAACTGGGACAAGCTTGAGCAAGAAGGGAAGTTGGGTCAGAGTGCTGGGGTGTGGGTCTTGGTATAAGCAAGTTAGGCAGCCAGTGTCGGTGAGCCAATTCCTTTTAAGAAATCTCTGGTTCTGTTACTTGGAGAGCAGTTACAAATATACTCTTCAATGTAATTTTTGCACTCCTAACTTCATCTTAGCATCTTTTTTCTGAAATCTCATCTGGGACAGAGATTAATATTGCAGGAGATGAGAAGTGGACAGATTCAGGATACAGTTTGAAGGTAGAGTTGACAGAGTTTGCTGATGGATCACATATGCCATATAAGGCAAATACTTATTAATATTTATTTTAATTAAATATACAGTAAATATTACTACTATTCATTAACTTCAAATCTGAGAAATGCTATGCAATGGGGTGTGTCACATTTCCTTGCCCTCTCGAAATTAGGCATAGCTATGTTCCTTTCTCTGATAAATGAAATATAAAAGGAAATAAAAAGTGTCACTTATTTTGGAGGCAATTAAGAATTGATGAATGTTTCTCATGCTTTCTTCTTTCTGCTGCTGTAACTGGTGAGGATTCAGAGGTTGTAGCCTCCATTATCTTATGTCCCCGAATAGGGATAATATAGAGAAAATATCCCATCTGATCCATGAAAAACATGCACAATGAGCAAGAAATAAATATTAAACCACTGAGATTTTTGTGTATTTTATGACAACAATCTAATATTGCTCAGCCTGACTAAAATAGCTACTGGTACTGGAAGTGGATTGCCACAGAAACAAAACTCACAAAACCCTAAATATATGGCATTGACTTCACAGTCAGATGGTAGATGGTGAGAAAAAGTTCTTTGGAAGCTCAGAGGAGTTAAAAAAATTGTTTCTGTTCACACATTTGATAAATAGCAAAGCTGAATTTGAAGGTAATTTTATTTGACTACAAAATTTATGTCACTTACCAATATGTATAGCCTTTCATTTGAGGCTCAGGTGGTCGGATAGTGATGGCTTGTCTTTAATTGATGCATTTATTCTTTCAGCAAATATTGTATGCAGTAATACTGAGTAAGTACCAGTCATTGTGAAGAATGGGAATAGGAATACATAAATTAATAAGTCAATTTTTAGTTATGTTGCATTTAAGCTAACTTTAGGACTGTGGAGTGGAATGGTCCAGTAAAAAATAATTAATTAATCCATTCATTCATCCCACAAATCAGTGTCAAACACTTGCAATGGGCCAAAAACTCTGTTATATGTTGGGAATGCAATGATGAGTTGCATAATTCTTTTTTGCATTTTTGATTTTATTTTCAATAGTTTGTTGTTTTATTTCATTTATGTTCATGAGAAATAATGCTCTGTAGTTTCCTTTTTTTGTACTGTTTTTGTCTTGTTTTGGAATTAGAGTAATAGTTCAATCATAAAATGATTATAGGGAGTCCCCTCTCTTTTATTTTCTGGAAGAGATTATGTAAATTGGTGTTAACTACTGTTTAAGTGTTTGGTAGACCTGTCTGGTGAAACCATCTTGGTGTAGAGATTCCTTTTTCTGGAACTTTTTCATTACAAATTCAAAATCATTCATGGTTATAGGACTAATCAAATGATCAGATTATGTATATTATCTTGGGTTGAGTTTGGCAAGTTGTAATTTTTAAGGAATATGTATTTTTCTTTTAAGTTGTCAAATTTATGAGTATAAAGTTGTTTGTAATATTCCTTGTTATGTCTCTAATTATGTAGGATCTGTAATGAGATCCCCATTTCATTCCTGGTATTGGTGATTTGTGAGTTCTCTCATTTTATTTTTGCTCTTATACTGAAAGTTTTATCAATGTTATTGATTTTTTTTCAAATAACTTCCTTTCATTAATACTTGGGTATTTTTTCTATGCTCTCACCTTAATGTACCTATGTCACTGATTTGGAAGTTTATTGTAAATAGTAGCATGCAGTCATATCTTTTGGTTATTGTGTCACAGATTCTTTAGGCTCTGGCTTGTTTGTTTTTACTCTATCTCTATGTCTGCATTGGATAAGTTCTATTGATATGTCCTCAATTCATTGACTCTATGCTTTGTATTCTCCATTCTACTATTGAGCCTCCCCAGGCAGAGTTTTCTTATTTCAGGTATTTTATTTTATTATTTATTACTGAGAATTTCTATTTTTTCATTTAAAAGAATTTTAAATTGCTTGTTGAAGCATTTTTATAATGGCTGCTTTAAAATTCTTGTCATGGATGTCTCAGGCCCCAGGGATGAAGAAGCTTTCTGGGTAAAGCTCCTTTTTGTCCCTTATCTCTGGCAAAGGAGGGTAGCCTAGCACGGAAGAAAAGCACTTCTCCTGAATGCTTATTAGCAACAGGTTTCCTGAAAGATCCTCCTGACCATTGCCACCAGGCCTCATTGGTGTTGGCGATGGTACTTCTATTCAATTCAATGGAGCTTTCTGCTATTGATAAGTTGGGCTTTGGGAAATTCCAGGCCTGAGGTGCTTTAATCTGTTGAGCTGGGGGGGGTCACAAGACATTCTCCCCACCTTACAGGGTCTTCTTATATATTTTTTTATGTATCATGTGTACAGTTTTTAGTTGTACTTGGTAGGAATAATAGGGGAAAGTGTGTTTATCTTCTCCCAGAACCATAAACCAATAGGTGATTCTTTTTTTTTTTAATATATGAAAGTAATTGTCAAATTGGTTTCCATACAACACCCAGTGATCAACCCAAAAGGTGCCCTCCTCAATACCCATCACCCACCCTCCCCTCCCTCCCACCCCCCATCAACCCTCAGTTTGTTCTCAGTTTTTAACAGTCTCTTATGCTTTGGCTCTCTCCCACTCTAACCTCTTTTTTTTCCTTCCCCTCCCCTATGGTCTTCTGTTAAGTTTCTCAGGATCCACATAAGAGTGAAACCATATGGTATCTGTCTTTCTCTGTATGGCTTATTTCACTTAGCATCACACTCTCCAGTTCCATCCACGTTGCTACAAAGGGCCATATTTTGTTCTTTCTCATTGCCATGTAGTACTCCATTGTGTATATAAACCACAATTTCTTTATCCATTCATCAGTTGATGGACATTTAGGCTCTTTCCATAATTTGGCTATTGTTGAGAGTGCTGCTATAAACATTGGAGTACAAGTGCCCCTATGCATCAGGACTCCTGCATCCCTTGGGTAAATTCCTAGCAGTGCTATTGCTGGGTCATAGGGTAGGTCTATTTTTAATTTTCTGAGGAATCTCCACACTGCTTCCCAGAGTGGCTGTACCAATTTGCATTCCCACCAACAGTGCAAGAGGGTTCCCGTTTCTCCACATCCTCTCCAGGATCTATAGTCTCGTGATTTGTTCATTTTGGCCACTCTGACTGGCGTGAGGTGATACCTGAGTGTGGTTTTGATTTGTATTTCCCTGATGAGGAGCGACGTTGAGCATCTTTTCATGTGCCTGTTGGCCATCCGGATGTCTTCTTTAGAGAAGTGTCTATTCATGTTTTCTGCCCATTTCTTCACTGGGTTATTTGTTTTTCGGGTGTGGAGTTTGGTGAAGTCTTTATAGATTTTGGAGACTAGCCCTTTGTCCGATATGTCATTTTCAAATATCTTTTCCCATTCTGTTGATTGCCTTTTAGTTTTGTTGGTTGTTTCCTTTGCTGTGCAGAAGCTTTTTATCTTCATAAGGTCCCAGTAATTCACTTTTGCTTTTAATTCCCTTGCCTTTGGGGATGTGTCGAGTAAGAGATTGCTATGGCTGAGGTCAGAGAGGTCTTTTCCTGCTTTCTCCTCTAGGGTTTTGATGGTTTCCTGTCTCACATTCAGGCCCTTTATCCATTTTGAGTTTATTTTTGTGAATGGTGTGAGAAAGTGGTCTAGTTTTATCCTTCTGCATGTTGCTGTCCAGTTCTCCCAGCACCATTTGTTAAAGAGACTGTCTTTTTTCCATTGGATGTTCTTTCCTTCTTTGTCAAAGATGAGTTGGCCATACGTTTGTGGGTCTAGTTCTGGGGTTTCTATTCTATTCCATTGGTCTGTGTGTCTGTTTTTGTGCCAATACCATGCTGTCTTGATGATGACAGCTTTGTAGTAGAGGCTAAAGTCTGGGATTGTGATGCCTGCTGCTTTGATCTTCTTCTTCAAAATTACTTTGGCTATTCGGGGCCTTTTGTGGTTGCATATGAATTTTAGGATTGCTTGTTCTAGTTTCGAGAAGAATGCTGGTGCAATTTTGATTGGGATTGCATTGAATGTGTAGATAGCTTTGGGTAGTATTGACATTTTGACAATATTTATTTTTCCAATCCATGAGCAGGGAATGTCTTTCCATTTCTTTATATCTACTTCAATTGCCTCCATAGGCTTTCTATAGTTTTCAGCATACAGATCTTTTACATCTTTGGTTAGATTTATTCCTAGGTATTTTATGCTTCTTGGTACAATTGTGAATCGGATCAGTTTCTTTATTTGTCTTTCTGTTGCTTCATTGTTAGTGTATAAGAATGCAACTGATTTCTGTACATTGATTTTGTATCCTGCAACTTTGCTGAATTCATGTATCAGTTCTAGCAGACTTTTGGTGGAGTCTATCGGATTGTCCATGTATAATATCATGTCATCTGTAAAAAGCGAAAGCTTGACTTCATCTTTGCCAATTTTGATGCCTTTGATTTCCTTTTGTTGTCTGATTGCTGATGCTAGAACTTCCAACACTATGTTAAACAACAACGGTGAGAGTGGGCATCTCTGTCGTGTTCCTGATCTCAGGGAAAAAGCTCAGTTTTTCCCCATTGAGGATGATGTTAGCTGTGGGCTTTTCATAAATGGCTTTTATGATGTGTAAGTATGTTCCTTCTATCCCGACTTTCTCAAGGGTTTTTATGAAGAAAGGGTGCTGGATTTTGTCAAAGGCCTTTTCTGCATCGATTGACAGGATCATATGGTTCTTCTCTTTTTTTTGTTAATGTGATGTATCACGGTGATTGATATGCGAATGTTAAACCAGCCCTGAAGCCCAGGAATGAATCCCACTTGATCATGGTGAATAATTCTTTTTATGTGCTGTTGAATTCGATTGGCTAGTATATTATTGAGAATTTTTGCATCCATATTCATCAGGGATATTGGCCTGTAGTTCTCTTTTATAACTGGGTCTCTGTCTGGTTTAGGAATCAAAGTAATACTGGCTTCATAGAATGAGTCTGGAAGTTTTCCTTCCCTTTCTATTTCTTGGAATAGCTTGAGAAGGATAGGTATTATCTCTGCTTTAAACGTCTGGTAGAACTCCCCTGGGAAGCCATCTGGTCCTGGACTCTTATTTGTTGGGAGATTTTTGATAACCGATTCAATTTCTTCGCTGGTTATGGGTCTGTTCAAGCTTTCTATTTCCTCCTGATTGAGTTTTGGAAGAGTGTGGGTGTTCAGGAATTTGTCCATTTCTTCCAGGTTGTCCAATTTGTTGGCATATAATTTTTCATAGTATTCCCTGATAATTGTTTGTATCTCTGAGGGATTGGTTGTAATAATTCCATTTTCATTCATGATTTTATCTATTTGGGTCATCTCCCTTTTGTTTTTGAGAAGCCTGGCTAGAGGTTTAACAATTTGGTTTATTTTTTCAAAAAACCAACTCTTGGTTTTGTTGATCTGCTCTACAGTATTTTTAGATTCTATATTGTTTATCTGCTCTGATCTTTATTATTTTTCTTCTTCTGCTGGGTTTTGGCTGCTTTTCCTGATTTGCTTCTATTTCCTTTAGGTGTGCTGTTAGATTCTGTATTTGGGATTTTTCTTGTTTCTTGAGATAGGCCTGGATTGCAATGTATTTTCCTCTCAGGACTGTCTTCGCTGCATCCCAAAGCGTTTGGATTGTTGTATTTTCATTTTTGTTTGTTTCCACATATTTTTTAATTTCTTCTCTAATTGCCTGGTTGACCCACTCATTCGTTAGTAGGGTGTTCTTTAACCTCCATGCTTTTGGAGGTTTTCCAGACTTTTTCCTGTGGTTGATTTCAAGCTTCATAGCATTGTGGTCTGAAAGTATGCATGGTATAATTTCAATTCTTGTATACTTACGAAGGGCTGTTTTGTAACCCAGTATATGATCTCTCTTGGAGAATGTTCCATGTGCACTCGAGACGAAAGTATATTCTGTTGCTTTGGGATGCAGAGTTCTAAATAGATCTGTCAAGTCCATTGGATCCAATGTATCATTCAGGGCCCTTGTTTCTTTATTGTCCATGTGTCTAGATGATCTATCCATTTCTGTAAGTGGAGTGTTAAAGTCCCCTGCAATTACCACATTCTTATCAATAAGGTTGATTATGTTTATGAGTAATTGTTTTATATATTTGGGGGCTCCAGCATTCGGTGCATAGACATTTATCATTGTTAGCTCTTCCTGATGGATAGACCCCGTAATTATTATATAATGCCCTTCTTCATCTCTTGTTACAGCCTTTAATTTAAAGTCTAGTTTGTCTGATATAAGTATGGCTACTCCAGCTTTCTTTTGTCTTCCAGTAGCATGATAGATTGTTCTCCATCCCCTCACTCTCAATCTAAAGGTGTCCTCAGGTCTAAAATGAGTCTCTTGTAGACAGCAAATAGATGGGTCTTGTTTTTTATCCATTCTGATACCCTATGTCTTTTGGTTGGCGCCTTTAATCCATTTACATTCAGTGGTATTATAGAAAGATACGGGTTTAGAGTCATTGTGATGTCTGTATGTTTTATGCTTGTAGCGATGTCTCTGGTACTTTGTCTCACAGGATCCCCCTTAGGATCTCTTGTAGGGCTGGTTTAATGGTGACGAATTCCTTCAGTTTTTGTTTGGGAAGACCTTTATCTCTCCTTCTGTTCTAAATGACAGACTTGCTGGATAAAGGATTCTCGGCTGCATACTTTTTCTGTTCAACACATTGAAGATTTTCTGCCATTCCTTTCTGGCCTGCCAAGTTTCAAAAGAGAGGTCAGTCAGGAGTCTTATAGGTCTCCCTTTATATGTTAGGGCATGTTATCCCTTGCTGCTTTCAGAATTTTCTCTTTATCCTTGTATTTTGCCAGTTTCACTATGATAGGTCGTGCAGAAGATTGATTCAAATTATGTCTGAAGGGTGTTCTCTGTGCCTCTTGGATTTCAATGCCTTTTTCTCAGCTATTATTTCTTCAAGTACCCCTTCAGCACTTTTCCCTCTCTCTTCCTCCTCTGGAATACCAATTATGTGTATATTATTTCTTTTTAGCGTATCACTTAGTTCTCTAATTTTCCCCTCATACTCCTGGATTTTTTTGTCTCTCTTTTTCTCATCTTCCTCTTTTTCCATAACTTTATCTTCTAATTCACTATTCTCTCCTCTGCCTCTTCAATCCGAGCTGTGGTCATTTCCATTTCATTTTGCATTTCGTTTAAAGCGTTTTTCAGCTCCTCCTGACTGTTCCTTAGTCCTTTGATCTCTGTAGCAAGAGATTCTCTGCTGTCCTCTATACTCTTTTCAAGCCCAGCGATTAATTTTATGACTATTATTCTAAATTCACTTTCTGATATATTATTTAAATCCTTTTTGATCAGTTCATTAGCTGTTGTTATTTCCTGGAGATTCTTTTGAGGGGAATTCTGTTTGGCCATTTTGGATAGTCCCTGGTGGGGTGCAGACCTGCAGGACACTTCCCCTGTGCTGTGGTGTATAACTGGAGTTGGTGGGCGGAGCCACAGTCAGACCTGTGCCTGCCCCCAGCCCACCGCTGGGGCCACAGTCAGACTGGTGTGTGCCTTCTCTTCCCCTCTCCTAGGGGCAGGATTCACTGTGGGGTGGCGTGGCCCATCTGGGCTTCTTGCACACTGCCAGGCTTGTGGTGCTGGGGATCTGGCGTATTAGCTGGGGTGGGTAGGCATGGTGCACGGGGGCAGGAGGGTCAGGCTTAGCTCACTTCTCCTTAGGTGATCTACTTCAGGAGGGGCCCTGTGGCAGCGGGAGGGAGTCAGACCGCTGCTGGAGGGTTGGCTCCGCAGAAGCACAGAGTTGGGTGTTTGCGCTGAGTGAGAAAGTTCCCTGGCAGGAACTGGTTCCCTTTGGGATTTTGGCTGGGGGATGGGCGAGGGAGATGGCGCTGGCGAGCACCTTTGTTCCCCACCAAACTGAGCTCTGTCCTCTGGGGGCTCAGCAACTCTCTCTCCCTTTGTCCTCCAGCCTTCCCGCTTTCCGAGCAGAGCTGTTAACTTATGACCTCCCAGATGCTAAGTCGTGCTTGCTCTCAGAACACAGTCCGTCCAGCCCCTCCGCTTTTGCAAGCCAAACTCAGGGGCTCTGCTTGGCCGGCAGGCTGCCCCTCCGCCCGGCTCCCTCCCACCAGTCCGTGCAGTGCACACCGCCTCTCCGCCATTCCTACCCTCTTCTGTGGGCCTCTCATCTGCGCTTGGCTCCGGAGACTCTGTTCTGCTAGTCTTCTGGTGGTTTTCTGGGTTATTTAGGCAGGTGTAGGTGGAATCTAAGTGATCAGCAGAATGCGCAGTGAGCCCAGCGTCCTCCTACGCCGCCATCTTCCCTCCCTCTCTCCAATAGGTGATTCTTAATGAAAATTTTAGTTTACAAGTGGGCTAATGATATGTATCTTTGTGTCTGCATGTTCTCTCCCTTTCTACACTGGAAAAATCCTAATGATAAGGTTCCTTGCTGCACAGTAAGCCATAGCTCTTATAAGTTATAATTCTTACGGGTTATGTCAATGACCCTAACACACTCATCACTCCTACCAAAAGTAATTAAATGCTTAAATTTTCTTCTTAATGCACCACTTTCGGGGCTGTATACTGACAGTCCACTCCCTCTTTGTTTACTAATTTTTCTATAGTCTATGCCCAATATAGTTTTTTTAAGTTTCAAGTTTCTTGGATTCCATTCCACTCCTTAAACGTTTCGCTCTTGTCATTTATATAGACCTATGTATTGCTACGTTACCTCAGATACAAATTTCTAAACATGAGTGCAAATATAGTGTACATTGTAAACCATGGTATGCTATATAATAGCATCTTATATCTAAATAATTCGTGATAAAATTGTTAAACTGAACTTAACATATGTTAGGGGCATTATAAAATGACTTTATAAGTTTAGAAAGAGATAGAACTAAATTATCTAAGTTCTTATGGTCACTAATTTAAAAATATTATAATATGTTAAAGACATAAAGAATATATACAGAGGGCTTGCTGTCCAGTACCACCTGCATCCATAGCCCTGGCTCCACCAGCACTAAGAAATAGACCAATTTTGACAAGATGTAGTGCTGTAGTGTGCCTGATGGGATACATTCAGTCATGACATCTGAATTTTCCAAAACCCCTTGCTCAGAAGCTTCCAAACCTTGTGGAAGTGTATTTTCATTCAAATAACATAGTGGTGGTTCCAGAAGCCACTGGGTCCCCTGTAAAGCTCCAATGTTTGGATCTTAGTGCCAATGCCTTAAACATTACTTGCCCAAAATTTTGTCATAGAGCTTTGTGTCATTTTTGATTAGCTAATAACCACCTGCAACACCTACCTATAGTACTCACTGTGAACCCAAATCATCTGTGGTGTGTGCCTCACCATCTCCTCCAGTTGCCTAGTCTCAATGAGCTCTTTATGGCTGGAAGCCATCTTGCATGTTTGCCACTTGGCAGGGACAACAAGAACAAAAATAAGCAAATGGGACTACATCAAACTAAACAGCTTCTGCGCAGTTAAGGAAACAAAATGAAACCAAAAAGCAACCTACTGAGTGGGAGAAGATATTTGCAAATGATGTATCCAATAAAAGGCTAACATCCAAAATATATAAAGAACTCATAAAACTCTAATCAAATTAGTCAGTCAGAGAAAGACGAATATATGACTTCACTCATATGAAGACTTTAAGAGACAAAACAGATGAACATAAGAGAAGGGAAACAAAAATAATATAAAAACAAAGAGGGGGACAAAACATAAGGGACTCATAAATATGGAGAACAAACACAGGGTTACTGGAGGGGGTGTGGGAGGAGGGATGGGCTAAATGGGTAAGGGGAATTAAAGAATCTACTCCTGAAATCATCGTTGCACTATATACTAACTAATTTGGAGTAAATTAAAAAATAAAATTAAACAAAAGACAGTAAAATAAATAAATAAATTAATTAATTAAAAAATGGACAGAGGACCTGAATAGACTTTTCCAAGGAAGACATACACATGGTCAACAGACACATGAAAAGATGTTCAACATTACTAACCATCAGGGAAATACAAGTCAAAACCACAATTTGATATATCACCTCACCTATCAGAATGGCAAGGATGTGGAGAAAAAGGATCCTTCATATACTGTTGGTAGGAATGCAAATTGGTGCAATCACTATGGAAGACAGTATGGAGGTTTCTCAAAAAATTAAAAATAGAACTATATTATGACCCAGCAACTCCACTTCTAAATATTTATCCAAAGAAAATGAAAACACTAATTCAAAAAGGCATATGTACCCCTAAATTTATTGCAGCATTATTTACAGTAGTTAAGATATAGGAGCCACCTAAATGTCCATTGATATATAAATGAATGAGGAAGATGTAGTATATGCATACAATGGAATATTAGTCATAAATAATGAAATCTTGCTATTTGTGACATTGATGGACCTAGAGGGTATTATACTAAGTGAAATAAGTTAAATAGAGAAATTCTGTATGACTTCACTTATATGTAGAATCTAAAAAACAAGACAAACTAACAATCTAACAAACTTACAAACTATCTAGGAGTTTTGGTCATAGATGCAGAGAACATAGCTATAGAGAACAAACTCAAACAATGGTTGCCTGAGTGGAGGGGGTAGAAGGGCACATGAAATAGGTAAAGGGGATTAAGGAGTGCATTCTTCCAGTTATAAAATCAATAATGCACAGTGATGTAATGTATAGCATAGATAATATAGGGATAAAAGGTATAGATGTGAAATTTAGAAAAATAAATAGTATGAGAGCTAGATATTTGAGCAGGATTTTGCCAGCTAAGTTTTTAATTTGGTTTTGGATCTCAAAGTTTTTAAAATAGAGACAAGAATGTGCAGTACTAGGGAAATCTGGAAGATTTTGTTAGTTGACTTTAAAGCAAAAATCTGGAGTTTCTACCAGTCATAGTTTTCAATAAAGTTCTTCAGTTTGGGGGGAGGGGAGAAAAAAATCAGGTATAAGTCTGGCTAGGCAACAGATCAAGATGAAATGCAGAATGAAGACATTGTGCTCTCCTTCATGCTGGCTATTACAGCACTGGAAGACATACTGTTGTAATTCCTGAGCCTGTGCTTGATGGTCGGCATGAAGTCTCCTTCGCTAGGACCTTCTCTGAGGGAACTCTTGGTATTTGTTGAGATTACTATTGTAAATCTCTAAGTCAGAGCTACCTCACCAGTTTTTTGATCTTTTAAAGGAAGCACAGGGATATTTTGTTCATGTGTCTCCTTGGCAGTGTCTCCTGACATCATACCTGGATGCTTGGGCACAGCGCCTGTCCTCTGGCACTCACAGCATCCATGCAGCTTGTTAGGTAGTATCACCTCCTACATTATATGGGAGTTCCCTGCTGATATTGAAATGACGTGTTTTGAAAGACTAACATCATGGTGAACCAGGCCAACGTGCTTTTAAATTCCAGCTCTGCCATTCGATAGCTGTGTGATTTGGGGCTTATAAAGGTTATTTAATTTGTCTAAATCTCAGTAACAGGGTGAAATTAATACTAATTCATAGCACTATTGTGAAAACTGAATGAGGTCTATTTAAAATACTTCTATCGCTCATAAATAAGTCATAGACATGGAGTCAATGTGAATTATTTTTATTGTTTCATTAGACTGTTAGAAAAGGTTGGGACTATGTGTGTCTTCACTTTTGTACCCTAAGCATGTAGCACAATGTCTAGCCTATTGCTCATAATAATTGGTTTGTTACCTGAACTATGTAATAGAAATAGAGATGCTGATGCTTGAATATTTATGCCCAACAGAAAAGGAAGCTGGCATTCAAATTCATTAAAATCAATTTATTTTAATTTTTAAAAAATGTATGCAGAATTGTACAATGTAACTCATGCACCCACCATCCAGTCTAATAAGTTAAACTATATTTATGTTAATGTTTTGTGTTCTTTGAATCATTATTATGGTTCTGCAATTTTTTTAGTAACTCAGTGTGGGACTTTATTCTCTGAAAAACAAATAAGACATACACACACAGAGCAGAAGCATGAGCCATGCAGCATACATGTGAAAGTTCCTTCCTAAATCAATGCATTTTAATTTTATTGTTTTTTCTTTAAATTTTTTGAGTATAGTTGACACACAGTTACATTAGTTTCAGGTGTAAAACATAGTGATTCAAAAAGTTTTTACATTTTGTTATGTTCACCACAAGTGTAGCTACCATCTGTCACCATACAACACTATTATGATATCATTGACTATATTCCTTATGCTGTGCTTTTTATTGCCATGACTTATTCATTCCATAACTGGAAACCTTTATCTCCCACTTCCCTTCACCCATTTTGACCATTCCCCCCACCCTCCTCCACCTGGCAACCTTTACTTAGCTCTTTGTATTTATAGGTTTGATTCCGCTTTTTGTTTGTTTACTCAATTGTCTTTTTTTATATTCCTCATATTAGTAAAATCATATGGTATTTGTCATTCTCAGTCCAAAACAATGAATTTTTAGGAGTGAGTTTAGAAGTGCAATGCGCTATCTATTGCGCTATGGAGCCTAGGAGTGAGTTTATTTATTTATTTATTTAAGGTTTATTTATTTTTGAGACAGAGAGAGACAGAGCATGAATGGGAGAGGGTCAGAGAGAGAGGGAGACACAGAATGTGAAACAGGCTCCAGGCTCTGAGGAGTCAGCACAGAGCCCGACGCGGGGCTCGAACTCACGGACCGCGAGATCGTGACCTGAGCCGAAGTCGGATGCTTAACCCACTGAGCCACCCAGGCGCCCCCCTAGGAGTGAGTTTAAAGCAATGACAGTCAACAATCATGTCCACTAAGAAACCAGTTCTTGTCAACAAAGCCAAATTTGGCAACTTTGCCACCTGAAGATTCAGTCAGCCTAAAGTGGAATGCAATATTCCAATTCCAACTAAGCTGTGTTAAAAGGGGCCTACCCATTTTATCCCTTTATTTCAGTGTATATTCTCAATCAACACTAAGAATTATCCCACATATTTTTAAAAGATAAGAAAATTAAAATACAGAAAATAAAAATAAAGGCCATATTTCTTTTTTAATTTTTTATTGTTTATTTCTGAGACAGAGAGAGACAGAGCGCAAGTGGGGGAGGGACAGAGAGAGGGAGACACAGAATCTAAAGCAGGCTCCAGGCTCTGAGCTGTCAGAACAGAGCCCTATGTGGAGCTCAAACTCATGAACCATGAGATCATGACCTGAGCTGAAGTGACACTTAACCAGCTGAGCCACCCAGGCACCCCCAAATGTCATATTTCTTTTTTATATGAAACTTATTGTCAAAATGGTTTCCATACAACACCCAGTGCTCATCCCAACAGGTGCTCTCCTCAATACCCCTCACCCACCCTCCTCTCCCTCCCACCCCCATCAACCCTCAGTTTGTTCTCAGTTTTTAAGAGTCTCTTATGTTTTGGCTCCCTCCCTCTCTAACGTTTTGTTTTCCTTCCCCTCCCCCATGGTCTTCTGTTAAGTTTCTCAGGATCCACATAGGAGTGAAAACATATGGTATCTGTCTTTCTCTGTATGACTTATTTCACTTAGCATCACACTCTCCAGTTCCATCCACGTTGCTACAAAAGGCCATATTTCATTCTTTGTCATTGCCACGTAGTATTCCATTGTCATATTTCTTTAATTAGCAGAACTCAATATTTTTCACACTTATTCTTTTGCCTGGCAGTCTGACAAACTTAGTTATTCTTCCCTGAATTTCATTGTAACCAATAATAGCATAGTCTTTTCACCTTTCATTTTAATTATATTTATTTAGTTTTGAATATCTCACATATTCACATGACTTAAGATTTTAAATGTAGCAAAGGGTACATATTTTATCATTTATTAAAACTGTGGTGAAAAAAAACTTCAGTGAAATAACTATCAGTTGTAAATATTAATTTTAATTTGCTTTAACTAAATCAAATATAAATATTTCCTTAAATATGACCATTCCAAATGCACTGTCATACAGTTCCTAGTGTATTGTATTTATTTAAGACACTAGTGACTTTGAAAACAAAATGGTACAAATTAAGAAAACACAAGATTCCTATGAGGTGGCTAAATTTCACCTGAGATTTAAAACTCCATGCAAACTGGGCGCCTGGGTGGCTCAGTTGGTTAAGCGTCCGACTTTGGCTCAAGTCATGATCTCATGGTTTGTGAATTCAAGCAAGTCCTGTGTGGGGCTGTGGTGCTGACAGCTCAGAGCTTGGAGCCTGCTTTGGATTTTGTGTCTCCCTTTCTCACTGGCCCTCTCCTGCTCATGCTCTGTCTTTGTCTCTGTCTCTCTCTCTCTCTCAAAACTAAAATTAAAACATTAAAAATATTTCTAAACTTCCATGCAAACTATAGTAATGCAAAGTTTATCCAATGCTTATGCATGCATGAGTTTGCACATATTATTAGAACAAAGGTACATTACAAGTGGTATGGTATTAAAAATTTGAAAATACATAAAACATGGAAGTTGAAACTCTAAGGCGAATTCAGTAAATTAATCTTTAGAAAACAGCCTAATGTGATTTTTCCAATTAAGAAAGTTGCATTTATTCATAATTTATATTTTTTAAAAAATATACATATACAACCTGATTACTGTAGCGAAATAGTTTGCATTAGTGTTAACAAAGTCAGTTACCATAACTGTTAAAAGGCAGTTTGGTTAATTCAACTTTCTATAATCAGTTGTAAGTACTAAGTCCCAGATCTCTAGTAAGAAAGCACATTTGCATGACAACCCACATACATGCTTCCTTCACTTGTTCTTCATGTATAACCTTGTATGCAAGGATTCAACAGTGTCCAGTCTTCTGCATAGAAGATGCTGATTGGCAAGGTCCTTACTGTGCTACAGTGGCAACAGAGATTTTTTTTAATACAACTATGTATCTCTTCAGGGCTCTTAGCCTGCACATAGAAAGTTCAAGATGATATTACAATTTCAAAGAAATTGCCCCTTATCATTACATTGCTTTTCTTACATTCTTGTACTTCATGATCCTCTTTAAGTGGTATTGTCAGGAAAATTTCCTTCTCCAGTCAAGATTTGAAATAGGCTATTGTGTTTTTATCCAATAGAAAAAAAATCTTCTCTTCCAGTTGTTTCATCACTACTCCTTGCTTAACAAAATATTCAGCTTTGATAACTGCACTATCTAAAGGTGGTTTCAGAGTAAAGCAAAGAAAGCTTCATGACCACTTCAAATTATTTGTCATACTTTCACATTTACTTACTTCTTACTGAGTTGGAGTAACGATGGGTGCATCACTAACATCAGTTTTCTAAGACACTTACTTCTTCCCACATTCACCCTGGCAACTTAGGTTATCAGAATGAAGCCGTGAATCTGACTGCCTTTGAAATTTAATTTTTATAGTTTAGTTTAACACATTTACCCATTCTACTAGATCCTGCTGATTGTTAGCTTGTAAGGAAATATTTCCTCATCCATGTATTTACAACAAAACAGAACTCGGCCTTTGATCTTAGCTTAGTTGCATTGCTAACATTTGAAGTGTACAAAATATTAATGGTTCCAATGCATGATGATCCAGAATATAGGTTGTGTGTATTATCCATACAAAACGATCTTCTCTGGACAGAGGAAGGTGGTGATGGAGTAGGAGGTCACCTTGTCCATGAACACAACTAGATAACTATCAGTTTCTCCTACTAAATACCCAAGAAATAAACCAGAAAACCTACATTAAAAAACTCTACAAATAAAGGAAGAGAAGAGGCCACATAAAAGAAAGTAAGAAGTGTGGAGACCTGATTTAGGGGAGAAATGGATTGTGGGAGCTGCAGAGAGGAGGAAGACTAAGTTATGGAGAAGGGCAAGAGATAAAGAGAGGAGCACATGGGGAAGCACATAAAAGGAATGTTTCTCCAAAGCCATTGGCTTGGAAAATGAGAAGGGCTAAATTTCATGAGTTCTTGCAACCAGCAGGGCATAAAGCCTGGAGTCTTAAAGGTCAGCAGGTTTGGGGAGGATAGAAGCCAGAGGGCATGGTGATGTTCCTGGAAAGAAGGCAGGCAAACAACACAGGGTCAGGCAGCATGGAAACAGCAATCTGAAGAATGCTTGAGAAACATAGTGGGGAGACTGTTTTTCTCATAGAGTGTCCCTGAGAAGCAGCATTCATGGAAATGCTTCTCCAGGAAAAAAGGAGCTAGCTGACACCATTTTCCTATCCTGTCCCTCAACATCAACAGAGAGCCATCTGTGGGAAAGTAGCACAGCATCAATACCCAATGCCTAACTGGCTTAAACTAAGCCTCATCACCCTGCATTCTGGCAGGACTGCCTTTTAAGTCATGCTTGTCTCAGGCTCAACATGGCAAGCCCCTCCCCCAGAAGACCAGCACAAACCACTACCCACACCAAATACCCCAACCAGAGTTCTGCAGGGCTTCAGTTCTGGTGGAGATGGTGCCAAATCTCTCTCACAAGCAGACCAGAGAACACCTATTAAAACTTGCCACATTCAGGCCAGGGACCAAATGCTTCCTGCAGCAGACAAGGAGAGCCTCTGCAGATGATTGGCCTGAAGGACAGACCAACCACAACACAACAGCAGAGTGCACCCAACATACACCAGAGGCATTCCCTGAAGTGGTAAGCCCTAAGCATTACATGACCTCTTCTTCAAAGGCCATTACTTTCAGGAGCTGTAGACAAGACTGGCTTTTCAAACACAGAAAAGAAGACAGAGACTTAGACAAAATGTGAAGATGGAGGAATTTATCCCAAATGAAAGACTAAGATAAGGCCATTGTCAGAGATCTAAGTGAAACAGATATAAGTAACATGCCTGATGGAGAATTTAAAGCAAAAATCATAAGGATATTCACTCAAGAGAAAAATGGAAGACATCAGGGAGTCCCTTACCACAAAGATAAAAGAGTTAAAAAAGAATCAATCAGAGATGAAAAATGCAATAAGTGAGACTGGAAACAGGTCTGACACAATGAACAGCAAGCTGGAAAAAACAGAGGAATGAATTATTGACACAGAAGACAAAACAATGGAAAATAACATAGCAAAACAAAGATAGAAAGAATTATGCACCACAAGACTAGACTTAGGGAATTCAGTGACTCCATCAAACATAATAATATTCATATTATAGAAGTCCCAGAAGAAGAAGAGAAAAGGGGCCAGAAAATTTATTTGAAGAAATAATAGCTGCAAATTTCCCTAATCTGGAGAAGGGCACAGATATATAGATCCAGGAGGCACAGACAACCCCCACGAAAATCAGCAAAAGAAGGCCAACACTAACATATACTGTAATTAAATTTGCAAAACATACTGATAAAGAAAAAACGTTAAAAGCAGGAAGACAAAGGAAGTCCCTAACTTACAAGGGAAGACCCATAAGTCTAGCTGGAAATTTCTCAACAGAAATTTGACAAGCCAGAAGAGAGTGACATGATATAGTCAATGTGGTGAATGGGAAAAATCTACAGCCAAGTACACTCTATCCAACAAGGCTATCATTTAGAAGAGAAGGGGAGATAAAGAGTTTCCCAGACAATCAAAAACTAAGTTCATGACCACTAAACCAGCCATGCAAGAAATATTAAAAGGGACTCTTTGAATAGAAAGGAAATACCAAAAGTGACAAAGACAAAAAAGGATCAGGGAAATCTCCATAAACAATGATAAAACAAGTAATAAAATGGCTCTAAATACATATCTATCAATATTACTTTGAATGTAAATGAACTAAATGCTCCAATCAAAAGACATAGGGTGTCAGAATGGATTAAAAAAAAGACCCATCTATATGCTGCCTACAAGAGACTCATTTTAGACATAAAGACACATGCAGATTGAAAATGAGGGGGTGAAGAAACATTTATCAAGTAAATGCATGTCAAAAGAAAGCCAGAGTAGCAAAATATTTTTCAAAGTAGACTTTAAAACAAAGCTGTAATAAGAGACAAAGAAGAGCACTATATAATCATAAAGGAGACAGCCCAACAAGAAAATATAATAATTATAAATATTTATGTACCCAACATGAGAGCACTCAAATATATTAAAAAATTAATAACAAATATAAAGGATTTAATTGATAATAGTGCAATAATAGTAGAGGACTTTAACACTCCATTTACATCAATGGACAGATCATCTAAACACAACATCAACAAAGAAACAATGGCTTTGAATGACACACTGGACCAAATGGACTTAACAGATATATTTAGAACATTGCATCCTGAAACAACAGAATATACTCTTTTCAAGTTCACATTGCACATTATCCAGAACAGATCACATAGTAGGTCAAAAAAACAGGTCTCAACAAATACAAAAAGATTGACACCACACCATTCACCTTTTTTGATGACAACACTATGAAACTAGAAGTCAACCACAAGAAAAATGTTGGAAAGACCACAAATATATGGAGATTAAACAACATGCTAAAACAATGAAGAAATAAAAAATACATAGAAACAAATGAAAATGAAAACACAGTGGTCCAAAACCTTTGGGATGCAGCAAAAGTGGTCCTAGGAAGGAAGTATATAGCAATACAGGCCTACAAAAAGAAGTAAAATCTGAAATAAACAGCCTAACCTTCCACCTATAGAAGCTAGAAAAAGAACAATAAACAAAGCCTAAAGCCAGTAGAAGGAAGGAAATAATAAGGATAAGAGCAGAAATAAATGATATAGAAAGTAAAAAAACAAAAAAACAAAAAACAAAAAACAAAAAAACAATAGAACAGATCAAGGAAACCAGGGCCTGGTTCTTCGAAAAAACTTAATAACATTGATAAACCTCTGGCCAGACTTATCAAAAAGAAAAGAGAAAGGATCCAAATAAAGAAAATGACAAATGAGAGAGGAGAAATAACAACCAACACCTCAGAAATATAAACATTTATAAGAAAATATGATGAAATACTATATGTCAACAAATTAGACAACCTAGAAGAAATGGATACATTCATAGAAACACATAAACTACCAAAACTTAAATGGGAAGAAATTGAAAACTTGAACACACTGATAACCAGCAAAGAAATTGAATCAGTAATCAGAAAACTCCCAACAAACAAAAGTTTGGGGCCAGATAACTTCACAGGTGAATTCTACCACACCTTTAAAGAACAGTTAATACCTATTTTTCTGAAACTATTCCAAAAAATAGAAATGGAAGAAAAACTTCCACATTCATTCTATGAGGCTAGCATTACCCTGATACCAAAACCAGATAAAGACTCCATTGAAAAACATAAATATAGGTCAATATTCCCAAAGAACAAGGGTACAAACATTCCCAATAAAAACAGGGAGGGGGACAAAACATAGAGATGCTTAAATATGGAGAACACACAGAGGGTTACTGGAGGGGTTGTGGGAGGAGGATGGGGTAAATGGGTAAGAGACATTAAGGAATCTACTCCTGAAATCATCGTTGCACTATATGCTAACTAACTTGGATATAAATTTAAATAAATAAATAAATAAATAAATAAATAAATAAATAACAGAATCCAACAGCACATTAAAAGAATCATTCACCACAGGCAAGTGGGATTTATTCCTGGGTTGCAAGTCTGGTTCAATATTCTCAAATCAATCAATGTGATATACCACATTAGTAAAAGAAAAGATAAGAACTATATGATCCTTTCCCCATTTTCCTCAATGGGGAAAAACAGAGATTTTACTCTATGGTCAGGAACGTGACAAGGACGTCCACTCTCACCACTGTTATTTAATATTGTACTTGAAGTCCTAGCCAGAGCAATCATGCAAAACCAAAGAAAAAAAATGGCATCCAAATTGGCAGAGGAAATCAAACTTTCACTCTTCAAAGATGATATGATACTCTATGTGAAAAATCCAAAGATTCCACCCAAAAACTGCTAGAACTAATACATGAGTTCTGTTAGATCACAGGACACAAGGTCAATGTACATAAATCTATTGCATTCTTATGCACAAATAATGAAGCAGGAGAAAGGGAAATTAAAAAATCAACACCATTTACAATTGCACCAAAAACCGTAAGACACCTAGGAATAAACCTAACCAAAGACGTGAAAGATCTGTATTCTGAAAACTATAAAACACTAATGAAAGAAATTGAAGAGGACACAAAGAAATGGAAACACATTCCATGCTTATGGATTGGAAGAACAAATATTGCTAAAATGCCTATACTATTCAAAGCAATCTACACACTGAATGCAATCCCTATAATAAACAATCCTAAAATTTGTGTGGAACCACAAAAGACCCCAAATAACAAAAGCAACCTTGAAAAAGAAAAGCAATGCTGGAGCCATCGCAATTCCAGACTTCAAGTTATATTACAAAGCTGTAGTGATCCAAACATTATGCTGCTGGCACAAAAACAGATACATTGTTCAATAGAACAGAACAGAAAACCGAGAAATAAACCCACGACTATACAGTCAGTTAATCCTCGACAAAGCAGGAAATAATATCTAAAGGGAACAGGACAATCTCTTCAACAAATGGTGTTGGGAAAACTGGACAGCAACATGCAGAAGAATTAAACTGGACCACTTCCTTACACCATACCCCAAAATAACTCAGAATATATTAAGACTTAAATGTGAGACCTGAAGCCATAAAAATTTTAGAGAACATAGGTAATGACCTCTTTGACATCAGCCATAGCAACTTCTTGCTAGATATATCTCCTGAGGCAAGGGATACAAAAGCAAAAATAAACTATTGGGACTTCACCAAAATAAAAACTTCTGCACAGCAAAGGAAATAATCAAAAAACTAAAAGGCAATCTACAGAATGGCAGAAGATATTTGCAAATGACATATCCAGTAAGGGACTAGTATCTAATATATATAAAGAACTCATAAAACTCAACACCCAAAAAACAAATAATACAATTTAAAAATGGGCAAAATACATGAAAAGACATTTTTCCAAAGACATATAGATGGCCAACAGACACACGAAAAGATGCTGAAAATCACTGATCAGGGAAATACAAATCAAAACTACAATGAGGTATCCCCTCACACCTGTCAGACTTGCTCAACACCAACAGCACAAGAAACTACAGGTGTTGGCGATGATGTAGAGAAGGGAAACCCTCTTGCAGTGTTGGTGGGAATGAAAACTGGTGCCCTCACTGTGGAAATCAGTATGGAGGTTCCTCAGAAAATTAAAAATAGAACTGTCCTGGGGCGCCTGGGTGGCGCAGTCGGTTAAGCGTCCGACTTCAGCCAGGTCACGATCTCACGGTCCGTGAGTTCGAGCCCCGCGTCAGGCTCTGGGCTGATGGCTCGGAGCCTGGAGCCTGTTTCCGATTCTGTGTCTCCCGCTCTCTCTGCCCCTCCCCCGTTCATGCTCTGTCTCTCTCTGTCCCAAAAATAAATAAACGTTGAAAAAAAAAATTTAAAAAAAAAATAGAACTGTCCTAATATCCAGCAATTGTACTAGTAGGTATTTATTCAAAGAATAAAAAAATACTAATTCAAAGGGATTCATGTACCCTGCATGTTCTATGGTAAGTGAAATAAGTTAGAGGAAGACAAATACCATATGATTTCACTCACGTGTGGGATTTAACAAAATGAGCAAAGGGAAAAAAACAGAGAGAGGCAAACCAAGAGACAGACTCTTAATTATAGTGAACAAACTTATGGTTACCAGAAGGGAGGTGGGTGAGGTTAAATAGGTGATGGGTGAGGTTAAATAGGTTAAATAGGTGATGGGGATTAGGGAGTACACTTGTGATGAACACTGGGTACTGGATGAAGTTTTCAATCGCTATATTGGACACATGAATGTATTACACTCTACACTAACTGGAATTTTTTAATGTTTATTTATTTATTTATTTATTTATTTATTTATTTAGAGAACACAGGCAGGGGAGGGGCAGGGAGAAAGAGAGACAGAATTCCAAGCAGGCTCTGCACCATCAGTGCAGAGACTGATGCAGGGCTGGAACTCACAAACCGTGAGATCATGACCTAAGCTGATCAAGAGTCGTATGCTTAACAAACTGCGCCACTAAGGAGCCCCAACTAACTGGAATTTAAGTAAAAACTTAAAAAAAAAATTCTTCTCTGGTATCCATTATGAAGTACCTTTGAAGAAATTTCACTGTTATCATTTTCCTCAATGTCATATAAAATCACAAATGTGATTCTGACTTTTCATTTAGGTATTCATGAGCCTGAATATTACACTGGGTGACCTTGTGCAAGTCACTTTCAACTCTTGCACAGGTCATCTGCACCATTGAAGTATGATGATTCTATGGCACAGGGCAGAATCCACTTCTGACTCAGCGAGCCCAGTGCCCGCTGACTCCTCAGCAGACCCACAGTCACCTCACACCTTGCCTGTCTGCTCTTCATGCCAAACTGCATTGCAGTCCTCCGCCCATCCACAGGCTTCCAGCCACCACAGTTCCCATGCAGTTGTGGCTTCGCTTTCACAGGCATGAACTGCTAGCACTGCACATGCATTTCTGGGCTGCCTCAGCCCACACATGGTGACAGAGATTCTGGAGCCCGCATTCCCAGTCCATGGAGTCTCGTGGTTCTGCAAATTTTGAGTACAGCATAAAGATCATGGATATTGATGTCAGGCCTAGGTTCTAGTCCACGTTTTACCTTTTAGTTAATTGACCTGGACAAGTCATTTAACCTCCCTGAGTCTCATTTTCCTCATCTGTACTACTGGGGTAAGGATAAGTGCCCATTGTACTAGGTAGTTGTGACAGTTAAATGAGATCATTTTGTTAATTAAGATGGTTTATAACAGTGCCTGGCACCCAATAAATTTAGTTTCTTTTTAAAATTTTTAAAAAATGTTTATTTATTTTTGAGAGAGAGAGAGTGGGGAAGGGGCAGTGAGAGAGGGAAACACAGAATCTGAAGCAGGTTCCAGGCTCTGAGCTGTCAGCACAGAGCCTGACACAGGGCCCAAACCCATGAACCGTGAGATCATGACCTGAGCCAAGTTGGATGCTTAACCGACTGAGCCACCCAGGTGTCCCTTAATTTAGTTTCTATTGCCATTTTTGTGTCATCCCAAGTAGTGGAAGGGAAACAGAAGTAAAACATAGTTCTTGTCTTCAAGGAGCTTGTCAAAACTTAAGAAGGATAGAGTGGATACACAAATAGCTACTCTAAGAGCTATAATATGATAAATGCCATAGGGGTACAGTTACCAAAATGCTCTGAGTGCAAAGACTTGAAATGTAGTAGCTGATGTCAGAATTTTGTATCTAATTGTTACATGTGTGATTTTATGCTGATGTCTGGAAATACAGCGTTAAACCAAAGAGGGCAAGTATGCTACCACCCCCTTTCCCATATCCATTGGCAGACACTACTACTTTAAGATAGAGCCTTAAAATTTTTGACATACTGATTCAGATATCATTACTAATCAATTGAAATTGTCCTTGAAATAAAGTATGGCACCTAAAGTATGAAGCTCCTGGGAGGACAGCAAGAAGGGGACGTAGGCTCATTGTACCAAATAGTAGAGATAAAAGAGATAGAAAAGTATCAATTTTGAAGAAAATTATCACTGGTGAATGAGACAAATTATATTAAATTGTAATATATGATTCATAGTAAAAGTCATAGAGTTGGAGCTTAAAGTGGATAGAATTTTAGGTGTTGGAATTGTAGGCATCAGGCAGGTTTGAAGCTAAATTTGGAGGGACAATCTAAAAAAATCTTGAAGTCACCCATGGTGATGGTAAAAATTGCGTGGAAAACAAGAACTGACTGCATGCCAAAGAGCAATGACAGAATACAGTAGATTATAACAAGGAAGATTTGTTAACATGTTCACTCCCTCTACGTGATTGTGGTATCTAAAAGCCAAGGAAATATATATATATATATATATATATATATATATATATATATATATATTTAAATCCCAGATCTAAATACAGAGTACAAAACATTGAATGAGTGAATGAATGAGGGAATGTTTGGTGATCATCAAGCAAGTAGATGTAGACAATTTATTTAAGAACGAGTTGAAAATACTACCCTAAAAGAGATTAGATTGGGACTAAAGAGAAGTAATGAAAACTGAGTCCATTGAGCAAATCATATCCTCTTTTTCCTGAGTTTTCAACAGGTAAGTTACCCTAGTGAGTATTCACTCTTATCTCAATCTATCCAGAGGTTCTTATTTTTGTCTGCAAGTTACCTTAAACTTGTAAAGTTGTAAAGTTGAACTTACAACCCTGAGATAGAGTGGCACACTCTACTGCCTGAGCCAGCCAGGTACCCCTCATCTTCTGTATTTTTTAAAAATCTCCCCAGGTAACTTGTGGTACTGAGATTGAGAACTACTCGGTTGAGATTAGCTGAAACAAGATGCAGGTGTATTAAATTATCTAATTACACAAAAATTCAACATTAAAGGCAGAATTAATTTCTAGTAATTTTCTGTAAGAAATGGAGTATCTCAGTTGTCAACTTCTACTTACAATGTTTATCCTACAATTACGTAGTGCCTGGAATCCTACAGAGATGGTTTGTGTTTGGCCCTCATAATGCTGAAAATTTTTGAATTGACTGCCAAAATTTTAGAAAATCATATTTCACAAAAAAATGAGAATTTGCAACTTCTCTTGATAATTAGAAGCACTGGTAACATGATGTTTGCATTGCCTAGTGGAACAAGTCAAAACTCAGTAGTTGCTGCCCCATTTAGATAGAATGTTCTTTTTTTTTTTTCACTCTGATTAGAGATTTATCAATTTTACTGATCTCATTGAACCAGGTTTTGGGTTCATTTATTTACTCTGTTGTTTTAAGTTTTTTCTCTTTTATCAGTTCCCACTTTGATCTTTATTATTCCCTTTCTTCTGCTTACTTTGGGATTAATTTTTGTCTTCTTTTTCTAGTTTCCTAAAGAGGATATTGATTTGAAACCTTTCTTATTGTATAATATAGACAGATATTCATGAATTTAGGATAAATTTCATCCTAAATACTCCTTTTTTTTGATATAATTGAAATATATAACATTATATTATTTTCATGTGTACAACATAATGATTCGGTATTTAAGTACTTTAGGAGGATCCCACAAATTTTTACATATTCTGTTTTCATTTTCATTCAATTAAAATATTTTTAATTTCCTTTTTGATTCATCCTATAATCCATTAGTTATTTATAAGTTTGTTATTTAGTTTCCAAATATTTACATATTTTCTGGAGTCTTTCCATTATTGATTTCTAAATTAATACCATTGTCATCTGAGACTATGCTTTGTATGGCTTGATTCCTTTAAAATTTATTGGGACTTGTTTTTATTCCACAGAGTATGATCCATGTTGGTAAATGTTCCATGTGTACTTAAGAAGAATATATATTCTACTTTTGTTGAATAAAGTGTCCTACAAATGTCAATCAAGTCTCCCGGTTGATTGTGTTGTTCAAGTCTGCTTCATATCCTTGATGATTTTCTGCTTACATTTTCTATCAGATATGAGAGGAGAGTATTGAAATCCCTGACTATACTTGTATGTTTGAATATTTCACTTTGCAGTTGTGAGACATTAGAAAATATATATACTGGTCTCAGCCCCCAGTTTCTGGCACAGAGCTCCTGAAACCATTGTGAACTCCCAAGTGATAAAATAACTAGGAGCATCTTTTGTTCCAATGAGGTGACTTTAGGTGGGATCCTGGATGGGGATTGGTCACCAGAAAGTCCAAGCCAATATTAGAAGCTTAGAGTTTTCAGCACTACCCCACTCTCCAGAAAAGGGATAGGGGCTGGAAACGGAGTTAATAATTGACCATACCTATGTGAGAAAATCTCCATAAAATCCCAATAATCTGGCATTCAAACAGCTTCCAGGTTGTACACATCCATGTACAAAGAGGGTGATTCACCCCAACTCCATGGAGTTAGAAGTTCTCATGCTCAGGACCATCCCAGACTTCCTCCTATGTATCTCTTCACCTGACTGTTCCTCTGTATCTTCAATCATATCCTTAATAAACCGGTAAACATAAGTGTTTCCATGAGTTCTGTGAGACACTGTAGCAAATTAATCAAATCCAAAGAGGAGGTTGTGGGACCCTCAGATTTATAAACCGCCAAAGCACAGGGTGCCTGGGTGGCTCAGTTGATTGAGTATCCAATTATTGATTTTGGCTCAGGTCATGATCCCAGGGTCGTGGGATTGAGCCCCACATTGGGATATGTGCTGATACTTGAGCCTGTTTAAGATTCTCTCCCTCTTCTTCTGCACCTCTCCTCCACCCACTCTTAAATAATGATAAAAATAAGAAGCCCAGGTGACAACCTGGACTTGTGATTGACATCTGAAGTATGATGGGGCAGTCTTGTGAGCCCTGTGGACATGATGCTATCTCTAGGTAGATAGTGTCAGAACTGAATTGAACTGAGTTAAATTGTAGGATACACAGTTGATGTAGCAGAACTGCTTGGTGTGGGAAAATCCCCACACATCTGATGTCAGAAGGGTTGTGAGTGTGGTAGTACCATGAGAATAAAGGAGAAACACAGGACGAGAATTGTGTTTTGTCCTAACACAGAAGTTCTATCAAGTTTTCCTCCATATATTTTGATGCTCTGTTATTGGGTACATAGACATAATTGTTATGTCCTCTTATCCAATTGAAAAATTTATCACTATTAAATATCCTTATTTTAATGTGGTAATATTCTTTGCCCTAAAATCTACCTTGTCTCTTCTTTACACTAGAGTTAACATGGTATCTCTTTATCAAACCTTTTATTTTTATTCCATTTGTTTGTATCTTTAAAAGTAAAGTGTATTTCTTATAGTCTATAGACAGTTTCACTTTGATTCAGTCTGCCAATCTATGACATTTCCATATTTGAATCTCTGGATCTCCAGTGTCTTGAAACTGATGTTTCATATGGTTTGAAACATTTTTTGGCTGTCACAACTATGAGGGTAAATCTGATTTTTTTATTCCATATTGTCCACCAGCAAAATTATCCATTCTTTTTTTCTTAATGTCTTTTAAACTGAGGTATTGTACAAGCAATAATACACACTAACATGTGTTATTTATTTATATTATGTATTATTTATATATCTGTGCAATCACTCTCAAGATCAAGATACTAAAATTTTCAAGCACTTCTACAAGGCTCACTCATCCCCCTTCATTGCTCTGTTTTATTGAGTGCTATCTACCTTGTATCTTCATTTTGACCTTGAGGAAACTTTTGCTACATGTAAGCCATGTAATTTTATTGCTGCCACACTTCAACTATCAATCTCTGTCTTCTAGAAGTAGTCTCATTTAAGATATTCTCTATTTTTTTAAATAAATGACCATTACAGAATAGAGTGGCTTTTTTGCTTTGTTTTTATTGAGGTATAATTAACATATAGCATTATATTAGTTTCAGGTGTACAACATAGTGATTCAGTATACATATACATGGTGAAATGATCACAAATTTATTTAATATCCATCATTATACAGAGTTACAATTTTTTTTTCTTGTGATGAGGACTTTTAAGATTACTCTTAGCAACTTTCAAATATCAAATGCAGTATTATTAACTGTAATCATCATGCTTACATTATATCCTCATAAATTATTTATTTTATAACTGGAAGTTTGTACCTTTTGGCTCCCTTCACCCATTTTGCCCACCCCTTACCCCCTGCCTCTGGCAACCAGTTTGTTCTCTGTGTCTGTGAGCTTGGTTTTGTTTTGTTTTGTTTTAAATTCCACTGTAAGTGGGATAATATGGTATTTGTCTTTGTCTGACTTATTTCACTTAGCACAATGCCCCCAAGGTCCATCCATGTTGTTGCAAATGGCAAGTTTTCCTTCTTTTTTATGGCTGAATAATATTCCTGTGTGTGTGTGTGTGTGTGTGTACCACATCTTCTTTATCCATTCTTCCATTGATAGACACTTAAGTTGCTTGTATATCTTGGCTATTATAAATTGTGCTGCAATGAACACAGGGATGCATAGATTTTTTCAAATTAGTGATTGTCTTTTCTTTGTATAAATACCCAGCAGTGGGATTGTTGCATCTTATGGTAGTTCTATTTCTAATATTCAAGGAACCTTCATACTATTTTCCATAGTTGTGGCACCAATTTACATTACCACCAACAGCATAAGAGGGTTCTCTTCTCGCCACGTTCTCACCAACACTTAGTTTCCCCAAATACTGGGCATAAGTATTCAGATTTTCCCAGTTTGATAATGAAATTCACACCAATCTCACTGTTACCAGGTGTTATCAGTCACATAGTAGAATATCAATAGATGGTAACAAAAGTGAGTGGTTCTAATGGAATTATGATTATGACTTTGATCAGGAAAAGCAGCATGATGCTGTGGAAAAAATAATTACTTACTTCCTCTTTTTCATCTTTTTTTTGTCTACATAGTAAGTCAAAAACTTTATTTTTAAATAAGTGATATTCTTTTCTGAGTTTATTATTTTTGTCTGCCATTACCAATATTTCATGTTTCCCATACCTCAACAATTGAGAAATAAAAGAATAATTAAAAATGAATATTTCTTTAATTCTGCTCTCATTTAGCCTTCATAAACTTGAGCCCTTGACAAATTCTACCTAAATGGCTTTGAATGAATCTAGGGAGGTTTCTTATGCCCCCAAGTTTTCTTGTCTTGCCCATTATAAAGATTATCTCAGAACTATCTGAGATCCTGTCCTCAGAGAACTGATGTGGTTCCTTTTGTTTTGCATCCTGTTTTATTATGATAACCTCTCCCTGAAACTCAATCTTTGGGTCCCTGGGGCATGGCTGGTGGATAGTCTGAATGACTGGCTGGGTCTTATTTATAATTCCTCTCTTCATGTCTTTGATACACATTCTCCTGATGGCTAATGATGTTGAGCATCTTTTCATGTACTTACTGGCGATTTGAGGAATGTCCATTTAGATCCATTGCCCATTTTTTAAGTTGAGTTGTTTCTCTTTTCATTTTTCCATTGTACAAGTTCTTTATCTATTACATATACAAGTCCTTTATCAGATATATGATTTGCAAACATTTTCTCCCATTTTGAGTATTTTATTTTCACTTTCTTGATGGTATCCATTGAAGCATGAAAGGTTTTAATTTTGGCGACTCCAATTTTACCTATTAGTTTTTTATTTTGTTGTTTGGACATTTGTATCATATCTAAGAGGGCTTTGCCTAACTCATAGTCACAAAGATTTACTCTTATACTTTCTTCTAACATTTGTACAGCTTCAGCACTTACATTTAGGCCTATGATCCACTTTTTGCTAATTTTTGTGTATAATATGAGGTAGGGTTCAGGAGGTTTCATTCTACTCTTAGTTTGAATTCTTTTATTATGAAAAGGTGTTGGATTTTGTCAAATGCTTTTTCTGTGTCTTTCCAGAAGATTTTGTGGTTTTTGTCTTTTATTTAATTGATATGGTGTCTTACTTTAATAGATTTTCAGGTGTTATTACCAATTTTGCATTTCTAAGATACATTCCACTTAGTCATGGAGTATAATACATATAGATCAGTGGATTTGGTTTCATAGTATTTTATTGAGAATTTTGGCATAAAGGTTTGTGGTTTTCTTTTCTTGTCATGTTTTGTCTGCTTTTATTAGTAGGAAAATACCAGACCTATAGAATTTGGAAAATATTTCACTTCTATTTTCTATAACAATATGTAAAGAAATGGTATTGGTTGCAATAAGTTACTTAAAGTTTGGTAGAATTTATGAGTGAATTTGGACATGGATTTTTTTCTTGTGGTAAGTTTTTTAAATTACAAATTCAATCTCTATGGGTGTAATAGGTCAACTTCAATTTTCAACTTCTTGAATTTGTTTCAGTAGTTTGTTTCTTTCTAGTAATATGTTCATTTCACCTACATTATTTGATTTATTGGCAAACAGTTGTTCATAGTATTCTCTTACATTCTTTGTTTCTTTAATGTAAATAGTAATGCCCACTCTCTCATTACTCATTTTGGTAATTTGAATGTTCTTCTTCTTTTTTTTTTTTTTGGTCAGTTTAGTTAAAGATTTATGAATTTTGTTGGTCTTTTCAGACAAGCAATTTTTTTTGTTTTGTTGATTTTCAATTTATTGGGGCTTATTTTATGGCATAACATATTGTCTATCCTGGAGAATGTTCTATGTGCACTTGAGAAGAATATGTATTCTGCCTTGTTGGAGGGGAGTATACTATAGATGCTATTATGCCTAGTTTCTTTATATTGTTGTTAAAATCTTCTATTTCCTTGTTAATCTACTTTCATGTTCTATACATTCCTAAAAGTGGAGTATTAAAGTTTCCAACTATTACTGAATTCCTTATAACTCTTTTCAATCCTGTGACTTTCTGTTTCTTTAGTTTGGGGCTCAGTTTTTTAAGTGCATATGCACCTATGTGTATAATTTTACTTTCTCACAGATGGATAGACTCTTTATCATTATAAAATGTTTTTCTTTATTTGTAATAAACTTCTATGTTTTAAAGTCTATTTTTTCCATTATTACAGCCACTCCAGCTCTACTTAATAGTGAAAAACTGAATTCTTTCCTTTTATTTTCTGGAACAAAGCAAAGATACTCTACTCAGCATTCCTATTCAACATTGTAGTAGAAGTCCTAAATAGTGCAATTACTCATGAAATACAAACAGCATTAATACTAATTGGAAGGGGGGAAAATCTTTCCCAACTTGCAGACAACATAATTGTCTACAAAAAATTCCCAAGAAATCTACAAAACAAAAACCTTTAGGAATATCAAGTGAGTTTAACAAAAATTTGGAATATAAGTCAACACATAACATCTATTATATATCTATAAACCACTAATGAATTTTAAAAAATTACAATAGTTCCAAAAATTAAAATTGAAGAAAACAATATAATTTATGATAACTCAAAATAGGAAAGCAATTAGGTGTGAATTTAACAAAAAAATAAATAAGATCTGCATGTTGAAAACTATAAAGCACTGATTCAAGAAATCTAAGGAGATCTAAAGAAAGGAAAGACATCTAGCATTCGTGGATTTGTAGAATCTACATAGTAACATGACAAATATCCCGAAATTAATCTAGATTTAACACAATTTCCACCAAAACCCAATTTTTTTTCTAGTTTTGGGAAAACTGATTCCATAACTTATAGGAAAAATCAAAGGAATTAGAATAACCAAACCAATTTTGAAAAAGAGGAATATATTTGCAGGAATCATACTACTTGAGATTAAGATTCAATTTATTTTAAAAAATCTTTTTAATTTTTTGATTTATTTTGAGAGGGGGGAAGGGAGAGGTGGAGAGAAATGAAGACAGAAAATCCCAAACAGGCTCTGCAGTGTCAGCACAAAGCCCAATGCGAAGCTCAATCCCATGAACTGTGATATCATGACCTGAGCCGAAATCAAGTCAGAGATTGACTAAACCACCCTGGCTCCCAAGATTAAGAAGCATTTTAAAACGACAGTGTCATTGACAGAGACAAGATGGTGGTGTAGGAGGACGCTGGGCTCAAGGCGTCCTGCTGATCACTTTGATTCCACCCACACCTGACTAAATAACCCAGAAAACAGCCAGAAGACTAGCAGAACAGACTCTCTGGAGCCAAGCATAGACAAGAAGCCCAAAGAAGAGGGTAGGAAGGGCGGAGGGATGGGGCGCTCTACTCGGACTGGGGAGGGAGCCAAGGCAGTGTAAGGGCAGCCCGCCCTGCAAGGCAGAGCCCCCGAAGTCTAGCTTGCAAAAGTGGAGGGGCCGGACTACGTGAGTTCTGACAGCCAGTGGGACTTAACATCTGGAATGTCATAAGTCAACAGCTCTGCTCAGAGAGCAGGAGGGCAAGAGGACAATGGGAGGGAGAGTTTTTGAGCTCCGGAAGACAGAGTTCAGCTCGGCGGGGAACAAAGGCGCTGGCCAGCGCCATCTATCTTCCCCATCCCCCAGACAAAATCCCAAAGGAAACCAGTTTCTGTCACCGAACTTCCTTGCACTGTGCAAACAACCAATGCTGTGCTTCTGTGTATCCATCCCTCCAACAGGTCGGCCTGCCTCCCTCCCGGTGCTGCAGGACCCTCCTGCAGCAGACCACTAATGGCAAAGCGAGCTAAGCCTGCCCCTCCCGCCCCTGTGCACCTTGCAGATCCACCCTGGCTAATATGCCAGATCCCATCGAAGCAGCACCACAAGCTTGACAGTGTGCAAGTAGCCCAGTCAGGGGCCACACCACTCCACAGTGAGTCCTGCCCCTGGGAGGGGGGAAGATAAGCTACACACCAGTCTGAATGTGGCCATAGTGGTGGGCTGGGGACAGACATCTGGTCTGACTGCGGCCCCGCCCACCAACACAGGTTACACCAGACAGCACAGGGGAAGTGCGCTGCAGTTCCCAAATACTCCAGGGACTATCCAAAATGATGAAAAGGAAGAATTCTCCTCAAAAGAAACTCCAGGAAGTAGCGACAGCTAACGAACTGATCAAAAATGATTTAAGCAATGTAACAGAAAATTAATTTAAAATAATACTCATAAAATTAATCGCTGAGCTTGAAAAAAGCATAGAGGACAGAAGAGAATCTATTACTACAGAGATCAAGGGACTAAGAAACAGTCAGGAGGAGCTTTAAAAAATGCTATAAATGAGATGCAAAATAAAATGGAGGCGACCACAGCTCAGATTGAAGAGGCAGAGGACAGACTAGGTGAATTAGAAGATAAAATTATGGAAAAAGAGGAAGTTTAGAAAAAGATTAAAAAATCCAGGAGTATGAGGGGAGAATTAGAGAACTAAGTGATGCAATGAAACGTAATAAGATCCTTATAATAGGAATTCCATAAGAGGAAGAGAGAGAGAAAGGGGCTGAAGGTGTACTTGAACAAATCATAGCTGAGAACTTCCCTGATCTGGGGAAGGAAAAAGGCATTGAAATCCAAGAGGCACAGAGAAATCCCTTCGCCATCACTTGAATCAATCTTCTGCACAACATATCATAGTGAAACTGGCAAAATATAAGGATAAAGAGAAAATTCTGAAAGCAGCTAAGGATAAACATGCTCTAACATATAAAGGGAGACCGATTAGACTAGTCACAGATCTATCTACTGAAACTCGGCAGGCCAGAAAGGAATGGCAGGAAATCTTCAATGTGATGAACAGAAAAAATGTGCAGCCAAGAATCCTCTATCCAGCAAATCTGTCATTTAGAATAGAAGGACAGATAAAGGTCTTCCCAAACAAACAAAAACTGAAGGAATTCATCGCCACTAAACCAGCCCTACAAGAGATCCTAAGGGGGATTCTGTGAGTGAAATGTTACAAGGACCACAAAACACCAGACATTACTACAAGCATGAAACCTACAGACAACACAATGACTCTAAACCCATATCTTTCTATAATAACACTGAATGTAAATGGACTAAATGCACCAACCAAAAGACATAGGGTATCAGAATGGATAAAAAACAAGACCCATCTATTTGCTGTCTACAAGAGACTCATTTTAGACCTGAGGACAACTTCAGATCGAAATTGAGGAATGGAGAACTATCTATCATGCTACTGGAAGTCAAAAGAAAGCTGGAGTAGCCATACTTAGACAAACTAGACTTTCAATTGAAGGCTGTAACAAGAGATGAAGAAGGGCATTATATAATAATTACAGGGTCTATCCATCAGGAAGAGCTAACAATTATAAATGTCTATGCGCCGAATACGGGAGCCCCCAAATATATAAAACAATTAACCACAAACATAAGCAACCTTATTGATAAGAATGTGGTAATTGCAAGGGACTTTAATACCCCACTTACAACAATGGATAGATCATCTAGACACAGGATCAATAAAGAAACAAGGGCTCTGAATGATACATTGGGTCAGGTGGACTTGACAGATATATTCAGAACTCTGCATCCCAAAGCAACAGAATATACTTTCCTCTCGAGTGCACATGGAACATTCTCCAAGATAGATCACACTCTGGGTCAAAAAGCAGCCCTTAATAAGTATACAAGAATTGACATCATACCATGCACACTTTCAGACTGCAATGCTATGAAACATGAAATCAACCACAGGAAAATGTATGGGAAACCTCCAAAAGCATGGAGGTCAAAGAACACCCTACTAAAGAATGAGTGGGTCAACCAGGCAATTAGAGAAGAAATTAAAAATATATATGGAAACGAATGAAGATGAAAAGACAACAATGCAAAAGCTTTGGGATGCAGAGAAGGCAGTCCTGAGAGGAAAATACATTGCAATCCAGGCCTATTTCAAGAAACAAGAAAAATCCCAAATACAAAATCTAAGAGCACTCCTAAAGGAAACAGAAGCAGAACAGCAAAGACACCCCAAACCCAGCAGAAGAAGAGAAATAATAAAGATCAGAGCAGAAATAAACAATATAGAATCTAAAAACCTGTAGAGCAGATCAATGAAACCAAGAGTCGGTTTTTTAAAAAAAAATTAACAAAATTGATAAACCTCTAGCCAGGCTTCTCAAAAAGAAAAGGGAGATCACCCAAATAGATAAAATCATGAATGAAAATGGAATTATTACAACAAATACCTCACACATACAAGCAATTATCAGGGAATACTATGAAAAATTATATGGCAACAAACTGGACAACCTGGAAGAAATGAACAAATTCCTAAAACCCACACTCTTCCAAAACTCAAACAGGAAGAAATAGAAAGCTTGAACAGATCCATAACCAGTGAAGAAATTGAATCAGTTATCAAAAAACTCCCAACAAGTAAGAGTCCAGGATCAGATGGCTCCCCAGGGGAATTCTACCAGACATTTAAAGCGGAGATAGTACCTATCCTTCTCAGGCTGTTCCAAAAAATAGAAAGGGAAGGAAAACTTCCAGAATCATTCCATGAATCCAGCATTACTTCGATTCCTAAACCAAAGAGACCCAGCAAAAAAAAGAGAACTACCGGCCAATATCCCAGATGAATATGGAGGCAAAAATTCTCAATAAGATGCTAGCAAATTGAATTCAACAGCATATAAAAAGAATTATTCACCGCGTCCAACTGGGATTCATTCCTGGGCTGCAGGGCTGGTTCAACATTCGCAAATCAATCAATGTGATACATCACATTAATAAAAAAAAACTGATAAGAACCATAAGATCCTGTCAATCAATTCAGAAAAAGCATTTGACAAAATTCAGCATCCTTTCTTAATAAAAACGCTCGACAAAGTTGGGATAGAATGAACATAGTTAAACAGCATCAAAGCCATTTATGAAAAGCCCACAGCTAATATCATCCTCAATGGGGAAAAACTGAGAGCTTTCCCCCTGAGATCAGGAACATGACAGAGATGTCCACAATCACTGCTGTTGTTTCACATAGTGTTGGAAATGCTAGCATCAGCAATCATACAACAAAAGGAAATCAAAGGCATCAAAATTGGCAAAGATGAAGTCAAGCTTTCACTTTTTGTAGATGACATGATATTATACATGGAAATCCAGATAGACTCCACCAAAAGTCTGCTAGAACTGATACATGAATTCAGCAACGTCACAGCATACAAAATCAATATACAGAAATCAGCTGCATTCTTATACACTAATAATGAAGCAACAGAAAGACAGATAAAGAAACTGATCCCATTCACACTTGCACCAAGAAGCATAAAATACCTAGGAATAAACCTAACCAATGATGCAAAAGATCTGTGAGCTGAAAACTATAGAAAGCTTATGAAGGAAATTGAAGAAGATACAAAGAAATGGAAAAACATTCCATGCTCATGGATTGGAAGAATAAATATTGTTAAAATGTCAATGCTACCCAAAGCTATCTACACATTCAATGCAATCCCAATCAAAATTGCACCAGCATTCTTCTCAAAGCTAGAACAAGCAATCCTAAAATTCATATGGAACCACAAAAGACCCCGAATGGCCAAAGTAACTTTGAAGAAGAGGACCAATGCAGGAGGCATCACAATCCCAAACTTTAGCCTCTCCTACAAAGCTGTAATCTTCAAAACAGCATGGTATTGGCACAAAAACAGACACATAGACCGATGTAATAGAATAGAAACCCCAGAATTAGACCCAAAAAGTATGGCCAAGTAATCTTTGACAAAGCAGGAAAGAATAGCCAATGGAAAAAAGACAGTCTCTTTAAAAAATGGTGCTGGGAGAACTGGACAGCAACATGCAGAATGATGAAACTAGACCACTTCTTACACCATTCACAAAAATTATCAGATACAGGACCTGAATGTGAGACAGGAAACCATCAAAACCCTAGAGGAGAAAGCAGGAAAAAACCTGTCTGACCTCAGCCACAGCAATTTCTTATTTGACACATCCCCAACGGCAAGGGAATTAAAAGCAAAAATGAACTATTGGGACCTCATCAAGATAAAAAGCTTCTGCACTGTAAAGGAAACAATCAACAAAACTAAAAGGCAACCAACGGAATGGGAAAAGATATTTGCAACTGACATATCGGACAAAGGGCTAGTCTCCAAAATCTATAAAGAGCTCACCAAACTCCACACCCGAAAAGGAAATAATCCAGAGAAGAAATGGGCAGAAAACATGAATAGACACTTCTCTAAAGAAGACATCCAGATGGCCAACAGGCACCTGAAAAGATGTTCAGCGTCGCTCCTTATCAGGGAAATACAAATCAAAACCACACTCAGGTATCACCTCACGCCAGTCAGAGTGGCCAAAATGAACCAATCAGGAGACTATAGATGCTGGAGAGGATGTGGAGAAACGGGAACCCTCTTGCACTGTTGGTGGGAATGCAAACTGGTGCAGCCACTCTGGAAAACAGTGTGGAGGTTCCTCAAAAGATTAAAAATAGACCTACCCTATGATCCAGCAATAGCACTGCTAGGAATTTACCCAAGTGATACAGGAATGCTGATGCAGAGGGGCACTTGTACCCCAAAGTTTACAGCAGCACTTTCAACAATAGCCAAATTATGGAAAGAGACTAAATGTCCATCAACTGATGAATGGATAAAGAAACTGTGGTTTATATACACAATGGAATACTACATGGCAATGAGAAAGAATGAAATATGGCCTTTTGGAGCAGCGTGGGTGGAACTGGAGAGTGTTATGCTAAGTTAAATAAGTCATACAGAGGAAGACAGATACCATATATTTTCACTCGTATGTGGATCCTGAGAAACTTAACAGAAGACCATGCTGGAGAGGAAGGAAAAAAAAAAGAGGTTAGAGAGGGAGAGAACCAAAACTTAAGAGACTCTTAAAAACTGAGAACAGGAAGATGGCGGCGTAGGAGGACGCTGAGCTCACCGCGCGTCCTGCTGATCACTTAGATTCCACCTACACCTGCCTAAATAACCCAGAAAACCACCAGAGGATTAGCAGAACAAAGTCACCAGACCCAAGTGCAGACGAGAGGCACACGGAAGAGGGTAGGAAGGGCGGCGAGGCGGTGCGCGCTCCACGGACTGGCGGGAGGGAGCCGGGGCGGAGGGGCGGCTCGCCGGCCAAGCAGAGCCCCCGAGTCCGGCTTGCAAAAGCGGAGGGGCCTGACGGACTGTGTTCCGACAGCAAGCGCGACTTAGCGTCTGGGAGGTCATAAGTTAACAGCTCTGCTCGGAAAGCGGGAAGGCTGGAGGACAAAGGGAGGGTGAGCTGCAGAGCCCCCGGACGACAGAGCTCAGTTTGGCGGGGAACAAAGGCGCTCGCCAGCGCCATCTCCCCCGTCCATCCCCCAGCCAAAATCCCAAAGGGAACCAGTTCCGGCCAGGGAAATTGCTCGCTCCACGCAAACACCCAACTCTGTGCTTCTGCGGAGCCAAACCTCCGGCAGCGGATCTGACTCCCTCCGGCTGCCACAGGGCCCCTCCTGAAGTGGATCACCTAAGGAGAAGCGAGCTAAGCCTGCCCCCCCTGCCGCCGTGCACCTTGCCTTCCCACCCCAGCTAATACGCCAGATCCCCAGCATCACAAGCCTGGCAGTGTGCAAGTAGCCCAGACGGGCCACGCCACCCCACAGTGAATCCCGCCCCTAGGAGAGGGGAAGAGAAGGCACACACCAGTCTGACTGTGGCCCCAGCGGTGGGCTGGGGGCAGACATCAGGTCGGACTGCGGCCCCGCCCACCAACTCCAGTTATACACCACAGCACAGGGGAAGTGCCCTGCAGGCCCTCACCACACCAGGGACTATCCAAAATGACCAAGCGGAAGAATTCCCCTCAGAAGAATCTCCAGGAAATAACAACAGCTAATGAGCTGATCAAAAAGGATTTAAATAATATAACAGAAAGTGAATTTAGAATAATAGTCATAAAATTAATCGCTGGGCTGGAAAACAGCATACAGGACAGCAGAGAATCTCTTGCTACAGACATCAGGGGACTAAGGAACAGTCACGAGGAGCTGAAAAACGCTTTAAAGGAAATGGAAAACAAAATGCAAACCACCACGGCTCGGATGGAAGAGGCAGAGGAGAGAATAGGTGAACTAGAAGATAAAGTTATGGAAAAAGAGGAAGCTGAGAAAAAGAGAGATAAAAAAATCCAGGAGTAT
The DNA here is from genome assembly GCF_022079265.1 of Lynx rufus. Classification (NCBI taxonomy): domain Eukaryota; kingdom Metazoa; phylum Chordata; class Mammalia; order Carnivora; family Felidae; genus Lynx; species Lynx rufus. The sequence goes on from NW_025814882.1 coordinate 77,353, forward strand.
GAGGGGAAAATTAGAGAACTAAGTGATACACTAAAAAGAAATAATATACGCATAATTGGTATCCCAGAGGAGGAAGAGAGAGGGAAAGGTGCTGAAGGGGTACTTGAAGAAATCATAGCTGAGAACTTCCCTGAACTGGGGAAGGAAAAAGGCATTGAAATCCAAGAGGCACAGAGAACTCCCTTCAGACGTGACTTGAATCGATCTTCGGCACGACATATCATAGTGAAACTGGCAAAATACAAGGATAAAGAGAAAATTCTGAAAGCAGCAAGGGGTAAACGTGCCCTCACATATAAAGGGAGACCTATAAGACTCGTGACTGATCTCTCTTTTGAAACTTGGCAGGCCAGAAAGAATTGGCACGAGATTTTCAGGGTGCTAGACAGCAAAAATATGCAGCCGAGAATCCTTTATCCAGCAAGTCTGTCATTTAGAATAGAAGGAGAGATAAAGGTCTTCCCAAACAAACAAAAACTGAAGGAATTTGTCACCACTAAACCAGCCCTACAAGAGATCCTAAGGGGGACCCTGTGAGACAAAGTACCAGAGACATCACTACAAGCATAAAACATACAGACATCACAATGACTCTAAACCCGTATCTTTCTATAATAACACTGAATGTAAATGGATTAAATGCGCCAACCAAAAGACATAGGGTATCAGAATTGATAAGAAAACAAGACCCATCTATTTGCGGTCTACAAGAGACTCATTTTGGACCTGAGGGCACCTTTAGATTCAGAGTGAGGGGATGGAGAACTATTTATCATGCTACTGGAAGCCAGAAGAAAGCTGGAGTAGCCATACTTATATCAGACAAACTAGACTTTAAATTAAAGGCTGTAACAAGAGATGAAGAAGGACATTATATAATAGTTACAGCGTCCATCCATCAGGAAGAGCTAACAATTATAAATGTCTATGCGCCGAATACCGGAGCCCCCAAATATATAAAACAATTACTCATAAACAGAAGCAACCTTATTGATAAGAATGTGGTAATTGCTGGGGACTTTAACACCCCACTTACAGAAATGGATAGATCATCTAGACACACGGTCAATAAAGAAACAAGGGCCCTGAATGAGACACTGGATCAGATGGACTTGACAGATCTATTTAGAACTCTGCATCCCAAAGCAACAGAATATACTTTCTTCTCGAGTGCACATGGAACATTCTCCAAGATAGATCATATACTGGGTCACAAAACAGCCCTTCATAAGTTTACAAGAATTGAAATTATACCATGCATACTTTCAGACCACAATGCTATGAAGCTTGAAATCAACCACAGGAAAAAGTCTGGAAAACCTCCAAAAGCATGGAGGTTAAAGAACACCCTACTAACGAATGAGTGGGTCAACCAGGCAATTAGAGAAGAAATCAAAAAATATATGGAAACAAACGAAAATGAAAATACAACAATCCAAACGCTTTGGGACGCAGCGAAGGCAGTCCTGAGAGGAAAATACATTGCAATCCAGGCCTATCTCAAGAAACAAGAAAAATCCCAAATACAAAATCTAACAGCACACCTAAAGGAAATAGAAGCAGAACAGCAAAGGCAGCCTAAACCCAGCAGAAGAAGAGAAATAATAAAGATCAGAGCAGAAATAAACAATATAGAATCTAAAAAAACTGTAGAGCAGATCAACGAAACCAAGAGTTGGTTTTTTGAAAAAATAAACAAAATTGACAAACCTCTAGCCAGGCTTCTCAAAAAGAAAAGGGAGATGACCCAAATAGATACAATCATGAATGAAAATGGAATTATTACAACCAATCCCTCAGAGATACAAACAATTATCAGGGAATACTATGAAAAATTATATGCCAACAAATTGGACAACCTGGAAGAAATGGACAAATTCCTGAACACCCACACTCTTCCAAAACTCAATCAGGAGGAAATAGAAAGCTTGAACAGACCCATAACCAGCGAAGAAATTGAATCGGTTATCAAAAATCTCCCAACAAATAAGAGTCCAGGACCAGATGGCTTCCCAGGGGAGTTCTACCAGACGTTTAAAGCAGAGATAATACCTATCCTTCTCAAGCTATTCCAAGAAATAGAAAGGGAAGGAAAACTTCCAGACTCATTCTATGAAGCCAGTATTACTTTGATTCCTAAACCAGACAGAGACCCAGTTATAAAAGAGAACTACAGGCCAATATCCCTGATGAATATGGATGCCAAAATTCTCAATAAGATACTAGCAAATCGAATTCAACAGCATATAAAAAGAATTATTCACCATGATCAAGTGGGATTCATTCCTGGGATGCAGGGCTGGTTCAACATTCGCAAATCAATCAACGTGATACATCACATTAACAAAAAAAAAGAGAAGAACCATATGATCCTGTCAATCGATGCAGAAAAGGCCTTTGACAAAATCCAGCACCCTTTCTTCATAAAAACCCTTGAGAAAGTCGGGATAGAAGGAACATACTTAAAGATCATAAAAGCCATTTATGAAAAGCCCACAGCTAACATCATCCTCAACGGGGAAAAACTGAGAGCTTTTTCCCTGAGATCAGGGACACGACAGGGATGCCCACTCTCACCGTTGTTGTTTAACATACTGCTGGAAGTTCTAGCATCAGCAATCAGACAACAAAAGGAAATCAAAGGCATCAAAATTGGCAAAGATGAAGTCAAGCTTTCGCTTTTTGCAGATGACATGATATTATACATGGAAAATCCGATAGACTCCACCAAAAATCTGCTAGAACTGATACATGAATTCAGCAAAGTTGCAGGATACAAAATCAATGTACAGAAATCAGTTGCATTCTTATACACTAACAATGAAGCAACAGAAAGACAAATAAAGAAACTGATCCCATTCACAATTGCACCAAGAAGCATAAAATACCTAGGAATCAATCTAACCAAAGATGTAAAGGATCTGTATGCTGAAAACTATAGAAAGCTTATGAAGGTAATTGAAGAAGATTTAAAGAAATGGAAAGACATTCCCTGCTCATGGATTGGAAAAATAAATATTGTCAAAATGTCAATACTACCCAAAGCTATCTACACATTCAATGCAATCCCAATCAAAATTGCACCAGCATTCTTCTCGAAACTAGAACAAGCAATCCTAAAATTCATATGCAACCACAAAAGGCCCCGAATAGCCAAAGGAATTTTGAAGAAGAATACCAAAGCAGGAGGCATCACAATCCCAGACTTCAGCCTCTACTACAAAGCTGTCATCATCAAGACAGCATGGTATTGGCACAAAAACAGACACACAGACCAATGGAATAGAATAGAAACCCCAGAACTAGACCCACAAACGTATGGCCAACTCATCTTTGACAAAGAAGGAAAGAACATCCAATGGAAAAAAGACAGCCTCTTTAACAAATGGTGCTGGGAGAACTGGACAGCAACATGCAGAAGGTTGAAACTAGACCACTTTCTCACACCATTTACTAAAATAAACTCAAAATGGATAAAGGACCTGAATGTGAGACAGGAAACCATCAAAACCTTAGAGGAGAAAGCAGGAAAAGACCTCTCTGACCTCAGCCGTAGCAATCTCTTACTCGACACATCCCTAAAGGCAAGGGAATTAAAAGCAAAAGTGAATTACTGGGACCTTATGAAGATAAAAAGCTTCTGCACAGCAAAGGAAACAACCAACAAAACTAAAAGGCAACCAACGGAATGGGAAAAGATATTTGCAAATGACATGTCGGACAAAGGGCTAGTATCTAAAATCTATAAAGAGCTCACCAAACTCCACACCCGAAAAACAAATAACCCAGTGAAGAAATGGGCAGAAAACATGAATAGACACTTCTCTAAAGAAGACATCCAGATGGCCAACAGGCACATGAAAAGATGTTCAGCGTCGCTCCTTATCAGGGAAATACAAATCAAAACCACACTCAGGTATCACCTCACGCCAGTCAGAGTGGCCAAAATGAACCAATCAGGAGACTATAGATGCTGGCGAGGATGTGGAGAAACGGGAACCCTCTTGCACTGTTGGTGGGAATGCAAATTGGTGCAGCCGCTCTGGAAAGCAGTGTGGAGGTTCCTCAGAAAATTAAAAATAGACCTACCCTATGACCCAGCAATAGCACTGCTAGGAATCTACCCAAGGGATACAGGAGTACTGATGCATAGGGGCACTTGTACCCCAATGTTCATAGCAGCACTCTCAACAATAGCCAAATTATGGAAAGAGCCTAAATGTCCATCAACTGATGAATGGATAAAGAAATTGTGGTTTATATACACAATGGAATACTACGTGGCAATGAGAAAAAATGAAATATGGCCTTTTGTAGCAACGTGGATGGAACTGGAGAGTGTGATGCTAAGTGAAATAAGCCATACAGAGAAAGACAGATACCATATGGTTTCACTCTTATGTGGATCCTGAGAAACTTAACAGGAACCCATGGGGGAGGGGAAGGAAAAAAAAAAAAAAAAAAGGACGTTAGAGTGGGAGAGAGCCAAAGCATAAGAGACTGTTAAAAACTGAGAACAAACTGAGGGTTGATGGGGGGTGGGAGGGAGGGGAGGGTGGGTGATGGGTATTGAGGAGGGCACCTTTTGGGATGAGCACTGGGTGTTGTATGGAAACCAATTTTTCAATAAATTTCATTTAAAAAAATAAATAAATAAGTATCACATAATACCAAAAAAAACAAAAAAACAAAAAAAAAACTGAGAACAAACTGAGGGTTGATGGAGGGTGGGAGGGAGGGGAGGTTGGGTGATGGGTATTGAGGAGGGCACCTTTTGGGATGAGCACTGGGTGTTGTATGGAAACCAATTTGACAATAAATTCCATGTTTATGCTTAACCGACTGCGCCACCCAGGCGCCCCCCATGTTTAAAGAAAATAAACAGAAATAAATTACTTATAAAACTTAAAAAAAAACCTACAGTGTCATATTGGTGAAAGGATGACATATAGATCGATGGAAAAGAATAGCGTTTAGAAATAGACTAGTAAAAATATGATGAAGTGATTTTTTTTTTACAAAGGTGCAGTTTCAATGGAGCAATAATGGTCCTTTTAACAAATGGTGTGCACACTACGGCCACAGATTCTGCTACTTACCTATTCAAATAACTAACATTAAGAAAAGTGTGAAGGGGCACCTGGCTGGCTCAGCTGGAAGAGTATGTGACTCTTAATCTTGAGATTGTGAGTTCGATCCCCAAATTGGATGTAGAGATTACTTAAATAAATAAAAACTTTAAAAAAAGTATGAAGAATGCCAAGTGCTGGCAAGAATGTGGAGCAATTATAAATCACATATTTCTGATGGGAATGCAAAATGGTTCAGCCTCTTTGGAAAACATTTTGGTAGTTTCTTATAAACACCCATATACGATAACCATTTATGAGCAATCCTACTCCTAGGCATTTCTTTTGAGATATTAAAAGTTATGTTCACACAAAAACCTGTACGTTAATGTTATGGCCTCTTAATTCATCCTCTATGAAAGTGGAAACTACCCAAATGTTTCAATTGGTGAATTGATAAACAGTCTTTGATACATCTATACAATTAAATACTATTCAGAAATAAAAACTAATGAACAATTGAAACATGTAACAATTTGGATGAATCTCAAAAGTGTTGTCCTAAGTAAAAGAAGCCTGTCTCAAAAGGTTACTTATTCTATGCTCCCATTTATATGACATTTTAGAAAGCAGAAACTAGATTGAAAGAGAAGAGTCTTTGTCAGACTTTGTGAGTGAGGAAGATTTTGTGATGAAAACAGGATAGCATAAAGACTTTTGGAAGTTATGGATTGTTTTGTATCCTGACTGTGCTGTGGTTACATGAATCTATGCATGTGTTAATACTAAAAGTACTTATTTATACCATAAAAAGTAATTTAATATATGTAATTTTAAGAAATAACAAATATCCTTATGTAATAAGGTGAAACACATGGCTACATATATAGTTAAGTAAAAAAAAATCCTGGTGCAAAATAGTTTGTATTATATGTTGCTGTTTGGTAAAAATGTAAAATATATATATACATGTGTTTGCTTGCATATGTATAAAATATCTATGAAAGAATAAGTAAGATGGCTCTTTCTAGTCCCTAGGTGGCTAGAGGCCAGGTACAAAATGAAAAGTTTTTATATACACAAACTTTTATTTACACAACATATAATTTTGTGTAAGTTTTGGGTAACTGTTTAAAATTACTTTTTATTTCTTTATTATAATATATGATATATCCAAAATAATGCATGTGGTTCTAATGGGCACCTAGAATGGAGAACTACTGCTTTATAAGTTCCATATTTATTGTTATTTGTTTATAGCTTGTCTTCCTCTCTAAAATGTGAGATTCAAAAATGTAAGGATTTTTTCTACTCCTTTGTTTATGCATGTATTTCTACTGTCTTGAACAGTAAAAACCGCACAGTAGTTGACCAACAAATGTTTGTTGGGTGAATAAAATAAAGTGATAAGAACAGGGTACATGGTAGAAGCCGAGAAGAGGAGCAGCTGTCTGATTTTGGTTAAGGAGAGGAAGGAAGGGTCAGCAAGGTTTAATGAAAGATATAAAATAAGAGCTGATCTATGCAACGTGAATATTAGATAGTAGGGTTTGAAAGTACACAGATTTGAGATCTCAGTGTACTTTCCAAATTGTAAGCACTTTTGTGATACTTGAACTTAGGGTGGGGAAAAGCAGAGTGGTGAGAGATGGGACTAGAGAGAGAGAGAGAGACCAAGTTAGACTACCGAGGTTTTTGTATACCACGGTAAGGAGGTGGGATTTGGTTAGAAACATGGAGGGTCTGAACTAAGTGATGCTGGTGATTGAGAGGAGTAGATGAGGTCTATAAATATTCATACATCACCTTTTCAGTGAGCTTTTCCATAATGGCATTCTTCTCCCCCTCCCCCATGTACATTGCTATCCTACTTGCTTTATTTTTTCATAGTATTTGTCATTTTCTGGCATGCATTTTCTTGAATATTTTATTATCTGACACAAGAATTTAGTTCCTTTGAAGGCAGAAATTTTTGTCCATTTTGTTTAGAGTTCTATCCTCAGAGCCTTATGTGTATTAACAGCTCAATAAATGTTTGTTGTGTGAATTTGTCAAAATTTTGAATGTGGATGAAGTCAAGGAAAAATTATCAGGTTTCAATGCCTCTGGATTTATGATAATATACTGGCTATTTTTTCCAGTTCAATTCCTAAATACAATTCATTATTAATAGCATAAGCCTCTAATTTTCTGTATTTATTCATCGGTTAATACAATACACTCTAAATCAACCTCTCTGCGTCCAGATTACAACAATACAACCTATTCTATATATTCTGGTTTTAAACATTAATATATACTTTATTGCTTAAAATTCTTCAACTTTCTGTTTTCCATGACATGGCTTGCAAGTTCCTTCCTTCTTTGGTCTCTTACATTCAGCTTCCTCTCTCATTAGTGTTGCTTTCACAGTATACTTCAATACTACTACCATTCTTCCCTTTCATTCATCCATTCAATAACGTATTCAACATCAAACAAGTCTTTATTGAGCACCCTCTAGGAGATAAGGTATATTTCAGGTTTTTAGTATCCACCAATCAATGGGATAGCCATAGTTCCTACACTGTCTCCTCTACCTATTATTTTGTAACAGTATAGTGCTAGTAGTTGTGTTTATTTCCCCAACAGTTTCTAAGGCCTTGAAATCCAGGATTGTGTCTTATTCTTCCTCAGATGGGCACTATCAGGAACAGAACCTTACACTGAATGGTTGTTCAGAATCTGCTGGTTGAATGAGAAATTTGAGTTAAAATGTTGAAATGAACTATAAAAAATACCAGCAAAAGTAAGGACCTGTTTGCCTCTGATCACATTTTGGTTATTTATTCATTCAACATACATTGATAATCACCTATTTTACGGTAGGTTCTTTCTTATGTTTAAAATGTCACTTTTAGCCCTTACACTGTGGGTTCCTACTGTAATGTCAGTGGGTGTAGCATAGTATTTGGGAGATGGTGGATGCTCACTATATAATTGTGGATTGACTGAAAATAACCACAAAAGAGGAGAACTGGAGTACAGGTTTGGGGCCCAGAAGAGATTTCTGGAGGTAGTGGCAATAGGTGATTCAACATTGAACTTAAAAAAAAAATGTTTATTTTTGAGAGACAGAGAGAGACAGAGCATGAGCAGGGGAGGGGCGGGGGGGGGGGGCTATGCAGAATCTGAAGCAGGCTCCAGGCTCTGAGCTGTCAGCACAGAGCCCAACTTGGGGCTTGAACTCAGGAACTGTGAGATCATGACCTGAGCCGAAGTCAGATGCTCAACCGGCTGAGCCACCCAGGAGCCCTGAGAACTTTTAACCAGAGTGAGGATTATTTTATTACTGAAACTTTTTGTCAGTTGTCATTTTCTTCGTTTTCTTGGGGTGGTGGTGTATAAGCATACAAGAATTCTTTCTAAATGAGTTTACCTTTATTTGTTTTGAAATTTGAATACAGCATGTAACTCTTTGGATACAATTCCGAGACAAAAATGATTCATATTTAAGATTTTTTTTTAATCTTGAAATCAAAGTATGCCACTAATAAAAATAAACTTTTTTTTCAACATGGTATGCCAGAAAAACAGTAAACCAGTATAGCAAATATGTAACTATTGACATGCAAGAGTTAAGGGACTAAGGGTTAGGAATGCGAGAGGACAAATCGGATAAGTGGGGTTTGACTGAAATACTGCAGTTCCTGGGATGACTAGAACTAGGATTTGTGAAAAGTTACCGAGTCCCCTCCCAGCCGGTTTACAATACTACCCAGTTTCTGATTTGACAAGAGAGCCATAGCGATAAAGTATTCCAAGAACTTGCTAGAGAGGCACGGGAAGTTGCTTGAGTAAAGGGGGCGTGGTGTCGGAAGTTAAATCTTCAGCTCAAAGAAAGAAAATAACACTTCCGGTCACGCCGTCGTTGCGTCGCGGTTTTCTTCACCAAGGTGAGTGTAAAGAAAGACTGATAATTTTCGCAAGTGAATCCCTAAACACCCCGGGGAAGCTTTCCTCCTTCCTACAACGTGGGATGGAACGAAGAATTCATCCCGAGTACATTCTGTGAAAGATGTTTCTGACGAGTATGGCTCTGCTCGCCAATCTTTTCTCCCTTACTCCGAAGATGGCCGGCTGTCATCCCCTCCCCTTTCTGACTCTTGTAGTCCTTTTTTCCCTGGTCATTCTTCACCTCTCTTCATTATTCCAGATCGTCTTCCTGATTTTTCTGAGCCTGAGTCATTCCCTCTACCACAGATTCTTATCCTACCTCTTACTCCCACCTTCTTCCCCGCCCCCCTTTAGCCTCAAAACTTTTGCAACCCAGTTCTGCCACTCTTAATCTACATTCTTCCTTTTCCTTCATCCCCAGTACTTTACTCCCCTCCTTGCTGCACAAGGTTTCTGATCCATTCTGTCTCCCTCCTGCAGAGGCCATTAAACTATATACTTTCCAAAACCAGGTGTGGCTTCAGTTTCAAGGTCAACGCTGTTTTTGTTCTTAAAAATAAACAGTGGCAGAAATTTTAGAGTCTTAAGAGACATAGGGTCTTGTTCAAATTATTATTATTGTGTTTATTTTTACTCTAAACAAAATTACACATCAGATACTGCACTGATTTTTAACCGTCTATTCGTGACATTAAAAAAAATTTTTGGCATAGAACTGAATCCCCACATTTTTATGGGGGCAAACGTAGTGGATTTTCCTGTAACCCGGTGTCATCTCTTGAGGGTGGAAGCTTTTCCATCTCCTTTAGAACTTGTCATAAATCAGAAATCATTGAAACATATGACATCCAATCACAAATTTATTTTTTCATTTGAGTTATGCTTATTATGCAAATCCTTTTCTGGTCTCTGGTAGCAACATTGAACAGCAACCTGGCAGATTTTTCAGTTTTCCTGGGAACTTTGCAAGTATTATCTATTTGGTGCAAGGTCAAATGTATTTTTCTGTTACATTTATCGTGTTTGTCTTGGGAGAACATTAGTTAATCACAATCTATTATTTCAATTTTTTTACCCAAGAGAGGGGGAATGATCATTAAACTTATAATGAGGGTCAAGGTTTTTCAGGCTCTAAAGAGGAATTTAACCAAGGATCTCCTTGAACAAGTAATTTATTCCTCCCTTCTCCTGTAGCTACTGTGTTACACTTGCCAAAATAAGTGTAAGAATAAGTAATTCTTTTTTCTAGGCCAGGAATAGTTTTCAGTTCTTTTATATAAAGATGAGGCAGAGATGTTGTGATACCAAAACACTTAGGAACTTTTGGGAAGGGTATTGCTGATGTCTCTGTATTCTCTATTCAAATCATAATTACACAGCATTTAAATGTCACATGGCTTCAACCCACTGTGCAACCATTATTTATTCATGCAAGACTTTTTTATTGAATAACTTTTATGTGTCAGACAGTGTTAAACACTGAGAATACAAGTGGAAAATAAAAAGTTTTAAAAACTATAATTGACAGACAATAAATGATTAAAATAAATATGAATGGGTTGTGATAGGGAGGGGATGTACTATTTTAAATTGGATGGTTAGGAAGACCTCCCTGGTAAGGCAGCATTTTGACTACAAACCTAAAGGAGGTGCGAGCACAAACTATATAGATGTTAGTGGGAAAAACAGGATGTATCTATGTCAGTGTCTGCATTTGTTGTTCATTTGGCTCCCCCCACACACACTTTGTGGTCACGTTTCTGCACAGCTTTAATGCAGCACTCTGCATACTCAAATGACCTAATCCAGTCACATAAATTTCTCGTTCTTTTTCTCCTGGCTAGCTTCTTGCTATCCAGTTAGGTATATTGTCAGTTACCAGCCCCTCTAGGAAGATATCTCTATATCTATCCTCACATCTTCCTCAATCTGTTTGTTTGTGGTGCACTGTGTGCTATCCTACAGCATATTTGCTTACCTTTCTCAGTGCTCTTATTGCTGTGTGTTCATGATATTTTACCCACAAATGTTTGATATGTTAAATTGGAATGAATTTAATACTTGTCTGTCTGTACAGGCAACCTTTTAAATATAGTTGGCCCCCAAATTTCAGAACCACCCTATAAGGTCAGTACTATCATTGTCATTTTACTGTTGATAAAACCAAGACTCAGAGGTGGATAGTAACCTGCTATTGGTGGTGGAATTCATGGAGGTAAGGTCTGTGAGACACTCAGTCCTGGCCTGGTTTTCTTTGTCTTTTGTTTGTGTCTCTTTAGCTGTTTATTAATGAGAAGTACAAAATATATGGACTATTTTATTATTTTATAAGACATAATCTGGGTATAGAAATTTCATTTTTAAAAATTTCCTTTAATAAATCAGATTATATCAGGAGCTTGAATTACTTCATAACTATAAATATTAAGAGCTGAGAGGTGTAGTGACTCTTTTTACTTAAACATTTTTTAATTAATTTAAACAAGCATAAATTGAAAGAAGAGTACAATGAATACTTTTATACTCTAAACCTAGATTCAATAGTTGTTAACATTTGCCATATTAGCTCACTTGCTCACTCTTAACCATCCATTCATCCATTTATTTAAAAAATTTTTTTTTTGCATTTATTTATTTTTGAGAGACAGAGACAGCATGAGCAGGGGAGGAGCAGAGAGAGAGGGAGACACAGAATCAGAAGCAGGCTCCAGGCTCTAAGCTGTCAGCACAGAGCCTGATGTGGGGCTCCAACCCACGAACCGTGAGATCATGACCTGAGCTGAAGTTGGCTACTTAACCGACTGAGCCACCCAGGCGCCCCTCCATCCATTCATTTTTAAAATTAAGGCATAATTGTTTATCTGTTTTCTGATCTATGTATTTTGGTTGAACCATTTGAGATTTGCAGGCTTTATTATTTTTTATTTATTTATTATTTTTTAATTTACATCCAAGTTAGTTAGCATATAGTGCAACCATGATTTCAGGAGTAGATTTCTTAATGCCCCTTACCCATTTAGCCCATCCCCCCTCCCACAACCCCTCCAGCAACCCTCTGTTCTCTGTGTTTAAGACTCTTATGTTTTGTCTCCCTCCCTGTTTTTATATTATTTTTGCTTCCCTTCCCTTATATTCATCTGTTTTGTATCTTAAATTCCTCATAGGAGTGCAGACTTTATTTTTAAATAAATATACACAAAAAGGTGCATGTGTCAAAAGTGTATGGCTCAAGGCATTTTCAATGTAAACACACATGTGTAACCAGCATCCAAATTAAGAAATAGAACATGACTAGCATCTGAACGCCCTTGAATGTATTCCCTTCCAGTCACATCTAAACTCCCAATTAGCCACAGTCCTTGCTTCTATCACTGTATAATAATTTTGCCTGTTTTTGAACTTTATAAAAATATGGTAGTAAATCATTATTTTTTTGGTGCCTGACCTCTTTGGCTTAAGATTTTGTTTTTGAGATTCATCCATATTATTGGGTGCAGTAGTATGTTTTTGAGATGCATTCATATTATTGGGTATAGTGGTAATTCCTTCATTCTCATTGGTATATATTCCATTGTTTGAACATATCATAATAGATGGACATTTTGTATGTTTATATTTTTGGCTTGTAAACATTTGTGGACATTATAGTATATGACTTTTGGTGATATATGTACATATTTCTGTTGAGCATATACCTAAGAGAAGAATTGCTGAATTAAGTTATGTATATGACTAGCTTTAGTAGAGACTGTCAACTAATTTTCCACAATGGTTGTACAGGCATACCTTGTTTTATTGCATTTTGCTTTATTGCACTTTGAAGATACTGTTTTTTACAAATTGAAAGTTTGTGGCAATCCTGAGTCAAACAAGTCTTTCGGCATCATTTTTCTAACAACATTTGCTCACTTCATGTCTCTGTGTTACATTTTGGTAATTCTTGAAATATTTCAAACTTTTTCATTATTAGTATATTTGTTAAAGGTGATTTGTGATTAGTGATTATGACTTTCTGAAAGTCAGATGATGGTTAGCATTTTTTAGCAATGAAGTATTTTTTTCATTACAGTATATATGTTTTTAGACATAATGTTATTACATACTTAATAGACTAAAGTGTAGTGTAAACATAACTTTTATATGCACTGGCAAACCAAAAAATTCATTTTACTTGCTTTATTGTGATATTCACTTTATTGTGGTGGTCTAGAACTGAATCTACAAGTTCTCTGAGGTATGCCTGTACTATAAAACTCTCAGTACAAATCTTTAAGAGTTCCACTTTCTCTAGAATATTGTCAACACTTGTCATTGTCTTTACTTTTTAAGGAAAAAAAGTAGCCATTATAGTGGTTATGAATGGTATCTTATTATTTTAATTTGCAGATCTGATGATAAATTTACATCTGTCCATGTTTGTTGGCCTGGATATCTTTTTATGAGATACCTTTTCAATCTTTGACCACTTTTTCTCCTGGACTATCTTACTGATTTGTTGAGATCTTTTTAATTAAGGACGTTAATATTTTGTTATATTTATTGCAGATCTCAGTTGCTTGCATTTTCAGTTTCTTAATGGTGTCTTTTGATGAACTATCCCAATTTTAGTATTGTTGTTCAATTTCATAATGTTCCCCTTTGTGGCTAGTGCTTGTTTTGTTAAAAAATCTTTGCCTTTTTCAAGGCCATCTTCATTTTTTTGTGTTGTGTTATTGTTTAATCTCTCATTTGTATTCACAATTTATTTGTAATTGATTTTTGTGTATGTTTTCAGTATAAGTTATGGGTGTGAGTAAAGGTCCCCTCCCTTTTTTTATGTCAAAATGGACATCCAGTCAACCCAGTATCACTTACTGAAAAGATCATTCTTTCCCTTCTATAGCATCATATTTTTGATAAATCAAATGGTTAGGTTATATATGTGGGTTTGTTTCTGAATTCTGTTCAGTTTGGGTTACTTCTCTATCCTTGTATAAGTACCACTGTCATAATTAATGTCATTTTATAATATACCTTATATACAGTCATTTAGTTCTACAGTTTTGTTCTTTTTCTTCAATAATGCTAAATTGGTTTTTTGAATTTCCATTTGCATTTTAGAATCAGCTTGTCAGTTTCCACAAAAATTCTTCTTGGCATTTTGATTGAGATACCACTTAATATCATGGCATTTTACACCTAAATATCTCAGCGTTCATCTCCTAATATTAGGGACACAATAATTTCCTAATATCACCTAACACTTAATCCATTTTCAAATTTCTTTTTTTCCTCAATGACCCTTTTATAGCTGGTATTTCTTTAAAAAAAATACACAAGCAGCGTTTACTGAGGTTCTGTTTTTTTATCAGGCAATATATACATATTATTTAATTTAATCAAAACCAGAAAAAGGGTAATGATGTACATATTCTTCCATTTTACAGGAAAGGAAAGGAATCATACTTGGTTAAGAAACTTGTTCAATCATAAAGCTTCAAAGACCATTCACATTCAAATGCATAGTTCTATAATATGAAATCCCTTGCTCTTATCACTGTATCATATCGAATACAAAAGAATAAAAGTAAAACTCAAATCATAAAGAGATAGGGAGAGGAAGAAATTCTGCTGAGGGATCTATTAATTATAAAATGCAGAATATAGTTCTTATGGCTGGTATTCAAAAGCATCACCCAACCTAGATTAATGTATATTTATAGTTTTTGAGATTTTTTGTTGTCATTTTCCCTGTTTTGTTGAACTTGTGGATATTTTTATATTTGGTACTTTTCAATCCATTGCAGTCATTATTTCTTCTGTTGCTCAAACTGTCCAGTTTAGAATGAACCAGTTGGAGCCTCTGATATTAGTTTCTTTTTTCCTTTATTACTGAAATTTTCAAATATATTTCAAGTAGGATATAGCATGTATCCATTCTCAGCTTCAACAATTAATACCATTTTGCTGATTTTGTTTAATCTTTTCTCCTCACCCACTTTTTCACTGGGGTATTTAAAAAAATTTTTTAAGTTTATTTTGAGAGAGAGACAGCATGAGTGGGGGAGGGGGAGAGAAGGAGGGAGAGAGGAAGAGAGAGAGAGAATCCCAAGCAGGCTCCACACTGTCAGGGATCCCGACGTGGGACTCGAACTCACAAAACTGTGAGATCATGACCTGAGCTGAAACCGAGCGTGGGACACTTAACTGACTGAGCCACCCAGGCGCCCCTTCACTGGAGTATTTTAAAGCAATCCCAGACATTATGTCATTACACAGGTAAATAACTCACTATACATCTCTAACTCTTAAGTGCATTATATTAAGTAACCAATAAGCCATTACACTTAATAAGATTAACAGTAATTCTCATACTATGTAATACCCAGTTCATATTCAAATTTCTGTGATTTTCTTAAAGATGTCTTTGTATAGTTTCTTTGTTAAATCTATATCTAAACAAGGGCCACAAGATATTTTTGTCTTCAGTCTGTTTTCCTGTTAAAACCTTGTATAGCCAACCCCTCTTCCACATTTTAAAGACCATTGGTTTTTTAGAGAAACTAAGTCATTTATTGTGTCGACAAATGGATTTAGATGATTGCTTCCTTCAGGTGGTATTCATTTTGTTTTCCCATCTGCATGTTTCTGTTCACTGGCATTTAGAACTAGAAGATTTATTAGGTTCACTTTCAATTATTATTATATTTTGTATTTTGTTTTGCTTTTTAAATTTTTTTTTTTTAGTTTTTTATTCTCATGTTAGTTAACATACAGTGTAGTCTTGGCTTCAGGAATAGAACCCAGTGATTCATCTCTTACACATGACACCCAGTGCTCATCCTGAAAAGTACCCTCCTTAATGCCTAGCACCCATTTAACCCATCCCCCCACCCCTATCAACCCTCAGTTTGTTCTGTGTATTTAAGAGTCTGTTTTTATCTTATTTTTCCTTCCCTTACCCTATGTTCATCTGTTGTTTCTTAAATTCCACATAAGAGTGAAATCATATGATATCCATCTTTCTCTGACTGACTTATTTTTTAAGGGAAAAAATCATTTCAAGTAGTGATATGCACTTTCTATTGCATTTCATCATATCTGGTTTAAATTTTTAACTGATTCTGGGGTTCATTTGTGTTTTCAGGTGTTGTCAGCCTGATCTCCATTTTTTTTTTAATTTTTAAAAATGTTTATTTATTTTTGAGAGAGAGCGCACGTGTGCACACGCACGCACTCATGAGCCGGGCAAGGGCAGAGAGAGAGAGAGAGAGAGATACATAATTCGAAGCAGGCTCCAGGCTCCAAGCTGTCAGCATGGAGCCCAAAGCAGGGCTCAAACTCACAAACTGAGGTCATGACCTGAGCCAAAGTCAGATGCTTAATCTGATGCAGCCACCCAGGCATCCCAACTCCATTGTAGCATCTCCTACCAACCTTTCTCCTATTTAGCAGCCATTGAAGATAATTGTCTAAATTCATTATTTTACTAATAGTTTAAAAAGAGTGGTCTAATTTTATCAATCCTTCTGCATTTATTAGCTGGAATTATTTCAGAAAAAAGACCTCTTTATCAGCTTTTTTTGGGGGGTCCCCAAATGTAGTCTATAAAAAGAAAGGATAAATGCTTTTTTTTTTTCATTTATCGGAGTAATGGGTTCATTCCCTAGAGAATTTCATTGTTTTCTTTAATATTATTAGGAATTCATGGATTTTTATGTATTTTATGTACCCATTGTGGTTTATTTTTGATGCCCAAACTGTGTCATTTTAGAAATTAGGAGACTTTTGGGGCGCCTGGGTGGCGCAGTCGGTTAAGCGTCCGACTTCAGCCAGGTCACGATCTCGCGGTCCGTGAGTTCGAGCCCCGCGTCGGGCTCTGGGCTGATGGCTCAGAGCCTGGAGCCTGTTTCCGATTCTGTGTCTCCCTCTCTCTCTGCCCCTCCCCCGTTCATGCTCTGTCTCTCTCTGTCCCAAAAATAAATAAACGTTGAAAAAAAAATTAAAAAAAAAAAAGAAATTAGGAGACTTTTCCTATATCCTTTACATGATCTCATTAGATCTTGGCTTCCTTGCTTTCTGACATAAGATATTTTAGGCTCATTCCCTGCCCCAGTCCTGACATCAGCCATTTTGCAAGGAGCCATGTATTCCTTCAATAGGGATTGGTACTTAGAAACCAAGATGTGAGTGCTCAAGGGATTATTACTATTTTTTTAGTAATGCTATGTGGCCTTTTGTTGTCACCCTTTTCCTTACTATTTTGAATATAAGTGAATGATTCCACCAGCATTACATTGATAATTAGCTAAGCATGGCTTTCGTTTGTTTATGTAGGCATTCATTCAGTAAAAATTTATAGACCACACTACCATGTATTTGATCTTATGCTGGGTACAGGGGATGTAAAGGTAAACCTGACATGTTTCCTGTCCTTGATGAAGATTCATTATACTGGGGGTACGAGTAAATGAACAGACAGTGTCTAAAGAGTATGATAAGTACTGTAGTGGGCATAGTACACAGTGGGGGCAAGTGATAAGCTGTGGGGTAGCACAGAAGGGGCATCTGAAAATGCTTTGGAAAGGAAAATAATGCTTGATACTGGGTGAATAGAGGAAGTATGAAGGTAGAAGCGCTATGAAGGGTGTTCCAGTCAGAGGAAACTGGAAAGAGGTGGGGGAGATCTTGATATATTCAGAGAAAAGCATATGTGTGGTTGGTTATAACTGGAATGTAAGTTTTATGTAGAGGAAGAGAAATGAAACTAGAGACATAGATAAGGGCCAGGATGTTGAGCACCCCAAAAGTCAAGTCAGAGAATGAGGATTTCACTCTGAAGCCTGTGAGGAAGAAGCAATGGAATTGTCTTAAGCAGATGAGATACACAGTTCTCTTTGTAATGTACTGATGATGCACTGGGTGAATGGGTGGGAGTGAGACAGTAGGAGACTGATAAGTGGGGGAGAGGTGTAGTGGTCCAGGAGAGAGATAATGTCATGTTACACTGCATTCTGCACTCTATGTGTGTGTGTGGTGTATGGGAAAGTCATGTGTGTATGTATTACATATACTATAATCTATTATAATCCATAATATACATATACACACATTTTTAGGGTGCAGTGTAACATGACATTTTTTGTATATGATAATATAATATAGGCGACATATATGTATATAAAATAGATCTGTGCATACACATGTACATAGCTATATGTGCATATATATCCAGGGGCTGTCCCATACAACAGGTCTAAAGCAGAGTATATTTCAGTGAAGAAGTATTGCCCAAGGACAACTGAAAAGTGGAAAGGGGCTAATAAGCACTCCCTCCTTGACCAAATGTGAGTCATGCCCCTCGGAGCCCTCTTTTCAACTAGATCTCATCCTTGGGCATTGTCTTTGGCCTGTCCGGTCTAGTTTTAGATAGTATCCTGCTGAATAAATTTAATGAGACTCCCCCCCCCCACATTTGGTATGTGATCATCCTGGTTTTCCTTCAGCAAGAATTCTCAGTCTGTTTAGCAAGAATTCCCCTATCCTTATGTCTCCTCTTAATTTTCTGTCTACTGACCTCCTGCCCCCTCCAAATCTATTCCTTGGCTATAGATTTCCAGGTGTCCTTACTTAATTCAAAGTAGAGTCTATTTTCTCTTCCCTTTTACAAGTCTTGACACTTCTCAAAATAGTTCTTATAATCTTACCATTTTAACAAGTGTCAGGATAATTTTTTTTTTCTTTTAACAGGCCACACGAGAATTTCGTTTATTGTAGTCTTCCTCTTCAAAGCTCCACTAGTTGGCACTGCGTCCCAGTTGTGTATCCTTGAGTAATCTGAGAATTCTACTTCCTCCTCTTCTTCCTGGGATTTAAGGGTATGAGGAGGAGATGATTGCTCAGCTTCTCCCAGAGGTTGGAATGTAGCCCTAACAGTTATCTCTGGCAGAGTGGAATGGTAATGAAGATACTCATCTCATTTTATGTGTTTCTGTGTGCCAAGCACTATTGTATACTAATGAACATGTATTGCGTTTGTCTTTTAAGACTACTATCTTAAACCTTTTTTAATATAAAACATGAAATTTCTTTACATGGTTATATAAGGTGTAGATTCAGAGGTTTCTGTTAGATTAGGGATTTAGGGGAAATGAGGGCAGTGAGTATGTATGGATTAGAGTTAGTGAAGGCTAATGTGCAGAGGGCTAATAATGTAAATGGTGAAAGTGTTGATCAAATGAGTGTAGACTTTGGTGTCAAAGATCCTGTCTATGAAAAATATAATAAATAAGAGGTGGTACATGTATATTTTTAGGATGAGAGATTTGAACAGGTTTATATGTTCTACAGGGGAGGAGCTGATAAAACCAGAGGTTAGAAATAATATGAGAGAGAGGGGATAACTGGAGAAGCAAAATGTGGAAAAGATGTGTTGAGAACATGTGAAGTACCAGCCATGAACATGAGAAGGGACATCACTTCTGACTTTGGAGTTACAGAGAATCAGAAGGGGATGTTTTTGAAGTTTTGGAAAGGCAAGAAACAGGAGGAGTTTCTTTCTTGGTGTCCCTATATTCTTTGTGAATAAGGTAGCGAGGGCATTCTGGAGTGTGAGAGGGGATGGCCAGGGCCAGAGGAAAGAGGAGAAGGTTACAACCTTCTTTACTGAATGAAAAAAGATTGATGGGCAATAATGAATACCTATCTAGGTTGGAAATTAAGTGTGTTTAGTTTTGTTTTGTTTTTTTTTTCCAGATATATTCAGCTGCCAAGAAGTAGGAGCAAGGAAGGCAAACATTGGGCTTGATTTTAGACTTGTAAATGTGCTGGTGATGACTGAGGGGCTAAATAAGTAAGTTGTTGAGGTTACTGATGAGATTTGTTCAGGTTATAGACCATGGGATCTAATCTCATCAGGGAAGAGTATATTCTCAGGAAGATTGATTCTGTGGATCCAGAGAAAGAGAAGCTGTGTGAATATATGGTTGGGTGTGGGAGAAGTTGTATAGAAATTTCAAAGCTCAAAGAGTAGAAGTTAACAAGGTGATATGACAGACAAGAAATTGTGGTCAAAGTAGGTTATTGGAGCTTAAGATTTCAGAGGAAAGGTAGTTCTGGATGATGACAAGGTTTAGTGGGTGGGTGAGTTGGAATAGAAGAGGTCAAAGAACTGTGAAGCTGGGGTGATGGACAGGTTAGCCATGAGATCATCAAAGATACTGGGGAAGAAAAAGTTTAAGGGTTGAGAGGAAGACAAGGGAGATGCTATATTTTGTGGAAGGGGTGAGTATAGATGAGAGACAGATGTCATGGTAATCAAAGGAACAGAGATTTTCACAGCAGGGAGGAAGATTTAGGGAATGCGAGCAGCAATGGCTAGCATGAGTTGTTGCCCTTAACCAGTTTAGCAATAGATCCCTTAGATGGCCCTGGCTTTATTTGTTACATTTTTGTCTTTGTCTCTGCCTTTTTATGGGGGGGGGGGGCAATTACCAGGGTTAGATGCCAGGAAAGGACTGGTAGTAAAATCTTGAATGTAAGGGGAGCTAAGATATCCCTCCATATTGATTTCTATTCTTGGAGGGACTTGAACAACTGCCCTTAGCAATTTTAAGGGAAATAATACTGCTGGTAGGACCCTGGCTTGCCCAGGTGTGTGTTTCCAAAAATCCCATTGCAAATGAATATGGATAGCCAATTCCATAGCTTTTACAGAAAGAGGTGGATGCTTTTTATATAATATTCCTCATGTCAGAAAGGTTGAGAACATATGCTTTAAGGGAGTTCCATAGGAAGGCCCTGGATTCTTCCTTTTAAAAAAATATTTCTTGGGGTGCCTGGGTGGCTCAGTTGGTTGAGCGTCTGACTTCGGCTTAGGTCGTGATCTCACAGTCGGTGAGTTCGAGCCCTGTGTCGGTCTCTGTGCTGACAGCTCAGAGCCTGGAGCCTGCTTCAGATTCTCTCTCTCTCTCTCTCTCTCTCTCTCTCTCTCTCTGCCTCTCCCCCACTCGTGTTCTATCTCTGTCTCTCAAAAATAAACGTTAAAAAATATTTCTTAAATTGTGCAGTATAATAAAAATACTGAAAGTTGCATAAAATGTAAATGTACGCTAAAGTGAATAATTATAGGGGCACCTGGGTGACTCAGTCAGTTGAGCATCCAACTTCAGCATAGTTCATGGTCTCACGGTTTGTGGGTTCGAGCCCCACACTGAGCTCGCTGCTGTCAGCCTGTCAATGCAGACCCCACTTTGGTTCTTCTGTCCCTCTCTCTCTGCCCCTCTCTTACTTGTGCTCTCTCAAAAATAAACATTTAAAAAATAACAAAGTGAATAAATATAAACACCTATAAAAGAACCTTCCAAAACCAAAATAGAACATTGCAGGTTATCCAGAAGCCTCCATTCTTAATTCTGTCTCTCTCCCAGAGGTAACCATTTATCCTGACTTGACTTTTATGGTAATCATTTCTTTGCCTGCTTTGCCTGTGTGTATAGACATGTGTGCACATAAATACCTATTTATACATTTTACTGCTTATGAAAATTTGGATTGCCTTCTTTTTTTGGTTGTTGTGAATAGTGTTGCTAAGAACATTTTTGTACACATCTGTTGCACATGTACATGTGTTTCTCTAAGATATATATCTGGCAGACAGATTACTTGGTAATAGTTTGTGCATCCCTTCAACTTCATTAGATAATGGAAAACTGATTTCCAAAAGGATTGCACCAGTTCTGACTTTGAGATATATGTAGATTTATACTTTGGTATTTTCTCCCCCACAGTTTTGAGGCCAGAAAACTGTGGCTTGGAGTTGATCGGGGTAGCCAGGACCTGTGATTTACTGTGGATATGGGGGACTTGGTTACTGTTTCACATTTCTCCTGGAACAGTTACACTTAGCTGCATCAGAGGGCTTCCATAGGAGAACCTTGGTTTGGCCTTATCTTTCCCAGGATCTTAAGGTCCAAGAATTGGGCCCCAGAATTGAGTGTGTTTGCCCAGCCTCTGAGGCCATTTGAGAATGAAGGAGGCTTGATTATTATCCTGCAATGAATGCTCCTCCTTCTTGGGAGGTCCAAACAATTGATCTTAGCAATTAGCCAAGGGTTGTGTAGGGGGACTCTGAGTCAGTTGCCTCTTCTTCAGACTCCAGAGTCAAGAATCAAAACCAGGAAGTTATTAGAGATAACCAGCATCTGTGGATGGCAGAATATAAAGACTGGTTTAGTGGCTTAGATGACCCTGTGTCTTTGGAGGGTCCTTGAACAACTATCTTTAGCCATTTAGCCAACTCCCTCCTTGTTCTTTTTGTCTCAGAGTCTATCTGTTAGGGAGCCTTTTCCTTAGGGAGGGCCCTGGCTTGTTTATTTCCTTCCCAGAGTTTCACGGTTTGGTAGAAGTGCTTGTAGTGATTAAAAATTATGAGTTTATCAACTTTCAGAAAACTGACAAAATGTTCTATGTGAAGATGTGAAATATTATACGTATGTATTATTGATTTTTTTATTTTGAAATAAATAATGGAATAACAAATAATTCTAAACTTTAATTACAATTAGTATTTAATGTACTTCTTGGGCCTGACTGTATTTTTTAGTTATTTCACAAAAAATAACATATTAGCATATTTACCATTAGGAGATGCTTATTTTATATTTTATTTCACTGTTTCTTTACTTTTTACTACTGTTATTATTTTTGCTTTCTTTCTTCATGTTGAGAATTTGAATTTTCAAGATAATGTCATTGAAAACAGTGGCATGTTTGTTGTAGCTCTTCACTTGATATCCTTTCATCCTTTGGCTGCTATTTGTGTCAAGTGGTTTAATGCCTTGACTACAGTCCCTCACATATTCGCAAGGGAAATATATTCTAGAAAACATGTCATCTTTTTTTATTATTATCATCAGTTGGGCACTATACGAGCCTTGTTACCTTTTACATGTTGTGCTCTGCTCTGTATCACATGGCAGCCTACCTGAGGATGTCCATCTCACAGATACTGCTTAAATAGTGTGTTACTAACAAGTTTGGAATACTAGTGTGCTGTGGTTTACCAGTTGGGAATGTTGACACCAGGGGTGTGGGAGAATCAGCAGGCTTATGAGAGCACTATCTCATCTATGGCTAGGTGAAGGGGGTGTTCTAAAAATCACTGAAGGATATAGGTAAGCTTCTTTTTCAAGGAGAGAGATTCTACAGGTCACAAAGGAAGGATTCTAGGTGGGAAGGAGAACAGGAAGCGATCGCTTCCAGGGGAAATGGGCATAGCTCACTACTTTTCATGCCTTCTGTTTGCCTTCTTGGCTATCAGGAAAATATTTTTCCAGGGCCTTGGTAGACAAGAAGTGTGCATGAATAAAGGGGGATGTCATAGAAAGTGAGAGGGGAAAGGTACACAGTCTGAGAATGTCAGAAGTGCTAGGACACTAGTGGGAAATATAAAGTAGCCTTAAAAAATTAGATACACCATTAATTAATTAATCAATTAAGTAAGCAAAAATGTAGTGATCTAGACTCTGCTGGATACTGAGGACATAGTTAAATTAGATGTATTTTCTACTGAATCTAGTGGGTGAGATAGGCACAGACATTGCAACAGGGAGTGCTATGATGGAGGGGAGACCAGGATGTGGTACTTTCAGTAGAAACATGAAGGAGGAGGGTCCTCCAATGCATTTTAGAGGCTGGGAGAAGGTCTCCTGGAAGGCACCAGGTTAAGAAATTAATTTTGCATGCAAGTAGCCATTAATCTGGCAGTGGATGAGAATCGTCTGAGTGTGGGGACCAGAGAGCAAGTGGTCATTAGACTATGTATAGTAGCTGCCTGGGTATGCCATCTAGCCTTGAGCTTGGGAAGTACCTGAAGAAATGGGCCGTTGAGAGGCCACTCTGATATAATAGAGCTAAGGAAAAGAGTTCAAGTACGAATGAATATTTTCACAAATGGTTACATTTAGATGTAATATTGATAACCTTAACCCTCATGAAAGAGCAGTCTCTTCCACTTTCCTCAGTATGCCATGAAATTATCATTTTCTACATATGCCATGTTTTCACCTTGTTTAAGGAATTCTTTCTTACCTTGATTTCCTAAAGGTATTCTACTATATTCCCCTGTAAAACTTTTATAATTTGGTTTTCACAATTTTATGATCCACTTGGAATTTTATTTTTGTATATTGTATGATAAGGAGAACGTACTTAAATTTTTTTTCTGAATGATTTATCAGTGGTTTCAGGATTATTTACTTAAATCTATTCTTTCTCCACATATTTACAATGCTGTGTCTGACATATACCAAATTGTAATAGATGTATGGGTGTGCTTTTAGGCTTTCCATTCTGTTTCATCGGTCTATTTGTCTATATTTATACTAGTTCTACACTGTTAATTACTATAGCTTTGCAATGCATGTTAATATGTGATAGGGAAAGACCCTTTTCCTTATTCCTCTTCCTCAAAACTATACTTTTTGCTCTTTACTTCTCCATATGACTTTTAAGGTAAGCTTAACATGGTCTTTAAGAAACATGGAAATTTTTATAAGAACTTCTTTCTATATATCGATATGTAGATTTGGTTGCATCTTTACAACAATGAAGGTGGTTCATCTCCTTTTATCTAGGTATTTTTAATGTCTTTGAAAGAAAGTTTTATAGTTTTCTCCATAAGGGTCTCATGCATATTTTGTTAGACATATTTCTGTGTCCCTGATAAGCTTTTGTTCCTCTCACTGATATTTTTAAATTACATTTTGTAATTGATTGTGACTGGTGTATGGGAGTGCTTGATTCTGGTGTATCGTTCTTAGATCCATTGTGCTTACCTCTTTCTCAGGTCCAATTGTTGTTTATAGGTTTTGTTGAGTTTTTATATAAATTTTATATAAAATATACTTAAAAGTATGTAAATCATAAGTGTACAGCTCAATGAATTATCACAAAGTGGTTTCGGCTTGTTAATGTGATTTGTGAATAATTGTAATTTTTCCCCCTTTCAATCCTTGTACCTCCAAAGATTGATATCATTCTGTATAAAATAAAATAGAATTTCTTTTCTGAAACAGTTTTTACTGAAGCATCTCTGAGGATTCATACTCTAAATAGTGGTGTTTTATGTATAAATACTGTTGAAGTTATCAAAGAAAGGAAATTACCTTTATTTGGAAATTCCAACAGAACTTAATAGAAGAGCCGGGTGGTGATATTTCAGTTAATTAACTGCAGTTCAGGATTTGGTGAAATGCTGAAATGAAACTTGGTGATAGACAAATACATACAAATTAATGTACTGAGACTAAAATAGATATAGAAAGAAAAATACACCCATCCTACACTAATACATACTTTCTAGTGACCAGAACACTCAGGTCCTCTCTCCAGGGCATGTCAGTTCCAATATTAGGATACTTGGGAAGTCAAACTAAGAAAACAGCTTGTTGCTTACTACGAACATTGAATTAAAGCAAAGAAGGTAGAGAATCTCGCAAACATGGGGTCTTTGTGTCACTGTGGATCATTTGAGGAATACATTTGAATGCGTTGCCCTCTCCATCACACTCCAAGGAGTTTGAGGGACAGCAAGATGTAGTGGAAAAATATTGGATTTTGTTGACATTGAGAGGGACTTGAATCCTAGGTCTTTGCACATTATTCTTAGGTAAGTTACTTCTCAGAGTTTCATTTTTCTCACTGGTGAAACAGAAGTCATGACACTGTTAATTTAAAAGAAATATATTCTTTCAAATTATTTGTTATATAGTGAGTCCTACAGAGTTGGGGGTTTATATTTGTTTATCCATGTCTGTGGGTGAAGAAGAAAGTGCCATTGATCCTTTCTAATTTGTCAGAATGATCTTAGCAGTATTAATCTGTTTCCAAATATAGAGATTGCAATTACAACTTTATCACCAGGTAATATTAGCTTCCTCTTGCTGCTGTCATAAATTGCGACAAACATAAATAGTAAACAAATTTACTATCTTAACAGTTCTGGAGGTCAGTAGACCTAAAATCAAGGTTGTTGGCAAGGTTGAGCTCCCTCAAGTGGCTCTCAGGGAGAATATATTTCCTTGCTTTTTTCAGCTTCTAGAGGCCACCTGAGTTCCTTTGTTCATGGTCCTTTTCTCTCTCTTCAGATCCAACAGTATAGCATCTTCAACATCTCTGACTTTGACTTTCTACTTCCACTATTCTGTCTCTTTCTCTGACTTTGATCCTCCTGCTTCTTGTAAAGACTCTTATACTTACGTTGAACCCACCAGAATAATCTAGGATAACTTTTCCTCTTAAGATCCTTGATCACTTAATTCTCTTAGATCAAGTCTGATTATTATTAAGGCATGCCATTGTGGCAGCTTACACTCCAGGAAGAGAAATAAATTTTATATCTGTGCCAATTCCAGCAGATTGAAGTAGGTTTTCATAGTATGCTGTCTTGAGAATGATTCTGAGGTGCAGGGGGACAATACTGTGGTTGATTACTAATGTCTGCCATAGATGTGAGAATGACGTCAGACTAGCCTCATACATTACATCCTCATGATGACTCTTAGTCATCAGAAACATTTATTTGTTAAACATCTTCTCTATAATAGATATAATAGATACAGGCACTGTAATAGATATTTTGAATAGAGATATGAGTAAGACATGCTTCTGGTCCCAAAGGAGCTGATATTAGTAGAAGAGACATGTAAACAAATATACACAGCAGGATATTACACATTTGATTAAAAAAAAACAAATAGAATGTGTTAGAGACACAAAGGAGGAAATAGTTAATTCCAGTGAGGGAGAATGCTCCAGAAAGAAATTAATGCTTAAGTTAAATATTGAAAGGTGTGTTCATGTTGTCCATTTTACCTGCTAGGGTTGAGGAATAGAAGAGAGTCAGTCATTCCAAGCAATGATGGTAGGAGCAAAGAAACATTATATGAAATAACTCTGTTGTTTACAGTATGTTTATGGTATGTTTAAGAAGCTAAGTATAGTTGGAACATAGAAAGTGAGAGAGGATGTAATGAAAAGGAGCTCATGGTTAGATCAGGGAGATCCTTGAATGCTATACTAAGAACAGTGGGGAGATATTTGGAGATTTTAATCAAGGGATTAACAGGATCAGATTTGCATTTTAGAAATATCCAGTGGAGGGGCGCCTGGGTGGCTCAGTTGGTTAAGCGTTCGACTTCGGCTCAGGTCATGATTTCATGGTTCATGAGTTCGGGCCCCGCATTGGCTCTGTGTTGACAGCTCAGAGCCTAGAGCCTGCATTGGAACCTGTGACTTCTTTCTCTCCCCTCTCCTGTTCACACTCTGTCTTTCTCTGTCTCTCAAAAAATAAATAAGTGTTAAAAAAATTTTAAACAAACAAAAAAGAAATATCCAGTGGATGAGAATGTAATGGATAGACTGGAAAAGACAGAACTGGGTACAGGGAGACTAAATCAGAGGCTATTACAGAAGAGGAGAGGTGTTGAAGCCTGAATTAAGGCAATGTGTATACATATGAGAAATTAAGAACTCAGGATATAGAGGGGCCAGTGGAGAAGAAGGAATCTAGGATGATCCTAAATTTTCTTTCTACCTTAGGTAGTTGAGAAGATGTAAAAGCCATTCCATGAGCTGGAGAACTTAGAATGAGGAGCAGATTTGGGGGACAGGAGGTGGGATGATGAGCTTAATTTTGAACACACAAAGTCTCGAGCACCTTCAATGTGTCCATGAGGAATTATCCAGTAGGCAGTCAGAAATTTATTCTACTGCTGTGTAGCAAGTGAGATTACAGATAGACTTGGAGGTCATCAAGCATAGAGGTGGTAGTTTTAAGGTATGAATGAGATTGCTTCAGGGAAGTTTGTGGAGTGAGGGGAAAAAAAGGAGAAGGAGGGTGGGGGAGCAGTGCAGAATCCCAGAAACAGGCATTTTAAGGGAGTGTAAACCTAGCTGAAAAAGATGTGGGAAAGGTAGGAGGGGAACCAGAGAAACTATTGCATTCTAGTGTGCCCTCTTGTGGTGGTCTGAGTTTTTTTTCCCCTAGAATAAATATCCCCTTTGCTCTCTTCAGTTTCCACTCTTCCCTGTCCCTGACTAATTTGGATTGATAATTCCCAGCCCTACTCTACCTGTAAAACTGGGGCTACCAGGTTCTCTGGCAGTCACTTCCAAAGTGTAAAACACCCCATTAATTGCTACAATGTAAGAGCGATTTGGAACACCCCCCTGCAAAAGAGCAAACATTGGAGGGTTCCTCAGTTTCTACATTTATATGTTCCCCACCTCTTTTGTCTGTTCTACTGGCCATATTAATTTCAGTAAATCCAAGTTCTCATTACATCCCCTTCCTTTACAATTAAATAGCTCCCTTTATAACTAAAATGTATTTATTTTATATTTTTAGTATAGAAGGTATATATTCTATATTATAGTAAGACCTATATATGGTTTAAAAACCAAATAGTAACAAAAATTATAGTGTTCAGCTTCACCTTTTCCCACCCACCAGGCTCAAATACCTGAAGTAGCCAGTTTTGAAATATATTAGCTATTTATTTTGCTTTTTTTTTAATCTCAATAATGCTAAACAATATGGCTATACCAGCATAGCTTGGAGATACTGAGGGTTCAATTCCAGACAATTGCGACACAGTGAATATTGCAATAAAGTGAGTCAAATTAATTTTTTTTGTTTTCCCAATGCATGTAAAAGTTATGTTTACACTATACTGTAGTCCATTAAGTGTACAATAACATGTCTACAAAAACAATGTACAGACCTTAATTGAAAAATACTTTATTGCTAAAAATGCGGACCATCATCTGAGCTTTGAGTGAGTTGTAATCACAGATCACCACAATAAATATAATAATAATAAAGTTTGAAATACTGTGAGAATTACCAAAATGTAACACAGAGACACACAGCAAATGCTGTTGGAAAAATGGTGCCAACAGAATTGCTCAATGCAGAGTTGCCACAATTCTTCAGCTTGTAAAAAATGCAACTCTCTGTGAAACTCAATAAAGCAAAGTGCAGTAAAACAAAATATGCTATATAGTGTTTCTTGAGTTATTTCAGATATTAGCTGTTTATTTCCCATTGTGATAGATGAAGATTAAACTCTCACTCTTTCTCTTCCACTTCTCTTCTTCATCCTTCTAATATAGTTATAGCATGTATTTTGGTTAATGATAATGTTTATATTGTGATTGTGCAAACACTGTACACTAAAGAGACAAGTAGTTAATTGTGATTACATTTCTCTTGTACACTTTTTCGTCATTTCTAGAGATAATAACTGCTTTTCACTTCCATATTTTAATATATTCCTATCTTTTCCATCATATCTATCATGTCTGGGTTTTTTTTTTTCAACATGCTCAAGTAAGTTAGCTTATCTAAAAAATGCTTTTCTGGAAATCCCCTTTTTAGAGCCTTATGTTCTGCTCCGATCTTCTGGACTATTTCCATTCCTGGTTCCTAGAAGCTTTTAGGCTTTCCACTTTATCATCGATATTCTGAAATTTCATAGTGATGTGCGGACTTTGTATCCTATTGTGCTGGACACACGGTAGACTCTCAGGCTCTAGAAATTTTTATTATTTCTTTTTATAATTTCTGAGCTCCATAAGGACAGTGATTTTTATCTATTTTATTTATTTCCGTGTCCCCAGCACCTGAATAATAACAATGCCTGATTCATGATAGGCACATATTATTTTTTGAATTAATTAATTGCTATTTACATTTAAAATAATATAAAGTAATGCCAATAAATCCCCTAGCCAGGGCAAGTAATAGAATATTAGTGGTACCTTAGTGCCCCCCTCCCCAGCATATGCCTTTCTCCAGTCATACATCTATCTGCCTCCACCTAGAGGTAGCAACTACTCTGGCTGTTGTATTAATAACCCTCTTGGTTTTCTTGTAGTTTTATCACCTATATGTGTTATAGATGATGTTATAAATGACATATTGTTCAGTTTTTAGAAATTGAAAAGCAAGCACAAATCTAGTTGCATGAGGAAAAGATAATATTGCCCCTGTTAAAGTCTTCCAGGAAAACAGGTTTTGGGTCAAAAACTGACTTCAGCTTCTCTGAGAATTTAATAAAGCCATTTCTGGGAAAATGAGTGAATTATATCTTGAAGTTTGGTGTTACTTATGAAAATCCTATGGTCCATCTAATTTACTTTTTCTATTGTAAGTAATTTTTTCTTTCTATCTGTTAGTCTGTAAAATGCTTTCTTTATTCTTTATTTGTTCAGGAATTTGATCAGGGTATGCCTAAGTGTTTCTTAGAATATAAGCTCCACAAAGGTAGGGATTTTTGTCTGTTTTGTTCACTGATATATCTAAAATGCCTAGAACAGTGCCAGACACATAAATAATAGATCCTTGTTAAATGTATTGATTAAATTAATATGTGGAAGCATAAATTAATAGATGTATGGGTGAATGGATAAATAAATCAATCTTGTCTGCAATTCAGAGGGCCCTTTCTTTAGCTTAGGGAAATTTTCTTCTCTCATTTTCTTAATATGACTTCTCTTCCCAAGTCTTTTTTCTCACTCCACAATCTACCCACCCATATTCACATGGTAGGTCCCTAAATATCTTGTCCCTCATTGACTCTGTTCCTTTATTATTATTATTATTATTATTATTGTTATTATTATTATCATTATTTCAATGATTTGGTATAAATCTTGCATTTAATTTTCTAGTCCAGTAATTCAGAGCTCATTAGTGACCCATCATTTTTCATTTTATTATTTATTTAAAACGTTTTAAAACTTTGAGCTTTCAGAAAGTTTTTGATATGTGTGTGCCGTACTTGACTTTCTTTAGGTGGTTTTTATTACCCTTTAGTCAGGTCTTCACATATCTTGTCTAATAGTTTTATTTCCCTTTGACTGCTGAGATATAATTTTGTTTATATGTTTGTTTTTATGAATGATAACTTTGTAAGCCCTGATGTAGATTGAAAAAGGCATATTTAGGTCAGTACCGCTAGAACACCAACTGTATGTAAGTATGAAAAGTGTTCTATACAAAAGACATCACATGTGAATTTTAATCCTCACACCATTGTATTTCCAGAGAACAGTTGGCATTTCTTTACAACACTTATTGTCCCAGTGTAGAACTGAAAATTCCAATATTTGGGCCTAGTCACCTTGGACACAAATTATACTCTGAAATGCTGTTCTTTAACTGAGAGCAGACAAGCACAATATTTAAGTTTGTATGCAAGGGCTCAAAAGCTAGTGCAAAGCTAACGAGCAAAAAAGAAAGGATTGAAATGACTGTTAGATCTAAATTTTCGGAGAACCTGTTAACATGAATATCCTATCAAACTAAATTCCAGTTTTTTATTAAAAGATTTTTAACCCCGGGGCACATGGGTGGCTCAGTTGGTTGAGCATCTGACTCTTGATGTAGGCTGAGGTCATGATCTTATAGTTCATGGGTTTGAGCCCTGTGTTGGGCTTTGCGCTGTCAGCACAGAGCCTGCTTGGTATTCTCTGTCTCCCTCTCTTTCTGCCCCTGTCTTGCTAGCTCCTCCTCTCTCAAAAATAAATAAACATTTAAAAAAATAAAAGGTTTTTTACCCCTTAAGAAATGGTTCACATTGATCTTTCTTTATAAGGCTTCCATACATCTGGATGAATATCTAAATCCCTGTCTGATATTCCATATAAAGATTTGCTGTCCCATCCCATGACAGAGCTCTTGGCTTCACCCTCCTAGGACTTAACAGTATGGCCAAGGAAGATAAGTCCAGTTGGTGCCTGTTCCCCACCATCCTGATTAATTAGGTAGCGCCTACTGTACAATGGTAACTACTTCACATTCTGGACTCCCTAATCCAGAGGAATTGGGAGCCTCCAGGTGGTGGACATACAGTTTCCTTGCTTAGACCTAATCTTAATTGCTGCCAAGTGTTTGTCTAAGTGCTAATCAAAACAAACTTCACTTGGAAACTCCTCTGTGTTAAAACCTGGATAAAGCCAGTAAAGAGAATTTCCATGATTTCAATGGTTCACATTGTGTGGGAATTATAAAGGACCAATAAAAAACACTTGTCTTCCCTGCCTAGGTTCAGAACCAATTGAAATATAAATTTAAGAATCAGATAGATGGAGACCGAAATATGATCTTCATTACTAATAAAGATGGTTGGAGAAGATGGTTTTAGTGTGGACTCTCTAATTCTGGACTCCAGAATTAGGCAGACTTACCTAGGCAATTACAAGCAATGCTGAAAAACAGAGACTCCAGGCCAAAAGTAGGCCCCTTATTGCATGGCAAGGAGCCGATCAGAATGCATGTTCTCTATAGGCATTCAGACTCCTGGGAGAAAAGCAGAGAGCAAGGGCCTGAGCCAAGTACACTCAGATGTTTCTCTCAAACATACTAATCTTACAACTCATTCTTCCTCACTTGGGCAGAAAAGAAGGAGTGCTAGTCTACTTGAAGTTCTTCCACATGGAAACATGAGAAGTAAAGATTAAGTGTTCCCTCTAACATAGCTCAGTGACAAATTCAGTATTGCCATTTGCTTGAAGCTGTCTGTCTCTTCAGGACCAAAAATATCACAATTTTGCCATAACAAAAAAAGCTATTAGGATATTTTAGGAAGACTTAAGTACAGTGCAGATAGCTTAATTGCATAGATCATAATTAAAGATACATCAGCGAAGTATTTAAAAAACCTCATGTAGGGGCGCCTGGGTGGCGCAGTCGGTTAAGCGTCCGACTTCAGCCAGGTCACGATCTCGCGGTCCGTGAGTTCGAGCCCCGCATCGGGCTCTGGGCTGATGGCTCAGAGCCTGGAGCCTGTTTCCAATTCTGTGTCTCCCTCTCTCTCTGCCCCTCCCCCGTTCATGCTCTGTCTCTCTCTGTCCCAAAAATAAATAAACGTTAAAAAAAATTATAAAAAACCTCATGTAAATGCTGTAACAAAATATGAATACATTCTGCTTACAGGCAAATGTACCAAAAAGAATCCATTCACAACTATTTGCCAAGTAGGAACACTAAATATTGTACTTTTTGAGCATGATATGTGCCTCTACTTACTAGAGTTCTGAAATGAGGCTTCAGGTTAGAAATTTCTCTATATTATCTGAGTTCATGTAATATCCACATGTTGGGGACAATGGAAGGGAGAAAAGAGAAAATGAGGAGTTTTCAGGGATGGGCACAATGTGTAAAATTGTAGATGATCTGGGCCATGTGTTTGATGCAGAGATAGGGAGAGTATTGAATGACAGTGGGATAGTGGGAGTGATGTGAGCAAGGTATGTGTGATAATCATGGCATTGGGGACAGTGTGAATAATGGGGGAGAATAGTATGAAGTCACTTTGAAAATGAAAGGGGAGCAATGTGAATAATAGTGACAGGACAAGATCAGAATGTATGTGATAATGGGTAGTTATGGTCACAGTGTTGTGTGTCATACTGTGGAAGATGAGAATTGTGTGTGCGTGTGTGTGTGTGTGTGTGTGCTTGTGTGAGAATGTGAGGAGGGAGAGAGAATAGTGGGAAAGGACACAATGAGAGAGTGGGATTATTGTGTTTAAAAATGTTGATGGGGTATTTCAAGTAGTAATAGGAGGATTTATAAAGACAGTGGGTGGAATGGGGAAAGTTTATGGGTTGGTAGAAGACAGATACATAGTGGAAGTGATAGGGTTAGTGTTTGTGTGTGTGATGCTGGGGAAAATGAGAAGTGTATCTACTTTTGGGAGCAGATAGGTGCAGTGAGTATGAGTGATAAGGGGAAATGGAAAAGCGTTATGATAATTTGGAATGTGGACATCATGAGTGTCTGGGGTTGTTGAATAAAGTATGTGATGGGAAAATGCAGAGTTTCGTATGTCAGTGAGGAACAGGAAGAGTATGTGTGTGACAGTAGAGGTGACATGGGTATTGGTTGTGAGTGTGTATGATAGGGAGATGGCATGAGCATGTGGGAAAAATTTGGTAGATGATGAAGGTTTTATAGTGGGGATATGGACTATGTATGATAGTGGGTGTGGTTAGAAACTGTTAGTGTAGGGATTGAGTGATTGTAGGTGTGATTGTGAATGATGTTGGTATGTGTGACAGTGGGGGGATGATTAGAACTAGTTGGATTTGACAGAGTCATGGTACTGTATGGACATTGTGTATGTGATAGTACAGGATAGGACTGTACATACAAAAATGAGAGTAATAGAGATAGTGTGCATGCTCGTGGGATAGTTTGGGGAATTGGGACAGTGTGGAGAGATCATAAGTCATAAATCATAGTCATTATAAGTCATAGAGGGAATCATGTGTGAATAAAATAGTCTGTTAAAGACCATGTGTAAGAGAGAGAATGAGAGAGACAAATTTTTCATGTTTTGTGATGGGCATTTGGAATTGCATTTGGATATATAAGTAATAAATCTGAAAATGAATTGTTTAAAATGATTAGGGGATATTTTATCTTATCTAAAAACCAGTGAATTGAAGTCCAGGGCCTCCATGATTTCATCAATGTCTCAGGCCTCTCACACATGGTTTCATGATCTTTAGCATGTGGCTCCCATCTTTCAGGTGCCTCATGGTTGTAGGATGCCTTCTACAACTCCATCCGTCATTTCTGTGTTCCAGATAGGATAAGGAAGAGGAGAGGACAAAATACCTTGTCAGTAGAATTAGTCTCCTTTATATGGAGCTTTCCAAAAAATCTTACCCAACAATTTTCACTTATATCCATTGGACAGAAATGTCACATATGGCCACCACTGTCTGCAAGGTGTCTGGGAAATGTAAGTTTACGGCTGAGAATGTTGTCACCTATAATAAAAATCAAGGTTTATTTCGTAAGAAAGAAAGAATGTTGGCTGGGATGCAGCCAGTAGAAAAGGAGAATGTTTGCAAATATGGGAGAGAATGTATAATTAAAAGATCAGAATCCCAGGGGTAACAGATAAAGGCAGGATTCAGGGTATAGGGGCACTATAAGACTGGCACAGTTTCCGATGCTGGTGATACCATGGTAAACAAAAATAACCATGTTTTCTCTGCCCTCATGGAGCTTACTGTCTTGTGATTAAAGACAGACATTAATCACAGACCCAAACATTTGTGAGGCTGACATTGTCAGAAGTGTTGTGAAGTATATGGTTCTGTGAATAGATTTAAAGAGGGTTTGACCTACCCTGGAAGGCCAGTGATGGAGGAAGTGACAATTGAACAGAGACCAGAGGGCAGATTCAGAATTAACTGGTGGAAGGATTGATGGATGGTTGGGATGGAGGAAGAATATTCCCAGAAGAGGAAATGGCATAAAAAAAAGCACTCATATGCTCTATTTGTTTTTAAAATGTATTTTATTTTTATTTCATTTAGAATATTTGCTGTTGTTATGTGTTCTTCAAGTTCACTAATCTTTACTAGTTAATTCCATCCAGAGAATTTTTCATTTCGAATATTATGGTTTTTATTATTAGACATGATTTGCACCTTATTAAATATGTCTCATTTCTCTACCTAACATGACCATTCTTCTAGTTTTTTGCATATAAGGAACACAGTTGTAGTAACTTTTTAAATGAGTTTGTCTGCTAAATATAACCTCTATGTAAGTTGTGGATCAGTTTGGATTGATTGATTGATTGATTGATTGATTTTCCTCACGATGGGTCACATTTTTCTGTTTCCTCACATGCCTGGTTATTTATTTACTTATTTATTTTTGAATGCCAGCCATTATGAACTTTACCTTTTGAATTTTACATTTTGGTGAAATTTTGGTAAATTTTTTACCTTTTGGTGCTAGATATTTTTGTATTATACATCGTCTTGAGGTTTATTATGTGATGTAATTATTTGGTAGCAGTTAAATCTTTTTTGAGTCTTGCTTTTAAGATTTGTTAGGCAGGGCCACAGCAGTGTTTTGCATAAAGCTAATTATTCCAGACTACTGAGGCAAGGCCCTTTTCAATACCCCATACCTCATGAATTATGAGTTTTTCTGTGCTGGATGGTGGGAACAGGTGGGAATAGGCATGATCCCCAGACCTGTTTGACCTTGTTTCCTCTAATCTTTTCAGGTGGTTCTTTCCCCAGTATTGGATAATTTCCTTATATGTATTAAGTGATCAGTTTTCTGCTGAATACTTCATAGCAATCTTTCAAAATTCTCCAGAATTCTCCTTAAGTGCAGCTCTCTGCTTTTTGGTATTCTGTTCTCTGAACTCTAGCCACCTTGGTCTTTCTGATCTCATCTCTGTCACTTCAACAAAGGAAACCCTCTGGGTTCTGATTGCATTCTCCTTCATTGCACCACAAACTGGAAACTCTCCCAAGTTGTAAAGGCTCACCTCATCTCCCGCCCCTTCATCTCTCAGGAATCACTACTTTTCACTGACTGATGTCCTATGTCTTAAAAACGATTTCATATCTTTGTCCCTTTGTCCCTTTGTCCCTTTTTTAGTGTTTTTGTCATGTTGGAGGGTAAATCCAGTCCCTAGCTTGCCTCTTAGGAAGATATGTGGTGGAAACTTGTTAGATAAAATTTTCCTTTTCTTTTTCTCTTACTTTTATCTCCTCCTCCTGTCTTTTCCCTTGAGCTTGCAGATATAAGTGACAGTTTTACTTCTAAAAATTTCATTATCAAAATGAGGAGGAAGAGTCTGAACAAGACAAGAAACATTCAAAATCAGGGGTTTGGAGAAGATTTTGGATCACAGGGAGTATGAACACATATTCCAAGGGTAACTCTTCATGACTTCATACTTAAGAAACTTCTGAATATAAAAATAAAGTTAAAGAGGAGATTAACCTCCTTTCAAAGGATGGATGTTTAAGGCTTGCAATAGATACAGGACTTGGCTCCAAGCCAGGGAGCTTCCAAGACTAATAGTAAGTGTTAGGGTAATTGTGCTCTAATCTCTGACAATGTCCTACATGAGAATGAACCCATACATAGG
Organism: Lynx rufus; assembly: GCF_022079265.1. Taxonomy (NCBI): domain Eukaryota; kingdom Metazoa; phylum Chordata; class Mammalia; order Carnivora; family Felidae; genus Lynx; species Lynx rufus. The sequence continues at coordinate 114,320 of NW_025814882.1, forward strand.
ACAGGCAGCCCATGGTGTGGATCACAGGCTTATAGCTTTACCCAATTTCAGAGATTATAAATCACTAAGAAGGTTATGATGGTGAGAAAACATGTATAAAGAACAAAAGGAGCTTTAGCCAGGCTTCATATTTTGTTAACATCAGAAAATTCATCAGTAGAGATAAACCCTACAAATGTAGTGATCGTGGGTCTTTGAGCCAGAGTTCAAATGTTAATTCAATATAGTTGAATAAATGGTGAAGGGAACCTATAGGAATGTAGTCAATGTAGAAAAGCCTTTAGGAGCAAGTGAGACTTGAGTTTAAAAATCACATTCAATATCCTGCTAAATTTGTATTGTTTCTTCATGCTGCAGTGACAGAAATAGACTTCTGCCATTGTTTAAACATCAGAACAATTTAGATTTGCATAATTCCCCACTAAGAACAAAATCTTCATAGGTAAGTTACTGAGGAAGCATAGATTATTTTAGGCACTAAGTATGCATTTCTGAATTACTTTCCATAAAAATGAATATTTATTTGGCTTTTGAATAGGTAAGGACACCCCTAGCATTTTTTAAAGAATGGAGTAAATGACAGTGGAAAAGAAAGTAATAGTTTCCATGTTTTCCTTGATCAAGAATTCATGAACAAAATTAAGAGGCAAGCCACAACCTAAAATAATGTATTTGCAACAAATATCTTTAATATCTTTAATATTTAAAGAACTCTCACAGAAAGAGAAATGACTAAAGAACATTGTAAATGTGTTCCCCTTCATTAATCATAAAATACAGTTTAAATCAATTAAATATTTTGCCTATCAAATCAGAAAATATTTTTTTATTTATTTAAAACATTTTTTAACATTTATTTATTTTTGAGAGACGGAGAGAGACAGAGCATGAGCGGGTGAGGGGCAGAGAGAGAGGGAGACACAGAATCTGAAGCAGGCTCCAGGTTCTGAGCTGTCAGCACAGAGCCTGACGTGGGGCTCAAACCCATGAACTGTGAGATCATGATATGAGCTGAAGTCAGACGCTTAACCAACTGAGCCACCCAGGTGCCCCAGGAAAGATATTTTTAAAACATACTTAATATGATCAAGGGTACATGAGAACTCATATGCATTACTAGTGTTGATAAAACTTTCTGGAAAGCATTTTGGTATTGAATAACAGCCTTAAAATAGTTTATACCCCTTTGACCTAGTAATTCCATTTCTAATAATATGCTATAAGGAAATAATTGGAGATATGCACAGAGCTTTGTGTGGAAAAAAATCACCACAGTGATAATCTAATGAACAAAAATAAATGGAAGCAACACCCTGTTAATCAGCTGAGTAGGTAAATTTATATAATGGGATATTATATAATTTTAAAGAAGTTTGCAAAGGCTTTTTAATGTCTTGGGAAATCTTATGTCTGAATAATTGTTATGTAACATTATGTGCTAAAAACAATCTCAGGTGCAGCATATTAATTATCATTGTCCATGTGGAGGGGTGTGTGTGCAATGTTGGAATTGGTATGGACCATTTTCCCAGTGTTTTTCAGTTGATCCTCGTTTCATAAAATGAAATCAGAAAATGCCATAAGCTGAAGTGTGTGATGACTTAAGTCCAGCTCCCTGCCTGTTACAGTTGTTGGTAATGTTTCATGATTCTCAATTTAGGTTGTTTATAAATTTTATATTGATGGTGAGCATTGAGGATACATATGGAGCTAAGTCATAACCTAGGTATCTAAGAACATTCAGATATACCTGTGGATTTTCCAGTGCACATGACTGAGGGCCTCTAAGTCACAAGATAACAAAGGCTCATATGGTAAGATTTGAAATATCAAACATCCACAAACTGCATGGAGGTTCTACTTGCAGGCTTCCTCCTCTTGTCTCTTCTGATAATCTTCTGCTTTTTAATGGAATGTTAATTGCTATAGGTTATGGGAGTGAGGAATTAACTGGAAGGGAACAGGGAATTGTTCATTGTGATGGAAGATGTAACCTATTTAAGTTTATGCCAAGATCATTTGATGTAACCTTGAGATGTTACTTTCCCTGCTCTCATGTTGCAAATTGGCATCGAAAACTCAATAAAGTATCTTAAACTTGTGCAAGTCTAACTGGACTCAGTTTTGTTTCCATTTGACTGAGATGCATTAGTCCTTGAAAATAAGTAATGCACGTGTTTTTGCTCATCATTGTTTCCCCAGAATTTATCACAATACATAGCCACTTAGTAGGCATACTTTAAAATTTCTTTTAAAATTCTTACACATATACAAATAAAGGAGATAAAGTCAAGTTAGCTCCCACCCAGAAAACGTGAAAGAAGGATTTAAGAATTCTGTAGTGCTCACTTTGAACCACCATAATGTTTTTGTAATTTAATTTTTTTTTCATTTTAATTCCAGTATAGTTAACGTACAGTGTAATATTAGTTTCAGGTGTACAATATAGTGATTCAATAATTCTATACATTACTCTGTGCTCATCATAAGTATTTTCTTTAATCATTATCACCTATTTCACCCATTCCCCCACCTACCTCCTCTCTGGTAACCATCAGTTTGTTCTGTATAGCATATATATATATACACACACACACACACACACACACACACACACACACACTGCATCTTCTTTATCCATTCATGTATTGATGGACACGTGGGCTGTTGCTTTCATAATTTGGATATCTGCAATAAGCATAGGGGTGCATATATCCCTTTGAATTAGTGTTTTTGTATTTTTTTGATAGATACCCAGTAGGAAGCACCATAACTTTTTATGTTTGGGTCTCAATGTATATAGTACCTATGCAGAAGTTTCAAGAAGGACCCATTATTTCATAGGATTATTCTATCATTGTAGAAAAGGGTGTTGTAGTCTCATGCTATGATTTTGGTTTTATTATTTCTTCTTGCATATCTGTTAAATTATGATTTGTATATTATTTATATTATCCAGTGAACTTTTCATCTAAGGTAATGTTTTGGCTTAAAGTATTATGTCTGCTCTTAATACATCATCTTTTGTTTATTGTATGCCATAACTTATTCCATCCTTTTGTTTTTATCCTTGATATATGTTTATGCTTGAGATACTTCTCTTTTGTATTGCATGCAATGGAAAAATGTACTGCATAAATTTCCTTTGATTAAAGCACCACAGAATATCGGTAATTGCAGTTTTGATTTCCTCTTCGAAGGAAAGCTTCATTTATTCCCTCTCCAATGTGCTTCCTGAAGCTTCATTTATTCCCTTTCCAATGTGCTTCCTGTCTATGTAGTTCCAAGTTCCTGCCCTATACCATTTTCATTCTGCCCCAAGAAAATCTTTTAACATTTCTAGTAGGGTAGATCTACTGGTGGTGAATTCCTTCAGTTTTTGTTTGTCTGAGAAAATATTTCTCCTTCACTTTTAAAGGATACTTCGCTAGATATAGAAATGTAGGGGCACATGGGTCCCTCAGTCAGTTAAGCATCCGACTCTTGATTTCAGCTCAGGTCATAATCCCATGTGGTTTGTGATCAAGTCCCACATCGGGCTCTGTGTGCTGACAGTGTGGAGCCTACTTGAGATTCTCTCTCTCTCTGCCTCTTCCCCACTCATGAGGCTCTTCTCTTTCTCTCTCTCTTTCAAGATAAATAAATAAACTTAAAAAAAGAAATGTGCATCAGTGTGTTTTTTCTTTAATGTTTTAAAATATTTCCTTCCACTCTCCTTGCTTACATGATTTCTGATGAAAAGCCTTCAGTAATTCTTATCCATGTTTCATTGTAAGTAAGACACTTTTTTCTTCTAGTTTCTTTCAAGATTTTCTCTTTGTCATTGGTGTTCTACAGTTTGAATATGATGTGCCTCAGTGCAAATCTTTTAGTATTTACCTATTTGGTGTTATTTGAGTTTCCTGGATCTATGATTTGTTGCCTTCATTAATTTTGGAAAATTCTTAGCTATTATTATTTGCAGTATTTCTTCTGCCCCATTTTTCTCCCTCTGCATTCCATATATGCATATGTTGCATCTTTTGAAATTGTCCCATAGTTCTTAAATGTTCTATTTTTTAAAGTTATTTTTCCTTTTTAACTTTCAGTTTGGGAATTATCTCTTTTTTTTTTAATTTTTTTTTCAACGTTTATTTATTTTTGGGACAGAGAGAGACAGAGCATGAACGGGGGAGGGGCAGAGAGAGAGGGAGACACAGAATCGGAAACAGGCTCCAGGCTCTGAGCCATCAGCCCAGAGCCTGATGCGGGGCTCGAACTCACGGACCGCGAGATCGTGACCTGGTTGAAGTCGGACACTTAACCTACTGCGCCACCCAGGCGCCCCGGGAATTATCTCTTAATCTACCTTTAAGCTTTCCTCAGTTGTGTCATCTACTAATGAGTCCACCAAAGGCATTCTACACTTGTTACGATTTTTTTTCTAGAATTTCCTTTTGATTCTTAGAATTTCCATCACTCTGCTTACTTTACCCATATCCTTGCATGTTTGCTTTTTTTATTATTAGATCCTTTAACATATTAATTACAGTGTGTTAAATTCCCTGTCTGATAATTCAAACGGCTCTGTCATATTTGAATCTAATGCTTCCTTTGTCTTTTCAGAATTTTTCTTCTTGCTTTTTGGCGTGCCTTCTAATTTTTTGTTGAAAGCTGGACGTGATGTATTAAGTAATAGGAACTGAGATAGATTGGTCTCTAGTGTCAATCTTGCTAGCAGCTGGGCTTTGTTTAAAGTTTCTTTTAGTATTAGGTGCCAGAGGTTCCGTATTCTTCTTGGGTCCTTCATTTTGTTTCCTTTCCTGAGTTTGGGCTTCCTTAGAGAGTCTTTGTCTTGCAGCTCATTCAGCTATAACCCACTGTTAATACACTTAAGCCCTGTTGGTGTGGTGGTATGGTATGGGATAAAAGGGAGTGTTTTATAATATTCCAATTAAGTCTCAGAGTTCTAGTGGGCCTGTGACCTTTACAGGTATTTTTCTTGTGTAGTCCCCCTCTCTGTGCCCCTACCTTAGGTGAGATAGGAAAGCTAGAGGGGCCTGGAGTGAGAAGGATGTCCTTCCTACATGACTCTGGAACAAGGCTCTGGTGGTCCTTTGTCCTGGGAAGTAGGCCTTTGTTATGGAAAAGGCTTTGGGCATACTTCATAAGGATATTCAAAAGGACTCTTTCCCTCTTCCTGCCAGGGCCACAAGGGTGTCTTTTTTGGATCTGCACTGTGAGAACCTGGTGAGATTCCTGGAAATAAAGCCCGTGAAAGTGTGTCTGCCCCTAAGACTACCACTCCCAAGAGTTTCTCACTTTCACTCTAGTCCACATTCAGCCTCCAGCAGCTTGTCAAAATTATCAGTTAGGTGTCCCTACAAGTTTATAGCTCTAGTGGCTTCTGTTTCAGGTAAGCATATCTCATTTGTGACTCTGGATTTGCCTATCCCTCATGATTTCAGGATGGTGGTTTATTCTGAAACCTCATTTCCCTGTTGGGTCCAAGAAAAGTCATTGATTTTTAGTTTGTTTAGCTTTTTGTTGTTTTAGTACTTCTTTTCAAGGCTGTTCTTCACATTGATTGTGTTGAGAAGAAAAGCAGAGACGAAACAAGGAGTCAGTAGATTTGTGGATTCCTGAAAACCAGAGAAACCTAGGCCCTGTATTTCAGGGATGGGAAGAAACCCCAGGTAGGTTTGCCAAGATCTTCTAGCAATGTGGCCTTGTGCTTCATTTCCTGGGTAAGGCCAGGAGAGATCAAGACTACAAAATAAAAATAGTTGTGTGGTGTCTATAAGGATTTTGAGCTTTAGGCCTCCCCGCATAGTCTCTCTCAGCTCAGGGTATCATAGGAGTATAAGAATATGTTAGACAAAGACAGCATCACAGAGATAAACAGGCCCCAGCATATGATAGGAGCTGCAGAATATTTCCCATGTATACGAATGGTATATGACACTCTCAGAGAGTAAGACCCCAAGAGGGTTTTGTAGTAATGAATGACGCTTAACTCAACAGCTACCTGGTTGGACAGATATTAGTAAACCAGAGATGACATGAATGCCAGAATGGATATAGTATACTCAACAGTTATCACCCATTCTGATGTTTTGACACTAAGGTCCCATAACTTAAGACACAACCCCAAAGAAAGGGTCGTAAGGAGAACTCCATACTGCTGAAGATTGAGTTTTAACCACTCAGTGGATTGGGAAGTTGAAATAGAATTTATAAATTGAGTTACAGAGAAAAACAAAACATATTTCCTGTATACCTGAATTCATCAGATAATATCCATACCTGATGAACGACCAGCAGCAGAGAGTACGTGATAAATGCTGAGTATTCCAAACAAATATATCTATTCAAAACATGGGACACATGGCTCTTACTAATTGAAAACCACAGTGGTCTTACCTCAAGGCAAGAGTGACATCATGTGAGAAATGACTTCTGGCACTTTGATGGGTATCAGATATAAAGAGAACTGGGTATTTGAGGAGAAAAAAGAGGAACTCCTTACATTCAACATTCTTCTCTCTGCAGAATGAAATCTGCCACTAATGAGGTGTCATTCCACATCATTTCTTTTTCTTATCTCTGTCCCTCTTATTCAAACACTTCTCTTTTCTCCCTTATTGTGTATTTCCGCTACTCCCTTCTTCCTCATTTTCTTCCTTCTCCTTTCTTATGTTCCTTTCTTCATCTACTTATTAACCTCTCTATTTCCTTCCACCTCCCTCTCATGCTCTTCCATCCTATGTCTCTTTTTCCTTCTACATTCTACTTCCTTATTCTCTTTCCTCCTACTTTTTCTATTTCAACTTAATATCTATTCTTTCTCTACTCTCTTATTTCTCCATATCTTCATTATTCCATTTACTTGCAACTGCTATTTTCATTCATCTTTTCTCTTATCCCTGTTTTCTTCTTTCCTTCTTCCATCTATTCCTCTTCCTCCCCTCTTTTCAACTTTTCTTTCTCCATTTCTCCCTCTTTTCATGCTCCCTTCTAACAATATGATTGTAGAATAGAGTGGAATTAAAGTATACTTAAAATGGTAGAGTCAACAGGAGTAGGTGATAGATTAGATTTGTGAATGAGGCAGAGGAAACATTATGAATAACTAAGTAAAATATAAAAAGAAACTACTAAATAAGATTTTTAAAACTACTTGTAAAAAAGCAATAAACATTCTTAATGGTGAAATGGTAATCATTTCAGGAAAAAGGAAAGGATGTTCCTTATTGAGATTATTACCCAAAATTGTTCCTTGTGTTTTAGCAAATCATATAAGACAATAAGTGCTGTATATATTGTAAAATAAGAGATCAAGTTATCTTTCTTACAGTGTGATTGTACATTAGAAATTCCAATAGTTGTACTTTTTTAAAAACACCAGAATTGAGGACTTCTACTTCCAGCAGGAAGGGGTAAATGGCATAGATGTACTTTCCCCTGGGCATTATATATAAACCAAACACGAGAAGACCTTGAAAGTTATAGATAAGATGGCATACTCTCCAGGGAACTTGCATTCCAAGGAATAACATGGTGGTGAGTCCCCTGGGTTTTCTTTTGGCCTCATATAGCCCAGATCACCTCCTGAAGAAGCTTGCAAACTGGAAACACCAAAGGACATAGACCAAAAAAAAAAAAAACAACAAAAAACAAACCTCAACATACCTCTGTTCTTTCCATATCTAAAAGACAAAGACAGCACAAGACAAAAAAAATTAGACAATAACTGCTCTACTCTAGCTAAATATTAGAGGGAGAACTGTGGCCCTATCCCTGCCAGCAAAATCCAATTTACAGACCCTATACTTCCACCCTTGCCAGCCTGTAATGGGGTCTCTAATCTTCTGACAGAGTGTCAGAGAAGGGCAAATGGGGAGTGGGAATAGCCCAGTCACCACAATGCCAGAAACCATGTGGGGAGCTTCGATCTCCATCCCTAAAGATGATAATGAGATGCTTCTGCCCCTAGCCAATGAAGTCATGTCAAAAAAAAAAAAAGGCCTAGTGGAAAATCACCACCCAGCACTAAAAATGATAGACATTTACCATGTAATTAGGTACCCAGGTCTCTTGCAGTCAGGCTGATACTAGTAAAACTTTAATATGGAGCTGGAACTTAGCCCTCAATAACAAAGAGCCCCTTGCTCTCAGGTGTCAATGGAGGCTGAGTGGGAATGTGGACTTCCACCCACATGTGATAAAAGAGAAGATTTAAACAAAATTCAGATCCTCATAGCATACTATGCAAAATATCTAGGTTCAATTGAAAATGACTCGTTATATTAAGAACTATGATAATCACAACTTGAATGAGAAAAGACAGTCAATACACACCAACACCAAGAGGACACAGAAATTAGAATCATCTAAAAAAGATTTTAAATAGCCATCCTAAAAGTGTTTCAATGTGCAGTTTGAGCATTCTTAGAACTAAAGGAAAAATAGAAACTCTTTAACAAAGAAACAAAATCTTCCAGGGTGCCTGGGTGGCTCAGTCGGTTAAGCATCCGACTTCGGCTCAGGACATGATCTCATGGTTCGTGAATTTGAGCCCCGTGTCGGGCTCTGTGCTGACAGCTCAGAGCCTGGAGCCTGTTTCCGATTCTGTGTCACCCTCTCTCTCTGCCCCTCCACTACTCACACTCTGTCTCTCTCTCTCTCTCTCTCTCAAAAATAAATAAAAATGTTTAATAATTTTAAAACAAAGGAAACAAAATCTTCCAAAGAAATAGAAGATATAATGAAGAATCAAAAAGAAATTTAAGAACTGAAAAATCCTGGGCGCCTGGGTGACTCAGTTAAATGTCTGACTTTGGCTCAGGTCATGATCTCACTGCTCATGGGTTTGAGCGCCATATCAGCCTCTGTGCTCACAGCTCAGAGTCTGGAGCCTGCTTCAAATTCTGTGTCTCCCTCTGTCTCTGTTCCTCCCCCACTCATGCTTGCTTTCTCTCTCAAAAATAAATAAACATAAAAAAGAACTGAAAAATCCAATAAATGAACTTTTAAAAAACCTCAGTAGATTACTTCAACAGCAGAACAATATGATGTAAGAATGAATCAATGAACTCTAAGATAGAGCACATTAATGGCTGCTAAGGGTTAAGGATAGTGGAGGGAAGGATGATGAGTGTGAGTGTAAAGGGGTAGTACAGGGAAATCTTTGGGGGTGGAATAGTTCTGTATCTTGACTGCTGTGGTGATTACTATAGAAACCTCCACATGTGATAGAATTAGACATGTATATCATACCAATGCCAATTTCTTGAATTTGATATTGTATTATAGTTATAACTGTGCCCATTGGGGAAAGTGGCTGAAGGGGTACTCTTTACTATCTTTGCAATTTCTTGTGAATCTATCATTATTTCAAAAAGTTAAAAAAAATAGAGTAGAATTGATAAAATAATTTGTTAAGAGCATCTGGCCCAGCCGTATTTCAAAAATCATGCCATGAGTATTAGCTGGTGGCTCCCATTAATGCTACCACTGACACTGGATACTAGATGCTGCCCTTGACCCTGCTACCAATGCCGCTCCTAGAAACTGGATTTTCTTGTGGCTACAGATATGGCATTGAATTCCATCATTGCATCTTTGAATCACTCCTTACAGACTAAGTGTTAGGTTGGAGTTGTGACTATGCAGTAAAAGAATTGACTCCACAGGTGTGTGGGGTATACAAACCCTGGCATTCCAAAACAAAATTGTCTGTACATTCCAAATAAAGGTCTGGCTCTTGACAAGCTCCTGGGGGATAAACCTCTAAGTTTGTAATATCCTGCCTGATTAGACTTTTTGTTCACCTGGGGCTTGGGCCACACCAGATAGTTTACGTTAACAATGTAATTTATAGTGGGCCTTGGCCCTTGTGGTATTATATATTGGCTTGTGACCTTGTGGTACCTCTGCACAGGCTGGAGACTGAGTAACTAAGGTCAGCCACACAAGTGTCCCATGCCTACCTGACCCCCGCCCCCTTAAAATCCCAGCTCAGGCAAACTTCCCTGGTTGCCACATACCTCACTGGGAGATCTGAGCATGGGCCATACAACTCCACTGAGAAAAGACAACTGGAATCTTATGCCTGGTTTCTCATGGAGTCTTTCCTGTGCACTTTTTAGTTTTGTTGATTTAAAATCAGTATCCTTTCACTGTAATAAATAAAATAAATAAAATTTTCAAGACCCTACCACAGTGGTAAATCCTACATCACGTTCTCTTGGCTGTTGAGAGAATGTGAAAAAGTGAATATCTGGCCTTTATGTCAAACTATTATGTAATATAAATTATATACATAGTATTTCCTTACTAAAATGTGAAAAAATAATTGAAATATATCTAGTCCTAAGGGTTTTCAATAAGCATCTCTAAGGCTGTATAAAGAAGTCCAAAAAATAAGACAGACAATACGAAATAAATAAGTAAAAGACTTGCAGTTACTTTACAAAAGAAATCTAATCAGTCCACTAATATATGAATATGTGTTTCACTGCTTACATGAGAAATGTAAATTAAAACCACAGGAGATACCAATAAAATACACATCACATTGGCAAAAAGTTGGAAAAGTCTTCATATTACCAAGCACTGTAGAGTATGCCAGTCTTTCTCCCGGGCATCTGGTCACAGGAATGAAAAACATTAAACATAAAATACAAGAATATATGTAACAAATATCTAATTGCAATGTTTGTATGTATGTGCCCCTGAAACCTGAAACTAGAATGACCATCAGTGGGGAAATGGTTGACTACATTGCAGTACATCCCTGTCATGGAATATTATGCAGCAATGTGAAAGAATGAATTTGGTAGATTAGCATTAACTAATAAAATAACTCTGATGCATTTAAAGTGTATATGATCTTAATTTTTGTAAAATAGTAAAAAATGACTTTTTGACCATGGAAAACTATAAAAATGGCTGTTAAAATGTATGTTTGGCAGATGAAGGTAGAGGTGAAAGGAATGGGAGGCAATAAGCAAAAGAATGCAATTTAAAACATTTATAGCATACATATAATCCCATTTATGTAAATATATACGCATGGAGTTTTACATGAAAAGGTAGCATCAAAATCTTAATAGCAGTTATCTCAGGGTGGTGCCATTGGGAGTGATGTTTACTTAATTTCTAAAATATTTAAGTAATGTTTAAATTTTTAATGACAAATATTCATTATTTGTATAATGAGGAAAAGTAAGTGAATTCATCACAGGAAAGAAAAAAAAATGCCTCTCAGGTTTCTTGCTTGAGCAACAGGGTGGATGGTGGGATTTATTCATTCATTAACAAACATTTTTTAGCATACAAAATATACCAGTTATCATTGTAGATACAGGGGATACAGCAACGAATAAAACAAACAAAAATTCATCTCTCTAAAAGGCTTTTATTCTAATTGGGAGAGTGGCATGACTAAAGGAGAAACACACTGTTTGAGGAAGAGGATATATACAAAGGAATCAGTTTGAGACCTGTTCAATTTGAAAATATTAAGGGTTATCCAATTGCAGAAGTGAGGCAGACAGTTGGATTATGGATCTAGAATTCATAGGCCAAGTCAAGACTGGAGATATAGATACAGAAGCAGATAGCATTCAAAATGGTGTTTCAGACCTTCTTTCCTGAGTCTGATCACGTACCACTGCAGACACTTTACAGAGGAAGTGCTGAGAAAAAACAGGCAGCTGACAGGGGAGGTTGCTATGCAACAGATGAGGAAAGTCATCCAGCCAGGCAGAATTGATGTTGGCCTTTGGGGACCAAATGCTGCCATCCTTTCTAGCATTAGCTTTCTTTCATATGCAGACTCCTGGCTGGAGCTGATGCCAGAAGAAATGTGAAATGTACAAAGATCTGCCTTGGATTTTTGGGAAGTTATCAGTTCAATTTGAGTCATTTCACATCTGTATATGATTTTCTGACTCTCCAGTCATCTGGAAGCATAGCAGCATGTGTGTCCTTGGGTCGGACTCCAGTCAGTGCTATTTGTGCTTCCCATTTTGCATGTTGAGAAGCTGGCTCAGAGAAGTGGAATGACCTGAGCAGGCTCACACAGCTATGGATAGAATGGCACAGCAGTCCATCCCAGGAATTGAGGACCCAAGCCTGGAAGGAACCAGGGTAAACATTTACTCTGAATCCAGGCTTGCCATGGGTCAGGCACACAAATGCCTGATTGTCCTGGCCGCTCCAGTGGGCACCAGCAAGGCCTCATGGGCAGTGTGTTTGTGCCACTCACAGGGAGAGGCCTGACAGAGTAGGGAGTGCATCCTGAAGAACAATCCCCACACCTGGATGGAACCACATAGAGGGGGTGGGGACTAAGGGCCTCTACCTGTGTTCTGTGTGCAGAGCATGAGCTTAAGTCTTGGAGAACACAAACCTTGCTTCTTTGGGGCAGGTGTTGACAGGGCAGGGAGTGTGTGTGTGTGTGTGTGTGTGTGTGTGTGTGTTTGTGAAAGAGAGAGAGAGAGAGAGAAATCTGTCACTCAACCTGAAGAGGGGAGGGTGTCTCAGTTCCCAGGCCAAAACTAGTGGAACGTGGATTTTGGAGTCAAGAAGGCCCTGGCCCGCGTTTTACATTTTCTGTTTATTGGCTCTATAGCCTTGTCTAGTTTATACAGTGTATCTGTGCTTTAGCTTCCTGACCTATAAAATAGGGATGCTGACACCCACCTCCCAGGGCTGCTGTGAGAAGACAAGCCCCAGCACAGAGTGTGCTGTGATGTTTAAGCTGTGCCCTTCCCTCCCCATCTCACTAGCACACAAGATAAGCGCATGGTTGGAGCTGCACAAAGTGCTTGAAAGAATCTAATGTTTAGGAGTCTGGGATCTGTTGAAGGGGGATCATATAGATTTGTGTGTCAGGTGCAGACTTGTTCTATCTCCAACAGTGTATTCTCTCTGTCTGTTCCTTTTCCTGGGTCCCAAAGTAGGTAAGCTTAGCAGGAGCCTAGCACTTGTTGCAGTTAGAGACCCCACACAGACACCTCCTTAACAGTGACCTAAGTGGTGCTAGGCAAGGGGGTGGCGATGCATGCCGACCCGATGGGAGGGGCCATAAGAGGGGAGGGATAGAATGGAGACGCATTGCGGAAAAGGTTGGGGGCCGGTGTGGGGCAAGGGGTGGGACCTAAAGGCGCCGCGCATCTGTTTGGGGGAGGGGATATTGAGGAAAGAGGTGGGACCCTGGTATACTGTCGACCTGGTTGGTGGTGGGGTGGTGTGTTGGCAAAGGGGCGGGGTTGCTTGCCACTGCACATGCGCACCGTGATGTTCAGGACGAAGCTTTTGTTGGGGAAGCGGGCGGGACTTTCATTTGGTCGGTCAGTTCTTGCGCATGCGCACAACTATCTGAGGCGGTGGGTGGTATATTAGGCGGAGAGGCGGGGTCTTCTTAGCTGCCGCGCTGGCATTTTCTCCTGGACAAGGAGAGGGTGCGGCTGCCGAGAGCCGATCACTGCAATCCCGATCCTCTGAGTCGTGAAGAAGGGAGGCAACGAGGGGGTTGGGGTTGGGGCCTGAGGCAAGGTGAGAATTAGCCCCCAGACAGGGCATCTGCCCCCTGGTGCGGGCCCCCCATTTTTCATTTCGATCCCTTTACCCCGGATTCTGATTCCCCTTCCACTCCCCGAACCCCAATTCACACCCCTTACCCGACCCTCCTTTACTCAGAACCTCTGTTTGCTCTCCGAACCCCTCCCATCGTTAAAAATCTCCACAGATTTCTCGACCTCAATCTGTACTGTCATACGATTCCTCCTGATTCGAAACCTCCATTCAATTTACCATATGCGAGTCCTAACCCATTCCCCTTGTTACTGGTTTTCCGAACCCTGATTTGAAGCTTCTTTCCGGCAGTAGCTTCTCAGGATTCAGAACCACCATCCTGACACCCATTCACTTTTCCCACCCCGATCCAGCCCGTTCCCCTCACATTCAGCGCCTCATTCACCCCCACAGTCAACCCCCAGACACCCCCCTCCAGTTCGTATTTGCCCTCTGTAGTATAACGCCCAGCTCCCCCCCCCCCCCCCCGCCCAGGCTCTGCTCTTGCCAGAGGGACAGGAGCCATGGCTCAGAAAATGGACTGTGGTGCGGGCCTCCTCGGCTTCCAGGTGAGATCTCCACTCCCCACCCCACCATTTCCCTAGCCGACAGTTCCCTGGGGCCCCTTTGGCTGGATCTGATTTTTACCTCTTCGTGCCTAGACTCCGTCGTCTTTCAAATTCCCATGGTTTATTGAGGGGGGGAGGGGCATCCCTTTTCAGCCCTCAGTCCCTGCTTAGAGAAAGGGGAGACCCTGTTAGTAGTCAGGGCAATCTGCCCAGAGAATGCGGGTTGGGTAAGGAACCATTTTTTTTCCACAGTCCTGACGCTTGTAGAACAGTCTGCCACCCCCTCCCCCAACCTCCTGACGCCACCCTCCGTCTGTCTTGCTTTACCCATCCCTGCGACCGACCCCCCTTATTCTCCTCAACTCCTGGAGGCGGCACCCTTGCTCTGCCTCACCTCTTGTCCTGAGCTGCTCCTGAACTGCCGCACACCGCATTGCTCTGCTGTAACCTCCTCCATCACCCCCCACTGCCCTCTTCATTCCACTTCGACCCCACTCCTCATTCTGCCCCACCCCTCATTTAGTCCGTGCCCCACTCCATCCCTGCCACACGTTTTGTTACCACTCCGCCTCCCATCGCCCCTTGCTGGTGGTCTGGATCTGTGCCTCCCCCTTTTTGCACCATCCTCCTGCCTGCACCTCCCCTGCATTGTTCCCCCTACCCTCCCGCTTCAAATTTAATTTTTCCCCCTGTATTTGCAGGCTGAGGCCTCCGTAGAAGACAGCACCTTGCTTATGCAGACCCTGATGGAGGCCATCCAGATTTCAGAGGCTCCACCTACCAACCAGGCCACAGCAGCTGGGCCGAATGCTAGTCCCCAGAGTTCACAGCCCCCAACAGCCAGTGAGATGGCTGACATTCAGGTTTTAGCGGCTGCCGCTAGGCCCAAAACAGCCTTTAAGGCTCAGAATGCCACCACAAAAGGCCCAAATGGTGCCTATGATTTCTCTCAGGCTCTTAATGCCAAGGACATGCCCAATGCACCGACTAAGGCAGCCTTTAAGTCCCAGAATGCTGCTCCTAAGGGCCCAAATGCTGCCTATGATTTTTCCCAGGCAGCAACCACCAGTGAGTTAACTGCTAACAAGTCTGAGATGGCCTTTAAGGCCCAGAGTGCCACTACTAAAGTGGGCCAAAATACCACCTACAGTTTCTCTCAGTCTCTCAGTGCCAGTGAGGTGGCCAACACTCAGCCTAAGACAGCCTTTAAGGCTTGGAATGACACCACTAAGGCCCCAACGGTTGATACCCAGATCCAGAATATTAACCAAGCCAAGATGGCCACTTCCCAGACTGAGGTAGAGACCAACCCAGGTATCCCTGAATCTGATGGTGCAGCTGCACAGACATCAGCAGATGGTTCCCAGGCTCAGAATCTGGAGTCCAGGACTATAATTCGGGGCAAGAGGACCCGCAAGGTGAGATCCCTCCTAGCTCCACTTTGCTTTGGGCTCTCTCCTTTCTTCTCTGAGGTTGTTCATTTGTTCTAAACAAAACAAAACATATGTATATAATGGCCTGTATTCAGCTAGGTTGTAGGGGATAACAAGATAAATGTGATCATTTCTGCTCTCTGAATATCCACAGACTGATGGGGAGATGAGACATGGACATATAATATATGCACCCCGCATGTAATTCAGCTTAACACTTTTCATAGTAGCCACCATGTGTTAGGGTTGAGCTGGGCACATTCACACAGGTTATCTCATTAAATCTTCAAGATAATACCAGGTAGGGATCATAGTCTCAGTTTTACAGAGAAGGAAACTAAGTCCCAGAGAGGTGAAGTGACTTGAGTGATTTGTCCAGGGTGGTACAAGCAGAGCCAGTGGTGGACATAGGAAGAGGAGAAGCCTCAGGCCCCACCCTTGGGTTGCTCCTGGCCTGGTTCAGAGATGAAACTCCTGCCTGGAAGACAGTGAAAGACAAGCCCAGGACTCAGGGTGACCATTGGCTAGTGGGTCAGGCTGTCACTACAGGTGAGGGTTTTAGGAGGCCTTCCTGGAATAGATAGGGTGAGGCCACAGAAACAGCTAGTGACCCTGGACTTTCCTTCTCTCTGATGATGCAGATTAATAACTTGAATGTGGATGAGAACAGCAGTGGGGATCAGAGACGGGCCCCACTGACTGCAGGGACATGGAGGTCTGCACCGGTTCCAGTTACCACTCAGAACCCACCTGGCGCACCCCCCAATGTGCTCTGGCAGACCCCATTGGCCTGGCAGAACCCTTCAGGCTGGCAAAACCAGCCAGCCCGGCAGACCCCACCAGCACGTCAGAGCCCCCCAGCTAGGCAGACCCCACCAGCCTGGCAAAACCCAGTTGCTTGGCAGAACCCAGTGATCTGGCCGAACCCAGTGATCTGGCAGAACCCAGTGATCTGGCCAAACCCCATTGTCTGGCCTGGTCCGGTTGTCTGGCCGAACCCACTAGCCTGGCAGAATCCACCTGGATGGCAGACCCCACCTGGATGGCAGACCCCACCAGGTTGGCAGGGTCCTCCAGATTGGCAAGGCCCTCCTGACTGGCCGCTACCACCCGACTGGCCTCTACCACCTGATTGGCCACTTCCCACTGACTGGCCACTCCCACCTGACTGGATCCCCACTGATTGGCCAGTCCCACCTGACTGGCAGAACCTACGACCCTCACCAAACCTGCGACCCTCTCCCAACTCGCGTGCCTCACAGAACCTGGGTGCCTCACAGCCCCGAGATGTGGCCCTTCTTCAGGAAAGAGTAAGAACTATTATCCCTAGTCACTTTTCCCTCTCTTCCTCTTGTCTTTGTCATCCATATGTAATGTAATCAAGTTTTCTATAAATATCTTAGTAACTTTAATGATTTCCTTTTCTCCTCCCAGGCAAATAAGTTGGTCAAGTACCTGATGCTTAAAGATTATACCAAGGTGCCCATCAAGCGCTCAGGTAGGCACCCAGTGCCCTCCCCCGGCACCCTGCCCTTCCCCTCACCGCATGCTCTGTGGACATCCCTTTGCTTATAGTCCCCTTCCCTTGAATCCCCTCTTTCCATGGCTGATTCTTCTTGTTTCATCCTTGAGGGCCCTGATTATTTTCCCTTTCGTAGGGCTGGCAAAGGGGTTGTAGCTCTGTGGCGCCTGCTCAGCTCAGGTACTCTCTTCTCCTACAGAAATGTTGAGGGATATCATCCGTGAATACACTGATGTTTATCCAGAAATCATTGAACGTGCATGCTTTGTCCTGGAGAAGGTGAGAAGGCAGCCCTGAGGAATAGGAATAATGAGGGAAGGTCTTGATATCAAAGATTCGTGGGATTCCTACTGGGCATTTAGGGCTGAAGTATCACAGGGAGGTGAGCAAGTGAGTATGGGTAGCTTATGCTAGATTTTGTAATTTCATAGTCTGTTTTCTTGTCCCTGTAGAAATTTGGGATTCAGCTGAAGGAGATTGACAAAGAAGAACACCTGTATATTCTCATCAGTACCCCGGAGTCCTTGGCTGGCATACTGGGAACGTAAGATGGGAAGGGAGATGGAACATTGCCTTTATCAGTGCTTTTTTTCTGGGAGTGTCAAGTAGGTCAGGGTCCAAGATTCAGGGTCACATACCAGGTCATGGTCAGAACTGGGGTAGAATTATCCCCTTGCTGAAGAATGCTGGGTAAGCTATATGGTTAAGCTACCTGGGGTGTCTCATACAGATGGCTGCTGAAAATATAACTTTCTGTACTCTGTTAGAACCAAAGACACACCCAAGCTGGGTCTCCTCTTGGTGATATTGGGCGTCATCTTCATGAATGGCAACCGTGCCAGTGAAGGTGAGTGGCTGGATCTGCAGCTGGGGGTTGGCTACAGCCTGATTTTCATGCTCATTTTCCGTCCCTTGTCTCCCCTTGCCTCCCATTGCAGCTGTCCTCTGGGAGGCACTACGCAAGATGGGACTGCGTCCTGGGTATGATTGGGCTCTCTCATCTCTTGCCTGTTTATATCATCCTTTGGCAACAGAGGATGGTCCCAGGATTGCATCAGCCTAGTGGTCTAGGGGGATTGGTTTGGGGAGGTACAGAGCCCAAGGATGTGACCTGGGTGGATGGGGAAATCATCCTGAACTCTATGCTTCTTCTCTCATCTCTGACCTCTGTGCTTGAAAGCTCTTTTCTTTTCTTTGGGCAATCTCATAGTCTCTGATTATGGGTTTCTTTTTTATATTATCAGGGTGAGACATCCTCTCCTGGGAGATCTGAGGAAACTTCTTACTTACGAGTTTGTAAAGCAAAAGTAAGTGATGTCTAAGGGCCTTTGTTTGGTCCTCATGAGTTCTGTGTGCTGGTCAGCCTCAGACAGTCCTTCCTGTGCTCATTTCTTACACTATACCTATACATATACATAGAAAAACACACATGTACTTGGAAGTGTTGATTGAGTGGACTGCTCATGGTTGGATTTTTCTGCAGTATAATTATCTTGCATGTGAAACCTGTCCAGTATACCCACAGTAGACATTTCCAAGGCTGAGGTTTACACCCCACTGTAATCATTGCAATGGGCCAACTATGGCTTAATAACAATATTACAAGAATGTGGAGCTAGAGCTGTGATGGAAAAGGTGAGATTAAGCATTGTCCTTTCTATGACCCTATATAAGCCACCCTGAAGTTCTAGGTGATTACTTAATGTAGAAGCACTGGTACAGGAATTTGAAGGTCTATTAGAATATAATTATGCTAGGTTTAGGAATGAGTCTGGGGGGACTTGCTACCTGAAATTGGGGGTGTCAAAATATAGTATCATTCATTGTTGGACTACCATTCTTGCCCGGGTGGAAACAAAGACCTTTCTGCTCTAAGGTACCTGGATTACAGACGAGTGCCCAACAGCAACCCTCCTGAGTATGAGTTCCTCTGGGGCCTCCGTTCCTACCATGAAACTAGCAAGATGAAAGTGCTGAGATTCATTGCAGAGGTAATAGAGGAATTGCTCTAGAGCTGATAGGTCAAGGGATGAGGTATGACTGGCTGGGAAGGGTCCAGAGCAGGAATGAGACCTTAGATATCACACATGGTAGTGCTGCATTACTGGTGGCATTTATTGTCATTGTTATGTAAACAACAGCACAAAGTAGGGCACTGAATAAATAGTAGGTACTTCATAAATATTAACTCATACAATTAGGGATTTTTTTATTTATTTTCTGTTCCTCATCTCAGGTTCAAAAGAGAGATCCTCGTGACTGGACTGCACAGTTCATGGAGGCTGCAGATGAGGCGTTGGATGCTCTAGATGCTGCTGCAGCTGAGGCTGAGGCCCGGGCTGAGGCGAGAACCCGCATGGGGATTGGAGATGAAGCCGTATCTGGGCCCTGGAGCTGGGATGACATTGAGTTTGAGCTGCTGACCTGGGATGAGGAAGGAGATTTTGGCGATCCCTGGTCTAGAATCCCATTTACCTTCTGGGCCAGATACCACCAGAATGCCCGCTCCAGATTTCCTCAGACCTTCGCTGGCCCCATTATTGGCCCTAGTGGTACAGCCAGTGCCAACTTCGCTGCCAACTTTGGTGCCATTGGTTTCTTCTGGGTTGAGTAAGATGTTGGGTAGGTATATCACTTTGTATTGGGCAGTTAGGGTCATTGGTAGATACAGGATCCATGGGAATGTATTTATGTATACCATCTGGGAGTCTTAGGAAACCCATGGTGGGAAGATGAAGAAAGTATAGGGAAACACTATTTGGTGTTTATATTACTATTTGATATATATCATTGATTTTATTTTTTTTCTTTCTTATGTCCACAGATATTGCTAATCAGTTGCAATAGTCTTTCCCCTGAGTGAGGCTGAAGCCTCAGATTCCTTCTAAACACAACTATCTAGAGAGCCACATCCTGTTGACTGAAAGTGGCATGCAAGATAAATTTATTTGCTGTTCCTTGTCTGTTGCTTTTATCCCCCTTGTGTGCTGTCAAGTTTTGGTATCAGAAATAAACATTGAAACTGCAAAATGAATGAGATGTGCTCTCTGTTTTTCCCATGTTTGAGGAGTGATCAACTTGTTTATATGGGAGAGATAGGGCCTCAGTGCTAGCCTCAGGGGCAGATTAGCTTTCAACTGATAAAAATATAGGTAGACCCTGCTTATGGATTAGGAAACAAAGGAGGGAGTAATGAACACAGTGTTAATCAAGAACTACTATGGTCTACTTTATAAGTGATACTTAAGTGAATTATATGTGATAGACATGCTGCTAGGTGTCCTGGGGTGACATTAAAAGAGATGAAATAATGGGAGAGGGTGTAGGTGGTCAGACAGTTGCAATTAAGAAGACAAAAGAGGTAGAACTCCAGGTAATGACAAGGTCCAGAGAGGGTGGTTGAAGGGGAGGGAAAATAACTGTTCCTGGAGATGATGTCCCTGGGATTCCAGGTTGTTGGTTGTATTAACCATGTGGAAAGTGAAATAGCTCCAGGATGGGGGCAGGAGTAGGAGCAGAGAACACTGTGATCCAGGTACCTGAGTTCTCCTATGTGAGTAGGAAGATATCATACCCTTAGCCACATTGCCTATAAAGAGGTGGGTTCATAAGGCACCCCCTCCTCATCTCTGGATATGCTTCCCAGGAACCTGTCCCTCTAGAAAGTCCTCCCAGTCTCCCATCTCCACAGGATCAGGGCCTCATCACAGAGACAAGTTCTTATGGATAATAATGGAGGCCTCACATTGGCCTCTTCTCCCCTCCTGCAGGGAGAAAGAAGAAACTTTGTTGCTTAGAGAATAAGAATTGAGAAAGACAAGGCCTTGTGAGAGCTAGCCTTCCTTTTGGTGTGACTGTGAACAAGAACCTGGCTTGAGCTGCTGAGGTCTTTGCTGGAAGCAGAGCTCTCAGTGAGGGTGAAATTAGGCCTCGGCCATAACTTCCTCAGAGGCCTGGTGGTACCTACGCATGTGGGCAAGGGCAGAAACAGGAGCTATCAGGGTAGAAAACAAGAGCAAAGGCAATTTAGCCTCCTGGGAAGGGCTCAGTAGTGGGTAGGGACAGTGTCCAGGGCTTCCTCAGGTTCTCCGGAGATGTCCACATTCTGGGGAGAGCCCAGGATTAATAGGAAGGAGCCAACACTATGGAGACCCAGCCCCTCCCCTGCCTTGTCCTCACTGCCAGGCTCCACTCAGCCAGGCCTGGATCCTGACCCTTTGCTCAGGCAATACTCGGGAATTTCAGCATAAGGTCTTTTGGGTAAGGGTTGCTCTAGCCCTGTATCTCTATGTCACCTCAGGCCTGGGCCACGGTTCCTACATTTTTGGGTGCTGGTTATTCTACCTGTTGATATGAAACACCCAAACTCTGTGGGATTGAGGAGGCATTTCTGCGCAGGTGGGTGATTTCACCACGTGCTAGCATATGCCATGGAATCCCTCACCTACCTCAGGTTTCTCCCATTGTGTGTTTACAGTTTCCATATTCAGGTAGATGGAATCCACTTTGCAGCCTCAGAAAAGAACCAATCCATCCACAAGCCCCCAAGGTAGGCACAGGTCTTTCCTGAGGTGTCATTCACTCCCATACCCATCACCATCCATACCCCCAGCTCCACGCTGTGTGCAGATTGTGACTGGGCTGTAGGGAGGGGAATGTAGACCAGCTGTGTAATGTGTGGGGAAGACATCAGGTCTAAGAAGAGCCAATTGGTGTCCTCCCACCTGCCCCTAGTAGTTTCAAAGTTCTCTGAGCCTCAGTTGCTCAACTGGGAATGGGAAGGACATGAGAACAGGTGATCTCTGGGGCCTCCCCCAACTCTTGTGATTTGTGAGGCAGCAATCTAATCTATACAATAATGATGGAGCCCTGTGGATCTTCTAAGCTGTGTTAAGTGCTGAGTGGTGGAAGAGTCTTGGGACAATCAGTCCCAGGTAAAGTTTAGGGAGCAATGTGGTTATGGCAACACTAGAGGTGTGGAAGATCACAAGGAAATTCTGGAAGCCTGAAGAGAGCAAGGGTTGGATCACTGGAGCCTGGGGATAGCAGAAGAGGCCCAATATCTGTGGAAACCCCCTTAGCTCTATCCCTGTGGATTACACACCCTACTCGGGGCTTCAGTGCACTGTCTGCCCTGTTCACACCACAGAAGAGATTTAATTCTGTCCCTCCCCTGCTCATGAAATTTTGGTACAATTTGGACAGTTGACAAAATCTATTGAATAATGTCTCCAAATTAAATAACAGTATTATATCAATGTTAGTGGTCTGATTTTGATTATTGTACTGTTTTCTGAAAGAGTAACTTTGTAACTTACACTCAAAATATTTTAAAAAGTGTGTGTGTGTGTGTGTGTGTGTGGAGACAGAGAGAGAGAGAGAGAGAGAGGATAAGACATACAATAAAATGTCAACATTTTATTGAATCTAGGTTAAGTGTATACAGGAACTATTCCCCATTATATCATGGAGAAGTTAGTTGGCTTTATGATTTCTCTGGAATAAATGAGTATTTTAGATATAGAATTGCCTTTTCTGCCTACAAGTACTTCTGTCTGCACCATAACATGTGATCTTACAAAGAATTCTTCACAGTTTTGAATTTTATGCAACATTGCTTCTGATCAAGGGACTCACTTTAAAACTCAAAGTGTGGTGATTGGCTTATTCCCATGGAATTCACTGGTTTTATCATGCACTGCACCACTTAGAAAAAAGTTGTCCTTATACAATGGAATAATGACTGTATTGAAGAAAGATAGTTATGCCACCAGTTGAGAGACAACACTCAATGTGTTAGAGGTGCTGTCCTACAATATATAGGATATAGTATACATTGTGTGTGTAATAAAAATATATAATAATAATATATAGTATATATTCTAAACTAGTCACCAATATATTTAATGCCATCTAGTCAACCAGAATTCCTAGATTTAAGAACTAAGTGATGGAACTTAAAGTTGTCCTTGTGACGTTGGGCTCTACCAGTTTAGAGATTTTAATACCCAAGCAAGGCATGTTTCTACCAGGTTACTCAACAATGATTCCATTGATTTGGAAATTGAGATCTCCACCTGGCAGTTTTGTAATAGTCATACCAATGGACAAATAAGTAAAAAAAATGAAGCTTTTGTACTGGCTAAGATGATTGATTTCAATTTTCAGGAGGAAATAGCGTTGCTGCTACATAATGGGGGCAGAATGGGGGGTGTCTGCGGACTAGGAGATCTTCTAGGGTGACTTTATCACATCCCAAAGTGGTTAAAATTCTTAGGCTACTACAGCAATCCCATGGGGGCAAGGCTAACAACTCCTCAGACTACACATAAACAAATATTTGAATCATTTCTCTAGGTAAAGAACCCATCTGACTGAGATGGTGACAGACTGATGACAGAAAAATGACATGGGGAGTAAAGAAAATGTTTATATCAACTTTGACCTGGTAACCAGTTTTAAAAATGAAGACTAGGGGGACTTTCTCAGGGGAGAAAAGATGGAAAAATATATATATATATATATATGAAAAGCAACAAAAGATTAGAAAGGACCAGAGAACATCGGCAGAAACTCCAACTCTACAAGCATCATAATGGCAATAAATTCATATCTTTCAGCACTCACTCTAAATGTCAATGGACCGAATGCTCCAATCAAAAGACATAGGGTAACAGAATGGATAAGAAAACAAGATGCATCTATATGCTGTTTACAAGAGACCCACTTTAGACCTAAAGACACCTTCAGATTGAAAATAAGGGGATGGAGAACCATCTATCATGCTAATGGTCAACAAAAGAAAGCCTGAGTAGCCATACTTATATCAGACAATCTAGACTTTAAAATAAAGACTGTATCAAGGGATGCAGAAGGGCATTATATCATAATTAAGAGGTCTATAGACCAAGAAGACCTAACAATTGTAAACATTCATGTGCCAAATATGGAAACACTCAAATATAGAAATCAGTTAATCACAAACATAAAGAAAGTCATCAATAGTAATACCTTAATAGTAGGACACTTCAACACCCCACTCACAGCAATGGACAGATCATCTAATCAAAAAATCAACAAGGAAACAATGGCTTTGAATGACACACTGGACCAGATGGACTTAACAGATATATTCAGAACATTTCATCCTAAAGCAGCAGAATACACATTCTTCTCCAGTGCACATGGAATATTCTCCAGAATAGACCACATGGTGGGACACAAATCAGCCTAAGTACAAGAAGATCGAGACCATACCATGCATATTTTCAGGCCACAACGCTATGAAACTTGAAATCAACCACAAGAAAAACTTTGGAAAAGTAACAAATACTTGGAGACTGAAGACATCCTACTAAACAATGAATGGGCTAACCAAGCAGTTAAAGCGGAAATTAAAAAGTATATGGAAGCCAATGAAAATGATAACACCACAACCCAAAACCTCTGGGATTCAGCAAAGGCAGTCACAAGAGGAAAGTATCTAGTAATCCAGGCCTTCCTAAAGAAGGAAGAAAGATCTCAGATACACAACCTAACCTTACGCCTTAAGGAGCTGGAAAAAAAAACAGCAAATAAAACCCAAAAACAGCAGAAGACAGGAAATAATAAAGATTAGAGCAGAAATTAATGCTATCGAAACAACAACAACAACAACAACAACAAAAAACAAAAACAAAAAAACAGTAGAACAGATCAATGAAACCAGAAGCTGGTTCTTTGAAAGAATTTACAAAATTGATAAACCACTAGCCAGTTTGATCAAGAAGAAAAAGGAAAGGACCCAAATAAATAAAATCAAGAATGAAAGAGGAGAGATCACAACCAACATAGCAGAAATAAAAACAATAATAAGAGAATATTATGAGCAATTATACGCCAATAAAATGGGCAATCTGGAAGAAATGGACAAATTCCTAGAAACATATCCACTACGAAAACTGAAACAGGAAGAAATAGAAAATTGGAACAGACCCGTAACCAGTAAGGAAATCGAATTAGTAATCAAAAATCTGCCAAAAAAAACAAGAGTCCAGGACCAGATGGCTTTCCAGAGGAATTCTACCAAACATTTAAGGAAGAGTTAACACCTATTCTCTTGAAGGTGTTCCAAAAAATAGAAATGGAAGGAAAACTTCCAAACTTTTTCTATGAAGCCAGCATTACCTTGATTCCAAAACCAGACAGAGACCCCAGTAAAAAGGAGAACTATGGATCAATTTCCCTGATGAACATGGATGCAAAAATCCTCAGCAAGATATTAGCCAACCAGATCCAACAATACATTAGAAAAACTATTCACCACGACGAACTGGGATTTATACTTGGGATGCAGGACTGGTTCAGTATCTGCAAAACAATTAACGTGATTCATCACATGAATAAAAGAAAGGACAAGAACCATATGATCCTCTCAATAGATGCAGAGAAAGCATTTGACAAAATACAGCATCCTTTCTTGATAAAAAAAACCCTCAAGAAAGTAGGGATAGAAAGAGCATACCTCGAGATGATAAAAGCCATATATGAATGACCCAACCCTAATATCATCCTCAATGGGGAAAAACTGACAGCTTTCCCCCTAAGGTCAGGAACAAGACAGCGATGTCCACTCTTGCCACTGTTATTCAACATAGTATTGGAAGTCTTAGCCTCTGCAATCAGACAAGACAAAGAAATAAAAGGCATCCAAATCGGCCAGGAGGAGGTCAAACTTTCACTCTTCACAGATGACATGATACTGTACATGGAAAACCCAGAGATTCCACCAAAAAACTCGAATTGATTCATGAATTCAGCAAAGTTGCAGGATATAAAATGAATGCATAGAAATTGGTTGCATTCCTATACACCAACAATGAAGCGACAGAAAGAGAAATCAAGGAATCAATCCCATTTACAGTTGCACAAAAAACCGTAAAATACCTAGGAATAAATCTAACCAAAGAGGTGAAAAATCTATACACTGAAAACTATAGAAAGCTTATGAAAGAAACTGAAGAAGACACAAAAAAAGGAAAAAGAGTCCATGCTCTGGATAGGAAGAACAAATATTGTTAAAATGTCGATACTACCCAAAGCAATCTACATATTCAATGCAATCCCTATCAAAAGAACACCAGCATTCTTCACAGAGCTAGAACAAATAATCCTAAAATTTGTTTGGAACCAGAAAAGACCCCGAATAGACAAAGCAATCTTGAAAAAGAAAACCAAAGTGGGAGGCATCACAATCCCAGACTTCAAGGCATACTACAAATCTGTAATCATCAAGACAGTATAGAACTGGCACAAGAACAGACACTCAGATCAATGGAACAGGATAGAGAACCCAGAATTGGACACACAAACGTATGGCCAACTAATCTTTGACAAAGCAGGAAAGAATACACAATGGAAAAAAGACAGTCTCTTCAGCAAGTGGTACTGGGAAAACTGGACAGTGACATGCAGAAGAATGAACCTGGACCACTTTCTTATGCCATACACAAAAATAAACTCGAAATGGGTGTTCCTGGGGAACATGATGGCTTAGGGGGACGCTGGGCTCACCACGCGTCCTGCTGATCACTTAGATTCCACCTACACCTGCCTAAATAACCCAGAAAACCGCCATAAGACTAGCAGAATGGAGTATCTGGAGCCAAGTGCAGGCAAGAGGCCGACTGAAGAGGGTAGGAAGGGCAGAGAGGCAGTGCGTGCTCCACGGACTGGCAGGAGGGAGCTGGGGTGGTGGGGCAGCCCACCGGCCAAGCAGAGCCCCCGAGTCTGGCTTGCAAAAGCAGAAGGGCTGGACGGAGTGTGTTCCGACAGCAACCAGGACTTTACATCTGGAAAGTTATAAACTAACAGCTCTGCTTGGAGAATGGGAGGGCTGGAGGACAATGGGAGGGAGAGTTGTTGAATGCCAGAATACAGAGCTCAGCTTGGCAGGGAACAAAGGGGCTCGCCAGCGCCATCTCCCTCGCCCATCTCCCAGCCAAAATCCCAAAGGGAACCAGTTCCTGCCAGGGAACTTGCTTGCACCCCGCAAACACCCAAAGCTGTGCTTCTGCGGATCCATTCCCCTGGCGGGTCTGACTCCCTCCTGGTGCCACAGGGCCCCTCCTGAAGTGGATATCCGAAGGAAAAGCGAGCTGAGCCTGCCCCTCCTGCCCCTGTGCACCTTGCCGATCCACGCCAGCTAATACGCGAGATCCCCAGCACCACAAGCCTGGCAGTGTGCAAGTAGCCCAGATGGGCCACGCCACCCCACAGTGAATCCTGCCCCTAAGAGAGGGGAAGAGAAGGCACACACCAGTCTGACTGTGACCCCAGCGGTGGGCTGGGGGCAGACATCAGGTCTGACTGCGGCCCCGCCCACCAACGCAAGTTATTCAAGACAGCACAGGGGAAGTGTCCCGCAGACCTGCACCACTCCAGGGACTATCCAAAATGACCAAACGGAAGAATTCCCCTCAGAAAAACGTCCAGGAAATAACAACAGCTAGCGAACTGATCAAAAATGATTTAAACAATATAACAGAAAGTGAATTTAGAATAATAGTCATAAAATTAATCGCTTGGCTTGAAAACAGTATAGAGACAGCAAAGAATCTCTTGCTACATAGATCAAGGGAATAAGGAACAGCAAGGAGGAGCTAAAAATGCTATCAATGAGTTGCAAAATAAAATGGAGACAACTACGGCTCAGATTGAAGAGGCAGAGGAGAGAATAGGTGAACTAGAAGATAAAATTATGGAAAAAGAAGAAGCTGAGAAAAAGAGAGGTAAAAAAATCCAGGAGTATGAGGGGAAAATTAGAGAACTAAGTGATGCGCTAAAGAGAAATAATGTATGCATAATTGGTATTCCAGAGGAAGAAGAGAGAGGGAAAGGTGTTGAAGCTGTACTTGAAGAAATAATAGCTGAGAACTTCCCAGATCTGGGGAAGGAAAAAGGCATTGAAATCCAAGAGGCACAGAGAACTCCCTTCACACGTAACTTGAATTCATCTTCTGCACGACATATCACAGTGAAACTGGCAAAATACAAGGATAAAGAGAAATTTCTGAAAGCAGCTAGAGATAAACGTGCTCTAACATATAAAGGGAGACCTATAAGACTCGTGACAGATCTCTCTACTGAAACTTGGCAGGCCAGAAAGGAATGGCAGGAGATCTTCATTGTGATGAACAGAAAAAATATGCAGCCGATAAACCTTTATCCAGCAAGTCTGTCATTTAGAATAGAAGGAGAGATAAAGGTCTTCCCACACAAACAAAAACTGAAGGAATTCGTCACCATTAAAACAGCCCTACAAGAGATCCTAATGGGGATCCTGTGGGACAAAGTACCAGTGACATCACTAAAAGCATGAAACCTACGGACATCACAATGAATCTAAACCCATATCTTTCTATAATAACACTGAATGTAAATGGACTAAATGCACCAACCAAAAGACAAAGGGTATCAGAATGGATAAAAAAAGAAGACCCATCTATTTGCTGTCTACAAGAGACTCATTTTAGACCTGAGGACACCTTCAGATTGAGAGTGAGGGGATGGAGAACTATTTATCATGCCACTGTAAGACGAAAGAAAGCTGGAGTAGCCATACTTATATCAGATAAACTAGACTTTCAATTAAAGGTTGTAACAAGAAATGAAGAAGGGCATTATATAATAATCACAAGGTCTATCCATCAGGAAGAGCTAACAATTATAAATGTCTATGCGCCGAATACCGGAGCCCCCAAATATATTAAATAATTACTCACAAACATAAGCAACCTTATTGATAAGAATGTGGTAATTGCAGGGGATTTTAACACTGCACTTAGAGAAATGGATAGATCATCTAGACACATGGTCAATAAAGAAACAAGGGCCCTGAATGCTACATTGGATCAGATGGACTTGACAGATGTATTTAGAACTCTGCATCCCAAAGCAACAGAATATACTTTCTTCTCAAGTGCACATGGAACATTCTCCAAGATAGATCACATACTGGGTCACAAAACACCCTTCATAAGTGTACAAGAATTGAAATCATACCATGCATACTTTCAGACCACAATGCTATGAAGCTTGAAATCAACCCCAGGAAAAAGTCTGGGAAACCTCCAAAAGCATGGAGGTTAAAGAACACCCTAATAAAGAATGAATGGGTCAACCAGGGAATTAGAGAAGAAATTTAAAAATATATGGAAACAAACGAAAATGAAAATACAACAATCCAAACGCTTTGGGATGCAGCAAAGGCAGTCCTGAGAGGAAAATACATTGCAATCCAGGCCTATCTCCAGAAACAAGAAAAATCCCAAATACAAAATCTAACAGCACACCTAAAGGAAATACAAACAGAACAACAAATACACCCCAAACCCAGCAGAAGAAGAGAAATAATAAAGATCAGAGCAGAAATAAACAATATAGAACCTAAAAAAAATTGTAGAGCAGATCAACGAAACCAAGAGTTGTTTTTTTTGAAAAAAATAAACAAAATTGATAAACCTCTAGCCATGCTTCTCAAAAAGAAAAGGGAGATGACCCAAATAGATAACATCATGAATGAAAATGGAATTATTGCAACCAATACCTCACACATACAAGCAATTATCAGGGAATACTATGAAAAATTATATGCCAACAGACTGGACAACCTGGAAGAAATGGCAAATTCCTAAACACCCACACGCTTCCAAAACTCAATCAGGAGGAAATAGAAAGCTTGAACAGACCCATAACCAGCGAAGAAATTGAATCAGTCATCAAAAATCTCCCAACAAATAAGAGTTCAGGACCAGATGGCTTCCCAGGGGAGTTCTACCAGACGTTTAAAGCAGAGATAATACCTATCCTTCTCAAGCTATTCCAAGAAATAGAAAGGGAAGGGAAACTTCCAGACTCATTCTATGAAGCCACTATTACTTTGACTCCTGAACCAGATGGAGACCCAGTAAAAAAAAGAGAACTACAGGCCAATATCCCTAATGAATATGGATGCAAAAATTCTCAATAAGATACTAGCAAATC
Organism: Lynx rufus; assembly: GCF_022079265.1. NCBI lineage: Eukaryota > Metazoa > Chordata > Mammalia > Carnivora > Felidae > Lynx > Lynx rufus. The sequence goes on from NW_025814882.1 coordinate 144,430, forward strand.
GAATTCAACAGCATATAAAAAGAATTATTCGAATTCCGCTGGGAAGATGGCGGCGTAGGAGGACGCTGGGCTCACCGCGCGTCCTGCTGATCACTTAGATTCCACCTACACCTGCCTAAATAACCCAGAAAACCGCCAGAGGATTAGCAGAACAAAGTCACCGGACCCAAGTGCAGACGAGAGGCCCACGGAAGAGGGTAGGAAGGGCGGCGAGGCGGTGCGCGCTCCACGGACTGGCGGGAGGGAGCCGGGGCGGAGGGGCGGCTCGCCGGCCAAGCAGAGCCCCCGAGTCCGGCTTGCAAAAGCGGAGGGGCCTGACGGACTGTGTTCCGACAGCAAGCGCGACTTAGCGTCTGGGAGGTCATAAGTTAACAGCTCTGCTCGGAAAGCGGGAAGGCTGGAGGACAAAGGGAGGGTGAGCTGCGGAGCCCCCGGACGACAGAGCTCAGTTTGGTGGGGAACAAAGGCGCTCGCCAGCGCCATCTCCCCCGCCCATCCCCCAGCCAAAATCCCAAAGGGAACCGGCTCCGGCCAGGGAAATTGCTCGCTCCGCGCGAACACCCAACTCTGTGCTTCTGCGGAGCCAAACCTCCGGCAGCGATCTGACTCCCTCTGGCTGCCACAGGGCCCCTCCTGAAGTGGATCACCTAAGGAGAAGCGAGCTAAGCCTGCCCCCCCTGCCGCCGTGCACCTTGCCTTCCCACCCCAGCTAATACGCCAGATCCCCAGCATCACAAGCCTGGCAGTGTGCAAGTAGCCCAGACGGGCCACGCCACCCCACAGTGAATCCCGCCCCTAGGAGAGGGGAAGAGAAGGCACACACCAGTCTGACTGTGGCCCCAGCGGTGGGCTGGGGGCAGACATCAGGTCGGACTGCGGCCCCGCCCACCAACTCCAGTTATACACCACAGCACAGGGGAAGTGCCCTGCAGGCCCTCACCACACCAGGGACTATCCAAAATGACCAAGCGGAAGAATTCCCCTCAGAAGAATCTCCAGGAAATAACAACAGCTAATGAGCTGATCAAAAAGGATTTAAATAATATAACAGAAAGTGAATTTAGAATAATAGTCATAAAATTAATCGCTGGGCTGGAAAACAGCATACAGGACAGCAGAGAATCTCTTGCTACAGACATCAGGGGACTAAGGAACAGTCACGAGGAGCTGAAAAACGCTTTAAAGGAAATGGAAAACAAAATGCAAACCACCACGGCTCGGATGGAAGAGGCAGAGGAGAGAATAGGTGAACTAGAAGATAAAGTTATGGAAAAAGAGGAAGCTGAGAAAAAGAGAGATAAAAAAATCCAGGAGTATGAGGGGAAAATTAGAGAACTAAGTGATACACTAAAAAGAAATAATATACGCATAATTGGTATCCCAGAGGAGGAAGAGAGAGGGAAAGGTGCTGAAGGGGTACTTGAAGAAATCATAGCTGAGAACTTCCCTGAACTGGGGAAGGAAAAAGGCATTGAAATCCAAGAGGCACAGAGAACTCCCTTCAGACGTAACTTGAATCGATCTTCGGCACGACATATCATAGTGAAACTGGCAAAATACAAGGATAAAGAGAAAATTCTGAAAGCAGCAAGGGGTAAACGTGCCCTCACATATAAAGGGAGACCTATAAGACTCGTGACTGATCTCTCTTTTGAAACTTGGCAGGCCAGAAAGAATTGGCACGAGATTTTCAGGGTGCTAGACAGCAAAAATATGCAGCCAAGGATCCTTTATCCAGCAAGTCTGTCATTTAGAATAGAAGTAGAGATAAAGGTCTTCCCAAACAAACAAAAACTGAAGGAATTTGTCACCACTAAACCAGCCCTACAAGAGATCCTAAGGGGGACCCTGTGAGACAAAGTACCAGAGACATCACTACAAGCATAAAACATACAGACATCACAATGATTCTAAACCCGTATCTTTCTATAATAACACTGAATGTAAATGGATTAAATGCGCCAACCAAAAGACATAGGGTATCAGAATGGATAAAAAAACAAGACCCATCTATTTGCTGTCTACAAGAGACTCATTTTAGACCTGAGGACACCTTCAGATTCAGAGTGAGGGGATGGAGAACTATTTATCATGCTACTGGAAGCCAGAAGAAAGCTGGAGTAGCCATACTTATATCAGACAAACTAGACTTTAAATTAAAGGCTGTAACAAGAGATGAAGAAGGACATTATATAATAGTTGCAGGGTCTATCCATCAGGAAGAGCTAACAATTATAAATGTCTATGCGCCGAATACCGGAGCCCCCAAATATATAAAACAATTACTCATAAACAGAAGCAACCTTATTGATAAGAATGTGGTAATTGCTGGGGACTTTAACACCCCACTTACAGAAATGGATAGATCATCTAGACACACGGTCAATAAAGAAACAAGGGCCCTGAATGAGACACTGGATCAGATGGAGTTGACAGATCTATTTAGAACTCTGCATCCCAAAGCAACAGAATATACTTTCTTCTCGAGTGCACATGGAACATTCTCCAAGATAGATCATATACTGGGTCACAAAACAGCCCTTCATAAGTTTACAAGAATTGAAATTATACCATGCATACTTTCAGACCACAATGCTATGAAGCTTGAAATCAACCACAGGAAAAAGTCTGGAAAACCTCCAAAAGCATGGAGGTTAAAGAACACCCTACTAACGAATGAGTGGGTCAACCAGGCAATTAGAGAAGAAATCAAAAAATATATGGAAACAAACGAAAATGAAAATACAACAATCCAAACGCTTTGGGACGCAGCGAAGGCAGTCCTGAGAGGAAAATACATTGCAATCCAGGCCTATCTCAAGAAACAAGAAAAATCCCAAATACAAAATCTAACAGCACACCTAAAGGAAATAGAAGCAGAACAGCAAAGGCAGCCTAAACCCAGCAGAAGAAGAGAAATAATAAAGATCAGAGCAGAAATAAACAATATAGAATCTAAAAAAACTGTAGAGCAGATCAACGAAACCAAGAGTTGGTTTTTTGAAAAAATAAACAAAATTGACAAACCTCTAGCCAGGCTTCTCAAAAAGAAAAGGTAGATGACCCAAATAGATAAAATCATGAATGAAAATGGAATTATTACAACCAATCCCTCAGAGATACAAACAATTATCAGGGAATACTATGAAAAATTATATGCCAACAAATTGGACAACCTGGAAGAAATGGACAAATTCCTGAACACCCACACTCTTCCAAAACTCAATCAGGAGGAAATAGAAAGCTTGAACAGACCCATAACCAGCGAAGAAATTGAATCGGTTATCAAAAATCTCCCAACAAATAAGAGTCCAGGACCAGATGGCTTCCCAGGGGAGTTCTACCAGACGTTTAAAGCAGAGATAATACCTATCCTTCTCAAGCTATTCCAAGAAATAGAAAGGGAAGGAAAACTTCCAGACTCATTGTATGCAGCCAGTATTACTTTGATTCCTAAACCTGACAGAGACCCAGTAAAAAAAGAGAACTACAGGCCAATATCCCTGATGAATATGGATGCCAAAATTCTCAATAAGATACTAGCAAATCGAATTCAACAGCATATAAAAAGAATTATTCACCATGATCAAGTGGGATTCATTCCTGGGATGCAGGGCTGGTTCAACATTCGCAAATCAATCAACGTGATACATCACATTAACAAAAAAAAAGAGAAGAACCATATGATCCTGTCAATCGATGCAGAAAAGGCCTTTGACAAAATCCAGCACCCTTTCTTCATAAAAACCCTTGAGAAAGTCGGGATAGAAGGAACATACTTAAAGATCATAAAAGCCATTTATGAAAAGCCCACAGCTAACATCATCCTCAACGGGGAAAAACTGAGAGCTTTTTCCCTGAGATCAGGAACATGACAGGGATGTCCACTCTCACCGTTGTTGTTTAACATAGTGCTGGAAGTTCTAGCATCAGCAATCAGACAACAAAAGGAAATCAAAGGCATCAAAATTGGCAAAGATGAAGTCAAGCTTTCGCTTTTTGCAGATGACATGATATTATACATGGAAAATCCGATAGACTCCACCAAAAATCTGCTAGAACTGATACATGAATTCAGCAAAGTTGCAGGATACAAAATCAATGTACAGAAATCAGTTGCATTCTTATACACTAACAATGAAGCAACAGAAAGACAAATAAAGAAACTGATCCCATTCACAATTGCACCAAGAAGCATAAAATACCTAGGAATCAATCTAACCAAAGATGTAAAGGATCTGTATGCTGAAAACTATAGAAAGCTTATGAAGGTAATTGAAGAAGATTTAAAGAAATGGAAAGACATTCCCTGCTCATGGATTGGAAAAATAAATATTGTCAAAATGTCAATACTACCCAAAGCTATCTACACATTCAATGCAATCCCAATCAAAATTGCACCAGCATTCTTCTCGAAACTAGAACAAGCAATCCTAAAATTCATATGGAACCACAAAAGGCCCCGAATAGCCAAAGGAATTTTGAAGAAGAAGACCAAAGCAGGAGGCATCACAATCCCAGACTTCAGCCTCTACTACAAAGCTGTCATCATCAAGACAGCATGGTATTGGCACAAAAACAGACACACAGACCAATGGAATAGAATAGAAACCCCAGAACTAGACCCACAAACGTATGGCCAACTCATCTTTGACAAAGCAGGAAAGAACATCCAATGGAAAAAAGACAGCCTCTTTAACAAATGGTGCTGGGAGAACTGGACAGCAACATGCAGAAGGTTGAAACTAGACCACTTTCTCACACCATTTACTAAAATAAACTCAAAATGGATAAAGGACCTAAATGTGAGACAGGAAACCATCAGAACCTTAGAGGAGAAAGCAGGAAAAGACCTCTCTGACCTCAGCCGTAGCAATCTCTTACTCGACACATCCCCAAAGGCAAGGGAATTAAAAGCAAAAGTGAATTACTGGGACCTTATGAAGATAAAAAGCTTCTGCACAGCAAAGGAAACAACCAACAAAACTAAAAGGCAACCAACGGAATGGGAAAAGATATTTGCAAATGACATATCGGACAAAGGTCTAGTATCTAAAATCTATAGAGAGCTCACCAAACTCCACACCCGAAAAACAAATAACCCAGTGAAGAAATGGGCAGAAAACATGAATAGACACTTCTCTAAAGAAGACATCCAGATGGCCAACAGGCACATGAAAAGATGTTCAGCGTCGCTCCTTATCAGGGAAATACAAATCAAAACCACACTCAGGTATCACCTCACGCCAGTCAGAGTGGCCAAAATGAACAAATCAGGAGACTATAGATGCTGGCGAGGATGTGGAGAAACGGGAACCCTCTTGCACTGTTGGTGGGAATGCAAATTGGTGCAGCCGCTCTGGAAAGCAGTGTGGAGGTTCCTCAGAAAATTAAAAATAGACCTACCCTATGACCCAGCAATAGCACTGCTAGGAATCTACCCAAGGGATACAGGAGTACTGATGCATAGGGGCACTTGTACCCCAATGTTCATAGCAGCACTCTCAACAATAGCCAAAGTATGGAAAGAGCCTAAATGTCCATCAACTGATGAATGGATAAAGAAATTGTGGTTTATATACACAATGGAATACTACGTGGCAATGAGAAAAAATGAAATATGGCCTTTTGTAGCAACGTGGATGGAACTGGAGAGTGTGATGCTAAGTGAAATAAGCCATACAGAGAAAGACAGATACCATATGGTGTCACTCTTAGGTGGATCCTGAGAAACTTAACAGGAACCCATGGGGGAGGGGAAGGAAAAAAAAAAAAGAGGTTAGAGTGGGAGAGAGCCAAAGCATAAGAGACTGTTAAAAACTGAGAACAGGGGCGCCTGGGTGGCGCAGTCGGTTAAGCGTCCGACTTCAGCCGCGTCATGATCTCGCGGTCTGTGAGCTCGAGCCCTGCGTCAGGCTCTGGGCTGATGGCTCAGAGCCTGGAGCCTGTTTCCGATTCTGTGTCTCCCTCTCTCTCTGCCCCTCCCCCGTTCGTGCTCTGTCTCTCTCTGTCCCAAAAATAAATAAATGTTGGAAAAAAAAAATTTAAAAAAAGAAACTGAGAACAAACTGAGGGTTGATGGGGGGTGGGAGGGAGGGGCGGGTGGGTGATGGGTATTGAGGAGGGCACCTTTTGGGATGAGCACTGGGTGTTGTATGGAAACCAATTTGTCAATAAACTTCATAAAAAAAATAAATAAATAAATTAAAAAAAAGAACCATGCATGACTATTTAGCTAATAAAATAAAAATTAAAAGTCATGAATCTAAAAAAAAAAAAAAAAGAAGTAAAATTACAGAAAGAGGAGGATGGCAATGGAGTAGGAGGACTCTAGGCTCACCTCCTCCCATGAACACAACTAAAATAACTATCAAATCATCCTAAATACCACAGAAATCAACCGGAACACTGACAGAACAAAATCCATAATGAAAGGGAGAGAAGAGGACACATTGAAGAAGATAGGAAGTGCAAAGACATGGTTTTGGGAGAAACAGATCGTGGTGCTTTGGAGAGGAGGGAGTCATAGTCGTGGAGAACGACAGGAGAGAGAGAAGCACAAAGAGAATATTTCCCTAAAGCCATTGGCTTTACAAGAGAGTGTGGCTGAATTTTGTGAGTTCTTGCAACAGGCAGGGCTTAAAGCCTGGAATTTTAAAGATCAGCATGCTTGTTTGGGATAGAACCTGGAGGACACTGCGCTGCTCTTGGAGGGAAGGCAGGCAAATAACCCAGGGACAGTGTGGAAACAGCTACTAAAGAACACCTGGGGCACATGGGGGAGGGATTATTTACTCTTCTTGGAGCACATCACTAAGAGGTAGTGTTCATGGAGATGCCTCTGTGGGAACAAAGGTGCTGGTCAGTGCCATTTCCCTCCTCCACCCCTCAGCACAAACACAGAGCCACCTGTGAGAAACAGTACAGTGCCAACACTGGCTGCCTAACTTGCTTACACCAAGTCCCACACCCCAGTGGTTTGTTGAGACTGTCCTTATCAGCCAAGCTTTCTCAGTCCCAGCATGGTGGGCCCTTCACCTAGAAGACTAGAACAAACTCCTGCCCACAACACATCTCCCAACCAGAATTCTGTAGGACCTCAGTTCTTTTGGAGGAGGTGTTAGGTCATAAGCAGCCCAGAGCACACCTAATTAAAACTCACTACATTCAGGCTAGGAGCAAACAGAGCCCACAGCAGGCAAGGAGAGCCTCTGCAGATGACTGGCCTGAAGGATAGAGCAGCCAAAACAAAACATCAGAGAACATGCAGCACACACTGAAGACACTCCCTAAAGAGGCAGGCCCTGGGAACTACATGACCTCTTTTTCAAAAGGCCATTATTTTCAGGAGCAAGAGACATAACTAGATTTTCTAACACAGAGAAGAAGGTAGAGACTTAGATGAAATGCAAAGATAGAGGAATTTATCCCAAATGAAAAAAAATAAAAAACAAGATAAGGCCACAGTCAGAGATGTAAGTGAAACATATATAAATTACATGTCTGGTGGAGAATTTAAAGCAACCATCAAAAGGATACTCACTGGACTTCAGAAAAGAATATAAGACATCATTGAGACCCTTACCTCAGAGACAGAAGAGTTAAAAATGAATCAATCACAGGTGAAGATTGCAATAAATGAGGAAACAGGGTTGATGCAGTGACGAGCAGACTGGGAGCAGAGGAATGAATTAATGACCTAGAAGACAAAGTAATGGAAAGAAAGCTGAAAAAAAGGAAAAAAGAATTATGCAACATGAGAATGTTGGAAACTCAGTGGCTCAGTCAAATGTAATTAACATTCATATTATAGGAGTCCCAGAAGAAGAAGAGAGAGAAAAGAGAGAAAAGGGAGCAGAAAATTTATTTGAAGAAATAATAGCTGAAAACTTATCTAACCTGGGGAAGGAAACAGACATCCAGCTCCAGGAAGAACAGAGAACTCTCATCACAATCAACAAAAGCAGGCCAACCCCAAGACATAGTGTGATTAAATTTGCAAAATATAGCAGTAAGGAAAAAATTTTAAAGGCAGCAAGACAAAAGAAGTCCTTTAACTTACAAGGGAAAACCCATAAGGCTAGCGGGATATTTCTTAACCAACTTGGCAAGCCAGAAGGGAGTGTCATGATATATTCCAAGTGTTGAATGAGAAAAATCTGCAGCCAAGTATACTCTGTCCAGCAAGACTATCATTCAGAATAGGAGAGATAAAAATTTCCCAGACAAAAAACAAACAAACAAACAAAAAACAAAACTAAAGTGGTTTGTGACCACTAAACCAGCCCTGCAAGGAATATTAAAGGGGACTTTTTGAGTGTAAAGGAGAGACCAAAAGTGACAAAGACAAGAAAAGATCAGAGAAAATCCTCAGAAACAATGAAAAAATAATTAATAAAATAGCCATAGATATACTGTCTATAAATGATTACTTTGAATGCAAATGGCCTAAAAACTCCAATCAAAAGACATGGAGTGTCAGAATGGATTAAAAAACAAGACCCATTTATGTAATGTCTAAAAGAGATTCATTTTAGGTCTAAAGACACCTGCAGATTGAAGGTGAGGAGCTGGGGAAGTATTTATCATGCAAATAATATCAAAAGAAAGCCAAGGTAGCAACACTTATATCAGACAAACTAGACTTTATTTAATTTTTTTTCAATATATGAAGTTTATTGTCAAATTGGTTTCCATACAACACCCAGTGCTCAAACCAAAAGGTGCCCTCCTCAATACCCATCACCCACCCTCCCCTCCCTCCCACCCCCCATCAACCCTCAGTTTGTTCTCAGTTTTTAAGAGTCTCTTATGCTTTGGCTCTCTCCCACTCTAACCTCTTTTTTTTTCCTTCCCCTCCCTCATGGGTTTCTGTTAAGTTTCTCAGGATCCACATAAGAGTGAAACCATATGGTATCTGTCTTTCTCTATATGGCTTATTTCACTTAGCATCACACTCCAGTTCCATCCATGTTGCTACAAAGGGCCATATTTCATTCTTTCTCATTGCCACGTAGTACTCCATTGTGTATATAAACCACAATTTCTTTATTCATTCATCAGTTGATGGACATTTAGGCTCTTTCCATAATTTGGCTATTGTTGAGAGTGCTGCTATAAACATTGGGGTACAAGTGCCCCTATGCATCAGTACTCCTGTATCCCTTGGGTAAATTCCTACCAGTGCTATTGCTGGGTCATAGGGTAGGTCTATTTTTAATTTTCTGAGGAACCTCCACACTGTTTTCCAGAGCGGCTGCACCAGTTTGCATTCCCACCAACAGTGCAAGAGGGTTCCCGTTTCTCCACATCCTCTCCAGCATCTATAGTCTCCTGATTTGTTCATGTTGGCCACTCTGAATGGCATGAGGTGATATCTGAGTGTGGTTTTGATTTGTATTTCCCTGATGAGGAGCGACGTTGAGCATCTTTTCATGTGCCTGTTGGCCATCCGGATGTCTTCTTTAGAGAAGTGTCTATTCATGCTTTCTGCCCATTTCTTCACTGGATTCTTTGTTTTTCGGGTGTGGAGTTTGGTGAGCTCTTTATAGATTTTGGATACTACCCTTTGTCCGATATGTCATTTGCAAATATCTTTTCCCATTCCGTTGGTTGCCTTTTAGTTTTGTTGGTTGCTTCCTTTGCTGTGCAGAAGCTTTTGATCTTCATAAGGTCCCAGTAGTTCATTTTTGCTTTTAATTCCCTTGCCTTTGGGGATGTGTCAAGTAAGAAATTGCTACGGCTGAAGTCAGAGAGGTCTTTTCCTGCTTTCTCCTCTAGGGTTTTGATGGTTTCCTGTCTCACATTCAGGTCCTTTATCCATTTTGACTTTATTTTTGTGAATGGTGTGAGAAAGTGGTCTAGTTTCATCCTTCTGCATATTGCTGTCCAGTTCTCCCAGCACCATTTGTTGAAGAGACTGTCTTTTTTCCATTGGATGTTCTTTCCTGCTTTGTCAAAGATGAGTTGGCCATACGTTTGTGGGTCTAGTTCTGGGGTTTCTATTCTATTCCGTTGGTCTACGTGTCTGTTCTTGTGCCAATACCATGCTGTCTTGATGATTACAGCTTTGTAGTAGAGGCTAAAGTCTGGGATTGTGATGCCTCCTGCTTTGGTCTTCTTCTTCAAAATTCCTTTGGCTATTCGGGGCCTTTTGTGGTTCCATATGAATTTTAGGATTGCTTGTTCTAGTTTCGAGAAGAATGCTGGTGCAATTTTGATTGGGATTGCATTGAATGTGTAGATAGCTTTGGGTAGCATTGACATTTTGACAATATTTATTTTTCCAATCCATGAGCACGGAATGTTTTTCCATTTCTTTATATCTTCTTCAATTTCCTTCATAAGCTTTCTATAGTTTTCAGCATACAGATCGTTTACATCTTTGGTTAGATTTATTCCTAAGTATTTTCTGCTTCTTGGTGCAATTGTGAATGGGATCAGTTTCTTTATTTGTCTTTCTGTTGCTTCATTGTTAGTGTATAAGAATGCAACTGATTTCTGTACATTGATTTTGTATCCTGCAACTTTGCTGAATTCATGTATCAGTTCTAGCAGCCTTTTGGTGGAGTCTATCGGATTTTCCATGTATACTATCATGTCACCTGCAAAAAGTGAAAGCTTGACTTCATCTTTGCCAATTTTGATGCCTTTGATTTCCTTTTGTTGTCTGATTGCTGATGGTAGTACTTCCAACCCTATGTTAAATGACAGCGGTGAGAGTGGACATCCCTGTCGTGTTCCTGATCTCAGGGAAAAAGCTCTCAGTTTTTCCCCATTGAGGATGATGTTAGCTGTGGGTTTTCATAAATGGCTTTTATGATCTTTAAGTATGTTCCTTCTATACTGACTTTCTCGAGGGTTTTTATTAAGAGAGTTTGCTGAATGTTGTCAAAGGCCTTTTCTGCATCGCTTGACAGGATCATATGCTTCTTATCTTTTTTTTTGTTAATGTGATGTATCACGGTGATTGATTTGCGAATGTTGAACCAGCCCTGCATCCCAGGAATGAATCCCACTTGATCCTGGTGAAAAATTCTTTTTATATGCTGTTGAATTTGATTTGCTAGTAAGACAAAGTAGACTTTAAAACAAAGTCTGTAACAAGAGACAATGAAGGGTACTATATCATAATAAAGGTGGACAATCCAACAACAAAAAATCTAACAGTTGTAAATATGTGTTTACCCAACACGAAGCACCCAAATATATAAAATAATTGATAAGAAACATGAGGGAACTAATTGATAATAATACAACAAAAGTAAAGGACTTTAACACCCCACTTATATGAATGGGCATATGGTCTAAGCAGAAAACTGACAAGGAAACAATGGCTTTGAATGACAGACTCCTCTCTACAATCAAATGGTTTTTAGCCTTTCTCCTACTGACATGGTGAATCATGTTGAATGATTTGTGAATATTGAAGCACATTTGCGTCCGAGAAATAAATAAATCCCAGGTGATTATGGTGAATGAGTTTTTAAATGTATTGTTGGATTCAATTAGCTAATATTTTGTGGAGATTTTTGCATCTATGTTTATTAGAGATGTTGGCCTGTAGTTATCTTTTTTGTGTGTATGCTTTCTTTATCTGGTTTTAGTATCAAGGTAATGCAAGCCTCATGCAATGAATTCATAAGTATCCCTGGGATAAAGGAGATTTTTGATGACTGATTCAATCTCCTTACTAGTTATTGGTCTTTGTAGATTTTCTATTCTTCATGATTCAGTTTTTAAGTAGCTTGTTTCCAGAAATTAAACTATTTCTTTTAAGTTATTCAATTTGTTGTTGTACCATTATTCATAATAATCTCATAATCTTTTTTACTTCTGTGGCATTGGTTGCAATGTCCTTTATTTTATTTCTGATTGAGTCTTCTTTCTTTTAGGCAATCTAACTTAAGATTTGTCAAATTGCAGATCTTTTCAAAGATTCTACTCTATCATCGATTTTTTCTATTGCTTTACTTTTCTATTTTATTCATCTCTTCTCTAATCTTTATTATTTCTTTCTTTCTGCTAGCTTAACTTTAGTTTTTTTTTCTTGAGTTATAAATTTAGGTTGTTTATTTGAGATCTCTCTTCTTCTTTAATGCATACTTTTATAGCTGTAAACTTCCCACTTAGTACTGTTTTCACTGTATCCCCTAAGTTTTTTTTCCTTTTTTTTTTTTTTTTTTATTCTTTTTTTTTTTTTTTAAGTTCATCCATTTATTTTTTTTTTTTTATGAAGTTTATTGACAAATTGGTTTCCATACAACACCCAGTGCTCATCCCAAAAGGTGCCCTCCTCAATACCCATCACCCACCCGCCCCTCCCTCCCACCCCCCATCAACCCTCAGTTTGTTCTCAGTTTTTAACAGTCTCTTATGCTTTGGCTCTCTCCCACTCTAACCTCTCTCTTTTTTTTTTTTTTTTTCCTTCCCCTCCCTCATGGGTTCCTGTTAAGTTTCTCAGGATCCACCTAAGAGTGAAACCATATGGTATCTGTCTTTCTCTGTATGGCTTATTTCACTTAGCATCACACTCTCCAGTTCCATCCACGTTGCTACAAAAGGCCATATTTCATTTTTTCTCATTGCCACGTAGTATTCCATTGTGTATATAAACCACAATTTCTTTATCCATTCATCAGTTGATGGACATTTAGGCTCTTTCCATACTTTGGCTATTGTTGAGAGTGCTGCTATGAACATTGGGGTACAAGTGCCCCTATGCATCAGTACTCCTGTATCCCTTGGGTAGATTCCTAGCAGTGCTATTGCTGGGTCATAGGGTAGGTCTATTTTTAATTTTCTGAGGAACCTCCACACTGCTTTCCAGAGCGGCTGCACCAATTTGCATTCCCACCAACAGTGCAAGAGGGTTCCCGTTTCTCCACATCCTCTCCAGCATCTATAGTCTCCTGATTTGTTCATTTTGGCCACTCTGACTGGCGTGAGGTGATACCTGAGTGTGGTTTTGATTTGTATTTCCCTGATAAGGAGCGACGCTGAACATCTTTTCATGTGCCTGTTGGCCATCTGGATGTCTTCTTTAGAGAAGTGTCTATTCATGTTTTCTGCCCATTTCTTCACTGGGTTATTTGTTTTTCGGGTGTGGAGTTTGGTGAGCTCTTTATAGATTTTAGATACTAGCCCTTTGTCCGATATGTCATTTGCAAATATCTTTTCCCATTCCGTTGGATGCCTTTTAGTTTTGTTGGTTGTTTCCTTTGCTGTGCAGAAGCTTTTTATCTTCATAAGGTCCCAGTAATTCACTTTTGCTTTTAATTCCCTTGCCTTTGGGGATGTGTCGAGTAAGAGATTGCTACGGCTGAGGTCAGAGAGGTCTTTTCCTGCTTTCTCCTCTAAGGTTCTGATGGTTTCCTGTCTCACATTTAGGTCCTTTATCCATTTTGACTTTATTTTTGTAAATGGTGTGAGAAAGTGGTCTAGTTTCAACCTTCTGCATGTTGCTGTCCAGTTCTCCCAGCACCATTTGTTAAAGAGGCTGTCTTTTTTCCATTGGATGTTCTTTCCTGCTTTGTCAAAGATGAGTTGGCCATATGTTTGTGGGTCTAGTTCTGGGGTTTCTATTCTATTCCATTGGTCTGTGTGTCTGTTTTTGTGCCAATACCATGCTGTCTTGATGATGACAGCTTTGTAGTAGAGGCTGAAGTCTGGGATTGTGATGCCTCCTGCTTTGGTCTTCTTCTTCAAAATTCCTTTGGCTATTCGGGGCCTTTTGTGGTTCCATATGAATTTTAGGATTGCTTGTTCTAGTTTCGAGAAGAATGCTGGTGCAATTTTGATTGGGATTGCATTGAATGTGTAGATAGCTTTGGGTAGTATTGACATTTTGACAATATTTATTTTTCCAATCCACGAGCAGGGAATGTCTTTCCATTTCTTTAAATCTTCTTCAATTACCTTCATAAGCTTTCTATAGTTTTCAGCATACAGATCCTTTACATCTTTGGTTAGATTTATTCCTAGGTATTTTATGCTTCTTGGTGCAATTGTGAATGGGATCAGTTTCTTTATTTGTCTTTCTGTTGCTTCATTGTTAGTGTATAAGAATGCAACTGATTTCTGTACATTGATTTTGTATCCTGCAACTTTGCTGAATTCATGTATCAGTTCTAGCAGACTTTTGGTGGAGTCTATCGGATTTTCCATGTATAATATCATGTCATCTGCAAAAAGCGAAAGCTTGACTTCATCTTTGCCAATTTTGATGCCTTTGATTTCCTTTTGTTGTCTGATTGCTGATGCTAGAACTTCCAGCAGTATGTTAAACAACAACGGTGAGAGTGGGCATCCCTGTCGTGTTCCTGATCTCAGGGAAAAAGCTCTCAGTTTTTCCCCGTTGAGGATGATGTTAGCTGTGGGCTTTTCATAAATGGCTTTTGTGATCTTTAAGTATGTTCCTTCTATCCCGACTTTCTCCAGGGTTTTTATTAAGAAAGGGTGCTGGATTTTGTCAAAGGCCTTTTCTGCATCGATTGACAGGATCATATGGTTCTTCTCTTTTTTTTTGTTAATGTGATGGATCACGTTGATTGATTTGCGAATGTTGAACCAGCCCTGCATCCCAGGAATGAATCCCACTTGATCATGGTGAATAATTCTTTTTATATGCTGTTGAATTCGATTTGCTAGTATCTTATTGAGAATTTTGGCATCCATATTCATCAGGGATATTGGCCTGTAGTTCTCTTTTTTTACTGGGTCTCTGTCTGGTTTAGGAATCAAAGTAATACTGGCTGCATACAATGAGTCTGGAAGTTTTCCTTCCCTTTCTATTTCTTGGAATAGCTTGAGAAGGATAGGTATTATCTCTGCTTTAAACGTCTGGTAGAACTCCCCTGGGAAGCCATCTGGTCCTGGACTCTTATTTGTTGGGAGATTTTTGATAACCGATTCAATTTCTTCGCTGGTTATGGGTCTGTTCAAGCTTTCTATTTCCTCCTGATTGAGTTTTGGAAGAGTGTGGGTGTTCAGGAATTTGTCCATTTCTTCCAGGTTGTCCAATTTGTTGGCATATAATTTTTCATAGTATTCCCTGATAATTGTTTGTATCTCTGAGGGATTGGTTGTAATAATTCCATTTTCATTCATGATTTTATCTATTTGGGTCATCTACCTTTTCTTTTTGAGAAGCCTGGCTAGAGGTTTGTCAATTTTGTTTATTTTTTCAAAAAACCAACTCTTGGTTTCGTTGATCTGCTCTACAGTTTTTTTAGATTCTATATTGTTTATTTCTGCTCTGATCTTTATTATTTCTCTTCTTCTGCTGGGTTTAGGCTGCCTTTGCTGTTCTGCTTCTATTTCCTTTAGGTGTGCTGTTAGATTTTGTATTTGGGATTTTTCTTGTTTCTTGAGATAGGCCTGGATTGCAATGTATTTTCCTCTCAGGACTGCCTTCGCTGCGTCCCAAAGCGTTTGGATTGTTGTATTTTCATTTTCGTTTGTTTCCATATATTTTTTGATTTCTTCTCTAATTGCCTGGTTGACCCACTCATTCGTTAGTAGGGTGTTCTTTAACCTCCATGCTTTTGGAGGTTTTCCAGACTTTTTCCTGTGGTTGATTTCAAGCTTCATAGCATTGTGGTCTGAAAGTATGCATGGTATAATTTCAATTCTTGTAAACTTATGAAGGGCTGTTTTGTGACCCAGTATATGATCTATCTTGGAGAATGTTCCATGTGCACTCGAGAAGAAAGTATATTCTGTTGCTTTGGGATGCAGAGTTCTAAATAGATCTGTCAAGTCCATCTGATCCAGTGTCTCATTCAGGGCCCTTGTTTCTTTATTGACCGTGTGTCTAGATGATCTATCCATTTCTGTAAGTGGGGTGTTAAAGTCCCCAGCAATTACCACATTCTTATCAATAAGGTTGCTTCTGTTTATGAGTAATTGTTTTATATATTTGGGGGCTCCGGTATTCGGCGCATAGACATTTATAATTGTTAGCTCTTCCTGATGGATAGACCCTGTAACTATTATATAATGTCCTTCTTCATCTCTTGTTACAGCCTTTAATTTAAAGTCTAGTTTGTCTGATATAAGTATGGCTACTCCAGCTTTCTTCTGGCTTCCAGTAGCATGATAAATAGTTCTCCATCCCCTCACTCTGAATCTAAAGGTGTCCTCAGGTCTAAAATGAGTCTCTTGTAGACAGCAAATAGATGGGTCTTGTTTTTTTATCCATTCTGATACCCTATGTCTTTTGGTTGGCGCATTTAATCCATTTACATTCAGTGTTATTATAGAAAGATACGGGTTTAGAGTCATTGTGATGTCTGCATGTTTTATGCTTGTAGTGATGTCTCTGGTACTTTGTCTCACAGGGTCCCCCTTAGGATCTCTTGTAGGGCTGGTTTAGTGGTGACAAATTCCTTCAGTTTTTGTTTGTTTGGGAAGACCTTTATCTCTACTTCTATTCTAAATGACAGACTTGCTGGATAAAGGATTCTCGGCTGCATATTTTTGCTGTCTAGCACCCTGAAAATCTCGTGCCAATTCTTTCTGGCCTGCCAAGTTTCAAAAGAGAGATCAGTCACGAGTCTTATAGGTCTCCCTTTATATGTGAGGGCACGTTTACCCCTTGCTGCTTTCAGAATTTTCTCTTTATCCTTGTATTTTGCCAGTTTCACTATGATATGTCGTGCAGAAGATCGATTCAAGTTACGTCTGAAGGGAGTTCTCTGTGCCTCTTGGATTTCAATGCCTTTTTCCTTCCCCAGTTCAGGGAAGTTCTCAGCTATGATTTCTTCAAGTACCCCTTCAGCACCTTTCCCTCTCTCTTCCTCCTCTGGGATACCAATTATGTGTAGATTATTTCTTTTTAGTGTATCACTTAGTTCTCTAATTTTCCCCTCATACTCCTGGATTTTTTTATCTCTCTTTTTCTCAGCTTCCTCTTTTTCCATAACTTTATCTTCTAGTTCACCTATTCTCTCCTCTGCCTCTTCCATCCGAGCCGTGGTGGTTTGCATTTTGTTTTCCATTTCCTTTAAAGCGTTTTTCAGCTCCTCGTGACTGTTCATTAGTCCCCTGATGTCTGTAGCAAGAGATTCTCTGCTGTCCTGTATGCTGTTTTCCAGCCCAGCGATTAATTTTATGACTATTATTCTAAATTCACTTTCTGTTATATTATTTAAATCCTTTTTGATCAGCTCATTAGCTGTTGTTATTTCCTGGAGATTCTTCTGAGGGGAATTCTTCCGCTTGGTCATTTTGGATAGTCCCTGGTGTGGTGAGGGCCTGCAGGGCACTTCCCCTGTGCTGTGGTGTATAACTGGAGTTGGTGGGCGGGGCCGCAGTCCGACCTGATGTCTGCCCCCAGCCCACCGCTGGGGCCACAGTCAGACTGGTGTGTGCCTTCTTTTCCCCTCTCCTAGGGGCGGGATTCACTGTGGGGTGGCGTGGCCCGTCTGGGCTACTTGCACACTGCCAGGCTTGTGATGCTGGGGATCTGGCGTATTAGCTGGGGTGGGAAGGCAAGGTGCACGGCGGCAGGGGGGGCAGGCTTAGCTCGCTTCTCCTTAGGTGATCCACTTCAGGAGGGGCCCTGTGGCAGCCGGAGGGAGTCAGATCGCTGCCGGAGGTTTGGCTCTGCAGAAGCACAGAGTTGGGTGTTCACGTGGAGCGAGCAATTTCCCTGGCCGGAGCCGGTTCCCTTTGGGATTTTGGCTGGGGGATGGGCGGGGGAGATGGCGCTGGCGAGCGCCTTTGTTCCCCGCCCAACTGAGCTCTGTCGTCCGGGGGCTCCGCAGCTCACCCTCCCTTTGTCCTCCAGCCTTCCCGCTTTCCGAGCAGAGCTGTTAACTTATGACCTCCCAGACGCTAAGTCGCGCTTGCTGTCGGAACACAGTCCGTCAGGCCCCTCCGCTTTTGCAAGCCGGACTCGGGGGCTCTGCTTGGCCGGCGAGCCGCCCCTCCGCCCCGGCTCCCTCCCGCCAGTCCGTGGAGCGCGCACCGCCTCGCCGCCCTTCCTACCCTCTTCCGTGGGCCTCTCGACTGCACTTGGGTCCGGTGACTCTGTTCTGCTAATCCTCTGGCGGTTTTCTGGGTTATTTAGGCAGGTGTAGTTGGAATCTAAGTGATCAGCAGGACGCGCGGTGAGCCCAGCGTCCTCCTACGCCGCCATCTTCCAATATTCCGTATCCCCTAAGTTTTGATATGTTGTGTTTTCATTTTCATTTGCCTCAAAGTACTTTCTAATTTCTCTCTGACTTCTTCTTTAATCCATTTGTTGTTGAAGACTTCTTCCACATATTTATGGATTTTTCAGTTTGCCTTCTGCTATTAGTTTCTAGTTCCATTCCATTGTGATCAGGAAAGAAACTGTTTAATTTCAATATTTTAAAATTTTAAGCTTTTAAGACTTGTTTTGTGGGCTAAATGTGGTCTCTCCTGGAGTATGGTTCTCATATACTTTTTCTGTATTTTATCTATTATTATTATTATTATTATTATTATTATTTATTCATTTTTGAGAGAGAGAGGCAGATGGTAAGAGAGAGAGAGCCTGACATGGGGCTTGATCCCACAATCCTGGGATCATGACCTGAGCTGAAATCAAGAGTCAGATGGTTAACTGACTGAGACACCCAGGCACCCCTCATACACTTTAGAAGAATGTATATTATGCTATTGTTGGGTGTATTGTTTATGTCTCTTAACCTTACAACTCTGTCTTATCACACATCCCATTCCCAACTTCCAAACATTCACTCAGACCAAATAGTGCATGATATTTTGTGAAACTTAGCAAAGTTCATGGAGTTGAATGGAATGAGTTACATCAAGCTCCTAGACAGCTTTCCACCATTTCCTTGGTTTCTAGTTTATTTACTTTTTATCCCTCATCAACTCTCTACGTTTATGGAGCAACAAAATATACTTTCCTTTGCCTTATTCCCACTCAGGCTCACTAGTGTTTCACTAGGTCTGGCCTAGGGACTGAATAACCCTCCTCTCTCCAGCTTGAGTGAGAGATCCACCCCCCAGATCCCCTGCTCTGCCAACACCTGTCCCAAACAAGCAAAGTTTGTGCTTTCTGAGACCCAAGCTCATCCTCTGCATCCAGGACACAGGAAGAGACCCCCAGTCTCCACCCCTCATCTACTCTATGTCAGTCCATCCAGGTGTAAGAATTGCTCCTTGGGATCCTCTCCCTGTACCAACTGTCATGCCCTTTTGCTATGAGTGGCACAGACATGCTGTCCTTAAGGCCTTCCTTGTGTCCACTGGAGTGGCCAGGATGGTCAGGCACTTGTGTGTCTGAGCCATGGCAAGCCTTGATTCAGAGTAAATGTTTGCCCAGGTTCTTTCCGGGGAAGGGACTTGGAGCAGCTGTAGTTTTGCAAAAGGAAGCTGGGCCAGCCTTTGGCCTTCCAGGGATTGAGTGCCAGGCCAGACTGTTGCTAGATGTGTGAGCCTGCTCAGGTCACTGGACATCTCTGAGCCCCGATCCTTAATATGCAAAAGAGAAAGTGCAAGACATACTTACTGGGGTCTTACTAAAGGACAAACATGCTGTTAATCATATACAAATGTAAGTTTACCCAAACTGAACTGATACATTTCCAAAATCCAAGGTAAATCTTTATACATTTCACTTTTTTCTGGCATCAGCTCCTACCAGGAATCTGCGTATGAAAGAAAGCTAATGTTAAGAAGTACAGCAGCATTTGGCCCCCAAAATCAACATCAATTCTGTCTGCCTGAATGACTGTCCTCATCAGTTGCATAGCAACCTCTTCTGTTAGCTGCCTGTTTTTCCTCAGCACATCCTCTTATAATGTCCATAGTGGAATGTAAACAAACTCAGAAAACAAAAAAGGTCTGAAACACCATTTTATATGCCATTTTCTCCCAAATCTGTATCCGCAATTCTAATTTGGCCTATAACTTTCATATCCATAATTCAACTGCATACCTTACTTCTCTAATTGGATATCTCTTGGTATTCTCAAAATTAACACGTCCCAAACTGACATCTTGAATATATCCTTCTCACAATCATCATGTATTCCTTCACTTGACTTCTTCATCTCAGTAAATACCATCATGCATTCAGATTTTCAATCCAGAAACTCTTGAGTCTTCACGACTTCCTTTCCTTTTCTATATTCAAACAACCACCAAATCTTGAATATTCTACCTTAAATATATACAAACTTCTCTCCTTTTCTACCATCCTACAGTATGCCACTAGTATCTCTCTAACCTGGCCTACTGAGCAAACTCTTAATTGGCCTTCCTACTTCCAATCATTTTCCAACTACAATCAGTTCTCTACACAGTAAGTAGAATAATCTTAAAATGTAAATCATATTATACCACTTATTATTTCCACTTAAATCTGCCATTGTTTTCTCACTGCAAATAGAATAAAAGTTAAATTCCCTACCCTGGACAAGCAGTGCCTTGGGCAGGACTCGAACCTTTCCCAACCTTCTATTTTCTTTATCTTCATTCCCCAGTCATTTCATCCAAATACTAACAACATCTACTTCAACAAAAATTCATGCTTGTCTCATGCAATTTTTGATTAAAAGCATTGTTAGAAAAACAGTGCTATTTTTAAAAATATTTATTTGTTTATTTTGAGAGACAGAGAAAACGTGAGTGAGGGAGGGACAGAGAGAGGGGGAGAGAGAGAATCCCAAGAAGGCTCTGCGCTCAGCACCGGGCCTGACAGGGGACAGAGAGAGGGGGAGAGAGAGAATCCCAAGAAGGCTCTGCGCTCAGCGCCGGGCCTGACAGGGGGTTTGATCTCACAACCAAGAGATCATGACCTGAGCTGAAATAAAAAGTTGGACGCTTAATTGGCTAAGCCACACAGGCAACCCCAAAAGTGTTTTTTATTGACCTGTAATATGCAATTCTAAATAAAATCCCAATGCCGGCTATAAAAATGCAGTTCTGTGACAAGTAGTCTTCACTCCAACCAGAAAGCTCCACTGAAACCCCCAACAAATGGAGAAATTCTAGAAACTTCTTTGTTCAATTCTGCAGCCTCAGTCCATGTTACTATTTTATCTTTTCTATTCTCCAACTACTCTGAACTTCATTATTACCTAAGGGCTTCTGCATTCCTATTTGACTTGTCAGAACATACTTATCCTCACTCTTTGACTTGCTAACTCTTATGCATCCTACAGAAATTGACTTAATATTATTTTCTCATAATAGCCTTCCCTGACCATCTTGATCTATCTAAATTGAGACTTTGTTACAGATAGTATGACCATTCATCCCAATTCTCCTAAGACAGTACTGGTTTATGCTTATTGCATTAGCAAAATTATAAATGGTACCCTCATTTACTCTCAAAAGTGACTTTATCAACTTTATCAACTTGATTGATAAAGTCAACTCTATGTAGAGATTCAATATGCCCCCAAGGAGTGGTCAAAATAAAGCAAGAAAGAGGAAGGAAGAGTATGATAGGAGAACTGAATGTAAGTTTAAGAGTAAGAAGAGTAGAAGGATATACTAAAAGAGAGAATAAGAGGTTATGAAGGATAATAAAGATTTAGAAGGGGTGGATGAAGGACTAAATACAGGGGAAAAAATGAGCAAACTGAGGAACAGAGACAGGAAAAGGAATAGTGGCTAAGATAAAGTCACATCTCAACTCTAGGTATAGTAAGGGTTCTCAACTGACTGGGGTGCAAACATGAAATAATTTTATTTTTTGCAGTAACAACTCTCCATATAGCAAAGTTGAAAACATTCTGTTCATATTTGTGTGGATTGGCCAGATTCCGTAACTTGTTGGTGATATTAAATCTTTAGAATGATTTCATATTGATATTTCTGACATTATCCCATTTTAAAATTTTATTTCGAACTTAATGTAAATCTTGGATCTCTTTGCATACCCCAGGTCATGCTAGGCCAGACTTTGACTTTAACTGCATATATAATATTTAGGAGGAGGAGAAGAAGCCAACGATGGTACATTCTCTCCCCTTGTGTCATTGTCCTTCCAAGGCACTCACTTTCTCTTCCCTGATGTGGTAGAATACAAAAAGGAGAGGAAAAAATATAACTCTTTACTAGCTGAGTTTTAAAGTCCCACTCTGTGATTGACATAACTCCTTTCAAGAGCTTAATGAGAATAGGTCGTAACTATATCAATGCCCTAGGCTTGCTCCAGTGCATCTTCCCTAAATCATTGAAATTCCTTGGAAAATTTGGTTATCACTCCCTATTGACCTCCAACTTGTGGCTTTTATATAGCACCCTTCTAGTATATATGCCTCTTGTCTCCTCACACATATATTATGGCAGCACTAGAAAAGCTATATTCCTGTCTCAGCTTCTCTCAGTCACTGATGCTGTGAAAGTCCTAAATTCCTCTTACCAGGCAACTCCCACAGTGCCATATTCCCCTAAATTTCTTCCCTACTGTTTGGGTAACATGGGATCAGATCAGTAAGTACATAAGCTAATCAGACATAAAACTGAGGAAGAAAATATGTCTCCCACTCAAAATAAATACCAATTATTACTAATAATATTGATTTCAAATTTAATTTTGTTTGGGCAGTGTTCACTTTCTTGCTAAATTCTTAATATTTACATAATATGTAATGATGTACACTTTTATCCATTATAGTGGTACTTTGAGTTTTCTCTTTTTATTTCTTGATCAATCTCATTAGGAATTTATAAATTCTTTTTTTTAATGAAATATATTGTCAAACTGGTTTCCATACCACACCCAGTGCTCATCCCAACAGGTGCCCTCGTCAATGCCCATCACCCACTTTCCCCTCCCTCCCATCCCCATCAACCCTCAGTTTATTCTCAGTTTTTAAGAATCTCTTATTGTTTGGCTCCCTCCCTCTCTATTTTTTCCTTCCCCTCCCCCATGGTCTTCTGTTAAGTTTCTCAGGATCCACATAAGAGTGAAAACATATAGTAGCTGTACAAATTCTATTAATATTTTCAAAGAACAAAGTTCTGGCTTTATTAATTTTGTATATTTTGGTCTGTTTTGTATTCTTTTAGTTCACATTTTTATTTAAGTTCCAGTCAGTTAACATATAGTGTAACACTGGTTTCAAGAGTAGAATTTAGTGATTCATCACTTACATACAACACCAAGTGCTCAGCACAAGTATCCTCCTTAATACCCATCAAACATTTAGCCCATCCTTTGCCCACCTCCCCTTAATCAACCCTCAGTTTCTTTTCTATAGTTAAAAATCTTTTATGGTTTTCTTCCCTCTCTTTTTCTCCCTTCCCTTACCTGTTTTGTTTCTTAAATTCCATATATCAGTTAAATCATATGGTATTTGCCTTTTTCTGACTGACTTATTTCACTTAGCGTAATACACTCTAGCTCCACCCATGTCATTATAAATGGAAAGGTTTCATTCTTTTTGATGGCCCTTGTATATATACACCACCTCTTCTTCATCCATTTATCAGTCGAGGGACATTTGGGCTCTTTCCATACTTTAGCTATTGTTGATAATTTTGCTCTAAGCATTGGGGTGGATGTGCCCCTTTGAATCAGTATTTTTGTATCCTTTGGGTAAATACCTAGTAGTGCAATTGCTGGGTTGTAGGATAGTTCTATTTTTAACTTTTTGAGGAACCTCCATACTGTTTTCCAGAGTGGCTGCACCAGTTTGCATTTGGGGATGACTTAGAAGCACTGTAACTTTTTCTTCCCCCTTCCCCTGCCCCATGGTCTGTCAAGTTTCTCAGCATACACATAAGAGGGAAAACATATGGTATCTGTCTTTCTCTGCCTGACTTATTTCACTTAGCATAACACTCTCCAGTTCCATCCACATTGCTACAAATGGCCAGATTCCATTCTTTCTCGTTGCCAAGTGGTATTCCATTGTATATATAAACCACATCTTCTTTATCCATTCATCAGTTGATGGACATGTAGGCTCTTTCCATAATTTGGCTATTGTTGAGAGTGCTGCTATAAACATTGGGGTACAAGTTCCCCTCTGCATCAGCACTCCTGTATCCCTTGGGTAAATTCCTACCAGTGCTATTGCTGGGTCATAGGGTAGGTCTATTTTTAATTTTTTGAGGAAACTCCACACTGTTTTCCAGAGTGGCTGAACCAGTTTGCATTCCCACCAACAGTGTAAGAGGGTTCCCCTTTCTCCACATCTTTGCCAACATCTGTTGTTGTTCCTGTGTGGTTAATTTTAGCCATTCTGATAGGTGTGAGGTGGTATCTTATCGTAGTTTTGATTTGCATTTCCCTAATGATGAGTGATATTGAGCATCTTTTCATGTGTCTGTTAGCCATCTAGATGTCTTCTTTGGAAAAGTGTCTATTCATGTCTTCTGCCCATTTCTTAATTAGATTATTTGGGTTTTTTTTGGGTGTCGAGTTTGATAAGTTCTTTATAGATTTTGGATACTACCCATTTTTTGGATATATCATTTTTTTATATTAGAATGTGTTTTTTTTTTACTTTTTCAGATGTCATCATTAATAGTAACCAATAAATAGTACTCTGTACAGTACTGTGGATAATTTTTTAAGAAGACATAAAATATAGTTCTTGTTCACTATGTTGCTTTTTTTGGACATATAATTTGTAAATATCTTCTTGCATTCTGTAGGCTGCCTTTTAGTTTTGTTATTTGTTCACTGTATAGCAGCTTTTTATCTTGATGAAGTCAAAATAGTTCATTTTTGCTTTTGTTTCCCTTGCCGCTGGTGACGTGTCTAGTAAGAACTTGCTATGGCTGAGGTCAAAAAGGTTCCTGCCTGTGTTCTCCTCTAGGATTTTCATGGTTTCCTGTCTCACATTTAGGTCTTTATTCCATTTTAAATTTATTTTTGCATATGGTGTAAGAAAGTGGTCCAGTTTCATTCTCTTATATGTTGCTGCCAAGTTTTCCCAACACTATTTGTTGAAGAATTGGATATTCTTTTCTGCTTTGTTGCATTCTGCTTTGTTGCAAGATTAGTTGAACCATATAATTGGGAGTTCATTTATGGATTTTCTATTCTGTTCCATTGATCTATGTGTCTGTTTTTGTGCCAGTACCATACTGTCTTGATGACTACAGCTATGTAATGTAGCTTGAGGTCCAGAAATGTGATGCCTCCAGCTTTGCTTTTATTTTTCAGAATTTCCTTGGCTACTTGGGGCCCATATCCCTGATAAACATGGATGCAAAAATCCTCAACAAGATATTAACAAATCAAGTCCAACTGTACATTAAAAGAATTATTCACCACGATCAGGTGGGGTTTCTTCCTGGGCTGCAGAGGTGGTTCAATATTCGCAAATCAATCAATGTGATATACCACATTAATAAAAGAAAGGACAAGAACCATACAATTCTGTCTATAGATGCAAAAAAGCGCATTTGACAAGGGAAGATGGCGGTGTAGGAGGACGCTGGGCTCACCTCGTCCTGCTGATCACTTAGATCGCATGCACACCAGCCTAAATAAGCCAGATAACCTCCAGAAGACTAGCAGAATGGACTCTCCAGAGCCAAGAATAAACAAGACGCCCATGCAAGAGGGTAGGAAGGGCAGAGAGGCAGTGCGCCCTACGCCGACTGGTGGGAGGGAGCTGGGCAGTGGAGGGGCAGCCTGCCCAACAAGGCGGAATCCCTGAAGTCTGGTTTGCAAAAGTGGAGGGGCCAGACTCCATGGGTTCTGACAGCCAGTGTGACTTAACATCTGGAATGTTATAAGTCAACAACTCTGCTCCAAGAGTGGAAGGGTGGGATGACACCGGGAGGGAGGGGTGTTGAGCCCTGGAAGACAAAGCTCAGCTCAGTGGGGAACAAAGGCACTGGTAAGCGCCATCTCCCTCTCCCATCCCCCAGCTGAAACCCCAAAGGGAGCCAGTTCACCAAACTTGCTTGGACCATGGAAACACCAAATGTTGTGCTTCTGTGGATCCATCCCTCCTATGGTTCTGCCTCCCTCCCGGTGCTGCAGGGCCCTTCCCACAGGGGTCCACCAATAGCAGACCTAGCTGAGCCTGCCCCTCCCTCCCCTGTGCACCTTGCAGATCCACCCTGGCTAATATGCCAGATCCCATAGAAGCAGCACCACAAGCCTGGCAGGGTGCAAGTAGTCCAGACAGGAGCCACACCACTCCACAGTGAGTCCTGCCCCTGGGAGGGGGGAAGATAAGCTACACACTAGTCTGACTGTGGCCCCAGCGGTGGGCTGAGGAAAGACATTGGGTCTGACTGCGGCCTTGCCCACCAACACAAGTTACTCCAGACAGCACAGGGGAAGCTCCCTGCAGTTCTGCACCACCCCAGGGACTATCCAAAATTACAAAATGGAAAAATTATCCTCAAAAGAAACTCTAGGAAGTAGCAACAGCTAACCATTTGATCAAAAATGATTTAAGCAATATAACGGAACAAGAATTTAGAATAATAGTCACAAAATTAATTTCTGGGCTTGAAAAAAGCATAGAGGACAGCAAAGAATCTTTTGCTACAGAGATTAAGAGACTAAGAAATACTCATGAGGAGCTAAAAAATACTATAAATGAGGTGCAAAATAAAATGGAGATGACCACAGCTCAGATTGAAGAGGCAGAGGGAAGAATAGGTGAATTAGAAGATGAAATTATGGAAAAAGAGGAAGCTGAGAAAAAGAGAGATAAAAAAAAAACCCAGGAGTATGAGGGGAGATTAGAGAACTAAGTGATGCAATCAAACACAACAATATCCATATAATAGGAATTATAGAAGAGGAAGAGAGAGAGCAAGGGGCTGAAGGTGTACTTGAGCAAATCATAGCTGAGAACTTCCCTGATCTGGGAAAGGTAAAAGGCATTGAAATCCAAGAGGCACAGAGAACTCCCTTCAGACGTCACTTGAATCGATCTTCTGCATGACATATAGTGAAACTGGCAAAATACAAGGATAAAGAAAATTCTGAAAGCAGCTAGGGATAAACATGCTCTAACGTATAAAGGGAGACCAATAAGACTAGTAACGGATCTATCTACTGAAACATGGCAGGCCAGAAAGGAATGGCAGGAAATCTTCAATGCAATGAACAGAAAAAAATATGCAGCCGAGAATCCTTTATCCAGCAAGTCTGTCATTCAGAATAGAAAGAGAGATAAAGGTCTGAATAGACATGAATAGACACTTCTCTAAAGAAGACATCCAGATGGCCAACAGGCACATGAAAAGATGCTCAACGTCGCTCCTCATCAGGGAAATACAAATCAAAACCACACTCAGATATCACCTCACGCCAGTCAGAGTGGCCAAAATGAACAAATCAGGAGACTATAGATGCTGGCGAGGACGTAGAGAAACAGGAACCCTCTTGCACTGTTGGTGGGAATGCAAACTGGTGCAGCCGCTCTGGAAAACAGCGTGGAGGTTCCTCAAAAGATTAAAAATAGATGTACACTATGACCCAGCAATAGCACTGGTAGGAATTTACCCAAGGGATACAGGAGTGCTGATGCAGAGGGGCACTTGTACCCCAATGTTTATAGCAGCACTTTCAACAATAGCCAAATTATGGAAAGAGCCTAAATGTCCATCAACTGATGAATGGATAAAGAAATTGTGGTTTACATACAGAATGGAATACTATGTGGCAATGAGAAAGAATGAAATCTGGCCTTTTGTAGCAACGTAGATGGAACTGGAGAGTGTGATGCTAAGTGAAATAAGTCATACAGAGAAAGATACCATATGGTTTCACTCTTATGTGGATCCTGAGGAACTTACCAGGAGACCATGGGGGAGGGGAGGGGAAAAAAAAAGTTGGAGGGAGCCAAAGCATAAGAGACTCTTAAAAACTGAGAATAAACTGAGGGTTGATGGGGGGTGGGAGGGAGGGGAGGGTGGGTGATGAGTATTGAGGAGGGCACATTTTGGGATGAGTGCTGATGTTGTATGGAAACCAATTTGACAATAAATTTCATATTTAAAAAAATAATTAAAAATAATTTTAGAAAACGCATTTGATAAATTACAGCATCCATTCTTTTTTTTAAGGTTTATTTATTTATTTATTTATTTTTTAAATCTACAATCATATTAAATTTATTTTTTTTTATGAAATTTATTGACAAATTGGTTTCCATACAACACCCAGTGCTCATCCCAAAAGGTGCCCTCCTCAATACCCATCACCCACCCTCCCCTCCCTCCCACCCCCCATCAACCCTCAGTTTGTTCTCAGTTTTTAACAGTCTCTTATGCTTTGGCTCTCTCCCACTCTAACCTCTTTTTTTTTTTTCCTTCCCCTCCCCCATGGGTTCCTGTTAAGTTTCTCAGGATCCACATAAGAGTGAAACCATATGGTATCTGTCTTTCTCTGTATGGCTTATTTCACTTAGCATCACACTCTCCAGTTCCATCCACCTACAGCATCCATTCTTGATAAATATCCTCAACAAAGTGGGGATACAGGGAACATACCTCAAGATCGTTAGGTATCCTCAACTGAGAGTTTCTCCTGCACAGTCAGGAAGAATGCAACGATATCCACTCTCACCATTGTTATTTAACATAGTACTGGACATCCTAGCTTTAGCAATCAGACAATAAAAAGAACTAAAAGGCACCCAATCAGACAGAAAGAAATCAAACTTTCACTATTTGCAGATGACTTGGTACTCTATGTAGAAAACCTGGAAGGCCCCACCAAAAAATTGCTAGAACTGATATACGAATTCAGCAAAGTCGCAGTATATAAAATCAAAGTACAGAAATGTGTTGCATTTCTATACAGCAATAATGAAGCAGAAAAAAGAGAAATCAAGGAATTGACCCCCATATACAATTGCACCAAAAATCAGAAGATACCTAGAAATAAACCTAACTA
The DNA here is from genome assembly GCF_022079265.1 of Lynx rufus. Taxonomy (NCBI): domain Eukaryota; kingdom Metazoa; phylum Chordata; class Mammalia; order Carnivora; family Felidae; genus Lynx; species Lynx rufus. The sequence continues at coordinate 173,264 of NW_025814882.1, forward strand.
AAGAGGTAGGAGATCTGTACACAGAAAACTATAGAACACTTATGAAAGAAATTGAAGAGGACTCAAAGAAATAAAACAATATTCCATGTTCATGGATTGGAAGAGAAATGTTAAAATGTCTATGCTACCCAAAGCAATCTACACATTTAATGTAATCCCTATCAAAATACCATCAGCATTTTTCACAGAGCTAGAACAAACAATTCTAAAATTTGTATGGAACCACAAAAGACTCTGTTTTGTATTCTAATTGTTTCTATTCTCCTCATTATTTACTTCCTTCTACTTCATATTTAATTTGCTCTTTTTTGGCCAGCATTTAAAGATGGAAATTTAGGTGAATGATTTTTAAGAGTCTTTGCTTCTCCAGTATAAGCATTTAAAATTATACATTTCCCTGTTTTCTCCTGTAGGATTTTAATGGTTTCCTGTCTCACATTTAGGTCTTTCATCCATTTTGAATTTGTTTTTGTGTATGGTGCAAGGAAGTGGTCCAGGTTCATTCTTCTGCATGTCACTGTTCACTTTTCCCAACACCATTTGCTGAAGAGACTTTTTTCCATTGGATACTCTTTCCTGCTTTGTCGAAGATTAGTTGCCCATACATTTTTGGGTCCATTTCTGGGTTCTCTATTCTGTTCCATTGACCTATGTGTCTGTTTTTGTGCCAGTTCCATACTGTCTTGATGATTACAGCTCTGTAATACAGTTTAAAGTCCAGAATTGTGATGCCTTCACTTTTGCTTTTCTTTTTCAACATTACCTTGGCTTTTTGGGGTCTTTTCTGGTTCCATACGAATTTTAGGACTCTTTGTTCTAGCTTTGTGAAGAATGCTGGTGGTGTTTTGATAGAAATTGTATTGAATGTGTAGATTGCTTTTGGTAGTATAGACTTTTTAACAATATTTGTTCTTCAAAACCATGAGCATAGAATGTTTTTCTATTACTTTGTGTCTTCAATTTCATTCATAAGCTTTCCATAGTTTTCAGTGTACAGATCTTTTACCTCTTTGGTTAGGTTTATTCCTAGGTATCTTATGAGTTTTGGTGGAATTGTGAATGGGATCAATTCTTTCATTTCTCTTTCTGCTGCTTCATTATTGATGTATAAAAATGCAACCTGTTTCTGTACATAGATTTTATATCCTGTGACTTTGCTGAATTCACATATCAGTTCTAGCAATATTTTGGTGGAGTCTTTTGGGTTTTCCATGTCTTCTATGAAGAGTGAAAGTTTGACTTTTCTTTGCCAATTTGTGTGCTTTTTATTTCCTTTTGTTGCCTGATTGCTGAGGCTAGGTCTTCCAGTATTATGTTGAACAATAATGGTGAGAGTAGACATCCTTGTCATGTTCCTGACCTTAGGAGAAAACCTCTGTTTTTCTTCATTGAGGATGATATTAGCTGTGGGCCTTTAGTATATGGCTTTTATGATGTTGAGATCTGTTCCTGCTATCCCTACTTTACTTAAGGTTTTCATCAAGAAAAGTTGCTGTATTTTGTCAAATGCTTTTTCTGCATTTATTGAAAGGATCATATGGTTCTTATCCTTTCTTTTGTTAATGTGGTGTCACATTGATTTTTTTGCGAATATGGAACCAGCCCTATAGCCTTGGAAAGAGCACAAATGTCTGTTGACATTTGTGGTATATATAGTTGTGGCATATATATATATATATGTATATATATATATATGATTGAATACTACTTGACAATCAAATCTTGCCATTTGCAACAACGTGGATGAAACTATAGTGTATTATGCAAAGCAAAATAAGTCAGGCAGAGAAGGACAAATATCATATGATTTCAGTCATATGTGGAATTTAAGAAACACAACAGATGAACATAGGGGATGGAAGGAAAAATAAGATAAAACAGAGAAGGAGGAAAACCATAAGAGACTCCTAAATACAGAGAACAACCTGGGGTTGCTAGAGGGGAGATGGGTGAGGGATGGGCTAAATGGGTGATGGGCATTAAGGAGGGCACTTGTTGGGTGTTACATGTAAGTGATGAATCACTGGGTTCTACTCCTGAAACCAATACTGCACTGTATGTTAGCTAACTTAAATTTAAATAAATAAATTTAAAATTTTTTAAAGTGACAAACTGGGGCATCTGGGTGGCTCAGTCGGTTAAGCGTCCGACTTCAGCTCAGGTCGTGATCTCATGGTTTGTGGGTTTGAGCCCCACATAAGGCTCTGTGCTGACAGCTCAGAGCTTGGAGCCTGATTTGGACTCTGTGTTTACCTCTCTCTCTGCCCCTCCCCATTCATGCACTGTCTCTCTCTTGTCTCTCAAAAATAAATAAATGTTAATTTTTTTAAGTGACAAACTATCTACATATGTTTTATCTGGAAATACAAAGTTTGGCTATCGTAGTTCAGTCAAGATGACCAGAACGGTCTCCGAGAAGCAGAAATAGAATTCAATTTGAACTAAGAAAATTCAAACTTGATTATACTCAAATGCCTCTTATTTCCCTTCCTTTTTTAAAAAAATAAATTTTAATGAGGTATAGTTTATACAAAACCAGTTGTAAGAATTTTAATATATCAGTGTAACTACCACCACAAGATATAGAACATTTTCCAAAAGAAAAAATAAATAAAGAAAATTTTCATTACCTGCGAAATTCCCAAAATCTAGGTCAGTGTTCCCCACCCCTAGGCAACTCCTTATCTGTTTTCTGTCACTGTGGGTCAGATTTATGTTTTATGAAGTTTCATAAAAATGTAATCATACAGTATGTATAATACCCTTGTGTAAGACTTCTTTTGTTTTAAGATTCAAATGTGTTGTTTCAGGTATGACTAGTTCGTTTAGATTTCCCATGTATGGATATACCACATTTGTTTATATACCACAAATTTTGATGGATATTTTAGATTGTTTCTATTTTTTTCCTATTATAAATAAAGTCATTATGAAGATCCAAAAAATAAAAATAAAAAAACATAAAATTATAAATTTTCCTTTATGCACTGTGTGCTGTATCCCACACAGTGATATGTTGTGATTTCATAAAATCCAATTCACAATATCTTCCAATTTCCCTTGTGATAAAATCTCTGATTAATAGTTTATTTAGGAGTGTGTCATTTTATTTATAAATATTTGGGACACATTTCTAGACAGCTTTTAGCTATTTCATGGTTATTGATTTCTAACAATTTTGTTGTTGCCAGAGAACATGCTCTAAAATTTCAAATTTTTGGCATTTATGGACAAATATGAATATATGTATGTATCTGAAATATACATATATGGATATGTTATGGCCCAGAATATAGTCAACTTTGGTGAGCATTATATGTGCTCTTAAAAATAATGTGAATTCTGCAGGTATTATATACAATGTTTTATAAAAATGTCAACTACATTAACTTGTATAACACTATTATTGAATTCCTCTAAATCTTTACTGATTTTTTTGTGTAGTTATCCTATCAATTACTGACTGTGGTTGTGTCTCTTTCTACCCTTAGAGCTCTCTGCATTTGTCTCATGAAGATTTGAAGCTATGTCTGTAGGTGCATACATAGTTAACATTATTATGCATTAAGCGACTATCTTTATGAAATCTCACTTCATTACATGTTATATTATTTTTCTTAAGGTCCTCTTCATCTGATATTTATGTAGATACAACAGTGTTCTTAGATTTACATTTTGCATGATATACCACTTTTCATCCTTTTATTTTCAACCTATTTGGGTATTTTTAAGTACATCTCTTTCTGTCAGCAAATAGTTGGGTCTTGCTTTCTTAACCTATCTAATAATCTCTGTCTTTTTATTAAAGTATTTAGTATATTTATATTTACTGTAATTATGTATGTGATTGAGTTTATTGTTTGCTATTTGTTTTCTCTTTCTCTTATTTATTATTCCTCTATTCCACATTCCTTAATTCATTGAAGATAATCAAAAATTTTTGTATTTTATTTTAACATCTGTATTTTATTTTTAGCTATAAATTTTGTATAACTTTTAGTAGTTGCTTAAGGGTTATAATATGCATCTTTAACTTGCCACAGTCCGTTAAAATTAACACTTATTGCTTCACATAAACAGATTTAAAGTAGTATAATTCTATATATCCCTCTACTGTGTGGCTGTGGTCATATATTTTATTTCAGCATTGATTATACATCTCATAATAATTTTTGCCTTAAATAGTTTCTTTTTTATAATTAAGGGAAAAGAAAATATAGTCTTGCTGGGATTAAAAACTGAAGCATTAGTGGTTTCCAGATGCAGAATAATAGGTCACCAAAAAGAAGGGACTCTAGTAACCTTGAGATAGCCCTGGCACCTCTCCTGTCATCTACTTATAAGATTAAAAAGTAGTTTAGATTATCCAGGAACCAAGGGGCATTGAAAGTGGAAAGGGATGAGGAAGTGAACTTAGCCTTCATCTATTACACACATTGTTCTGCAGGGAACTGATGACAGCTGCCTGGTACCTTAACTTATTTTTATTTACTCCTTTACACTCTAACACCTTTCATGGAATATTTAAGAGCCTCACAGAAACACAAGAGATTAGAAACACAGCAAGGCCAGAATAAGTTCACATTAGAACAGAAGGATCAGACTGGGAAGGTTTTAGCTTGGAAGGTTCATAATAAAGGCTTTCGTGGTTAAGGAGTTGCAAGTTTCCCCAAGGCAAGAATATTTAAGGTCAGAGATATAATGTTTCTGAAGAGAAAGCCCACACAATAATGTAAGGGAAAGTTCTATTGATTAACCCCCATCCTTGCCCAGAGAAGCACTAGTCAGAAGCCTGCCTTTTCTTCCTGACCCAAATACATCATCATTCTCCACAGGTTTTAGGGCAAAAAACAAAGGAGCATCAACAATCTAGCACAGAGAAGCAACAAGCTGTAGCAGCTGCAAGGAAGACAGAGCCATCAAAAATAAGGCATGGCCCAGAACCCTTAGAGGAGAATGCATCAGTTACTTTAAAAAGACCAGAGAGTCTGTGAGTGCCAAAAGGGGGTGGTGATTCAGGAGAATAAGGAGAGGTGGGGCTTCTAGGGCAGTTTGCTCAAAACATAAGAAGTCTTTAAAAGTTACATGCAGGGGCGCCTGGGTGGCGCAGTCGGTTAAGCGTCTGACTTCAGCCAGGTCACGATCTCGCGGTCCGTGAGTTCGAGCCCCGCGTCGGGCTCTGGGCTGATGGCTCAGAGCCTGGAGCCTGTTTCCGATTCTGTGTCTCCCTCTCTCTCTGCCCCTCGCCCGTTCATGCTCTGTCTCTGTCCCAAAAATAAATAAACGTTGAAAAAAAATTAAAAAAAAAAGTTACATGCAGAGAACAAACTGGTGGTTGCTAGAGGGAAAATGGGTGGGGGAATGGATGAAATAAAGGGGATCAAAAGGTACAGACTTCCAGTTATAAAATAAATAAGTCATAGAGATAGATGAAAAGCACAGCACAGAAAATATAGTCAATAATATTGTAATAACATTGTATGGTGACAGATGGTGACTACACATACCATGGTGAGCACTGAATAATGTATGGAATTGTTAAGTCAATAATGTATGGAATTGTACACCTGAAACTAATATAACATTGTATGTATGTATGTTAATTACACTTTAATAAAAAATAAAAATAAATAAATAAAAGTAACATGCCAAGTTTTTCCATATAAATCTTAAAAGTCTGTTGTGATTTTGTTTTAAAGTCACATGCCAAGGGGCGCCTGGGTGGCTTGGTTGGTTAAGCTTCCGACTTCGGCTCAGGTCATGATCTCACGGTCCGTGAGTTCGAGCCTGCATCGGGCTCTGTGCTGACAGCTCAGAGCCTGGAGCCTGTTTCAGATTCTGTGTCTCCCTCTCTCTCTGCCCCTCCCCTGTTCATGCTCTGTCTCTCTCTGTCTCAAAAATAAATAAACGTTAAAAAAAAATAAAAAATAAAGTCACATGTCAAGGAGTTTTATCTTTATCCTGTAAAGAAAGAATAGTTGAAAAAATAGCTGAAATAATTCCAACAGGGGTGTTAAACAGGGTTTACAAAACTCATGATAGCATTAATTGCAGGGAATGGGCAAGAGTGATGGATGCCTCCCCCTCACATAGTGAATGACATTAACTGCTGCATTTGTCATTGCTAAAATGATACTCTAGAGAATATTTTGAATATTTCAGTATAAAATATCCATGCTCCTCTCTGGGACACTAGGATATTATCAAATCTTTTCTTTTAGCAAAATACATTATTATTTTTAATTCATTAGACAAAAATAAATCTACTAAATAGGGAACTTACATTCACGAGCTATGAAAATGTGTGTTCTCTGATACATATAAATATTATTAACTATGACAATTAAACACCAATGTAACCTTCGTGCAAAGCCGTAAGATGGTGTTATATATTTCTTAAGTTATATGTTGTGTTACAATTCACTACGGGCCAATATTGTTAATACTGAATGATAAGGAGTCTTTTAGCCAAGATATTCAAAATTCAGATGAACTAAAATGGAAAATTGCTTCCCATTCTGAAACCATTTTATTGAATCAAACTTAGCTTTGTCATGACATCATTTATTGCCTTTTCCTAGCATGTATTAGGGAATACTTAGTGTATGACCATTCCACTAGGGCTCAATTTGAGTGATGGCACCATGTGAAAGGGGTGTGATCTCAGTAGTGGATTTATTTTGGGATGGCAGAGGAATGCAACTTTACCAGTGCCTATGGGAACACAGAATCAATTTTCCAGCAGTGGAGAAACTGTTGCATAACAGGCAGTTTAGGATGGATTATAGAAACTATATAGCTGACTCAACCTGCTTATATGGAGGCATATTTGGCAACTGATCACCAAAGAGAAATTTATCTCATCTCATTTTAACTATGCTTACATTACTAGTTGATATGAGCCTGTAAGTATGAGGTTTTTGTGCAATAAAACTATGTATTGGAAAGTGATAGCTTTGCTGCAAAATATATAACAATGATTGTTAAAAGAAATTTCTCAATATGTATTGTCTATTTCAAGAAAACTGTACATAAAGTACATAAAATAACGTTGTGTATAAGGAAAGACAGTAATTAGTTACATCTGAAGAATTAGTTATTAAAGATAAACTGATGTGTCCGATTCAATTATAATTGAGACAACTGAGAAAGAGCAAAAATCATTAAGTTGGCCTGGGATATGTTTGCCAATTTGGGCAATCTAAATATCAAGGTCAAACTCCTGAGAGACAAAATGATGTCTAAATGAGGACAATATGCTTATTATGAGAACACATTAAGAAATTTGGGAGGCCTTGATCAGTCCTCTGATCAATGAGTCCTCCCATTCAAATTACCAATAGACATGTTTTTGAACAACCATAAGCCCTAAGAAGGCACAAAGGCACTGAAGATATACTAATATGAACCCAGAAAATGAGACCAGGTGACAAAAAGAGTAAGTGGGATAGAATCTACTAAGGAGGAACGGGGAAGAGCAGAAAAGAGAACAGGAGGGAATGATGACCCTGAAAATGGTTGAAACAACTAAGAACTGCAGAAACTTACCTTCTCTTTTCATACACGTAGTCCACCAACCATGCTTGCAAACACCAGTGTTGACCTCTGGATGAGAGCATGGCAATACCTGAGGGAAAACCTATTTGAATAGGTACATGTGACATTTCAAGGTAGGTTATGACATTTGGGTGGGTATGTTTATCATCTACAGTAGAATGTGAGGTTCCTGGTAAGAATCTGAAAATATGAGGCTAGTATTTGTCCAGGGGATAAAAGAATACCTCATTCCTACTCTAAATTGCCATTCTGCCTCCTCCCAGGGCTTTTCCTAAAGGACACATACACTGAACAATCTGTAATATCATTCACTGGGCCAGCTCCCAGTACCCTTCAATGTAAGGCCTTCAGCACAAATAGAAGATTGTTAAGTCAGAACTCAAACCACATGATCTTTGCACTAAATCACATTTTCTAATACATTATAGGATAATGTGTGGTATTTTAAAAAATAGCCACCAATACAAAATACAATATAATACATTAAACACTAAGAAAATCTGGTAAAGTACAGCAAAGATGAAATGCATGAATATAATTATGTGCTAATTGCATCTCCTAGACATAAATGCTGGAGCTAATTAGAAAAGGTAGGGATCATAGAGGGTAGAATCCAGAAAAGCTGTGAAAGAAAGGGTAACTTCCAAGGGAAGGGAACATCATGTACAGATAGGAAACTGAGCATGGCCCTTCCATGAGGCAAAAAAATGTACAGTTTTCTGGTCGAGTTGGGTTGAATCATGGGCTTGGACTCAAGAATGAAGCAGAATTTCTTTGACTACTTCTGTATCTTACCACCACTGACTCCTAATGTGCAAGGATGATGACTCAGCCCCAAATTTCCTGTGAGAAGAAGGGAAGAGACAGTGATGTGGCAGCACCCCAGCCTACACAGGTCAGCACTGGCTCAGTTTACCGCTTAGTATTGTAAGAGAGAGAGCATGCACATGCCCTACATGCATGGGTGTTGCCTCACAGCATGCAGTGGTGCTGCACTCAGTGCTCCTGAATCTGGACCATCACATCAGTCTTCCCTCTAAGAGAGGAGTGAAGAAATGGTGGGAGAGGGGGCTTTCCCTGGGGGAGGGAGGAGTTGTAGGAGAACTCTCCCCAACCCAGAATATAGGTCATTACTGCTTTGACAGAAACTGATCTGATCATAGACAAATTAAACTATGCATAAAAATTGACTTTGGTGTTAAAATCTGGATCCATTTAAGCATTTTTCACAGAACTAAAACAAATAATGCTAAAATTGATATGTGTTGAAGATAGAGGAAAGAGTGAACATGTTAATAGGAGATATAAAGTTATTTTTAAAAGACTCAAACTGAACTGCTAGAGATCAAAAGTACATGGTCTGAGGGGCATCTGGGTGACACAGTCAGTTAAGTATGCGACTCTTGCTTTCAGCTCAGGTCATGACCTCACAGTTTGTGGGTTTGAGCCCCACATTGGGCTCTGTGTTGACAGCACAGAGCCTGCTTGGGATTGTCTCTCTCCCTCTCCCTCTGCCCTTCCTCCATTTGTGTGATCTCTCTCAAAATAAATAAACTTTAAAAATGTTTAATAAACAAGAATAAACAAAGCAATCTTGAAAAAAGAACAGATCTGGAGATATCACAATCCCAGATTTCAAGATATACTACAAAACGGTAGTGATCAAAACAGTATGGTACTGGCACAAAAAATAGACACATAGATCAGTGGATCAGAGTAGAGAACCCAGAAATAAATCCATGCTTATATGCTCAATTAACCTATAACAAAGGAAGCAAGAATGTTGCAATGGGAAAGTCTCTTCAACAAATAGTGTTGGGAAAACTGGACAACAACATGCAGAAGAATGAAACTGGACTACTTTCTTATACCATATACAAAAATAAATTCAAAATAGATGAAAGAACTAAATGTGAGACAGGAAACTATCAAAATCCTAGAGGAGAACACAAGCAGCAACCTCTTAGTCCTCAACCATAGCAACTTCTTACTAGACACATCACTGGAGGCAAGGGAAACAAAAGCAAAAATGAACAATTGGGACTTGATCAAGACAAAAATCTTCTGCACAGCAAAGGAAACAATCAATAAAACTAAAAGCCTACAGAATGAGAGAAGATATTTGCAAATGACATATCCAAAAAATGGGTAGTAATGGGGCGCCTGGGTGGCGCAGTCAGTTGAGCGTCTGACTTCGGCTTAGGTCATGATCTCATGGTTCGTGAGTTTCAGCCCCACCTCGGGCTCTGTGCTGACAGCTCAGAGCCTGGAGCCTGCTTCAGATTCTGTGTCTCCCTCTCTTTCTACCCTTCCCCTGCTCACGTTATGTCTCTCTCTCTCTCTCAAAAATAAAATAAACATTAAAAAATGGGTAGTATCCAAAATCTATAAAGAACTTATCAAAGTCAACACCCAAAAAATAAATAATCCAGTTAAGAAATGGGCAGAAGAATGAATAAAGAGTCAAAGAAGAATTTAAAAAATATTAATGTTTATTACTTTTGAGAGAGAGCAAGCAGGGAAGGGGCAGAGAGAAGGAGACACAGAATCAGAAGTAGGTTCCAGGCTCTGAGCGCTCAACACAGAACCCAATGCAGGGCTCAGCTCAAACTCAAAGACTGCGAGATCATGACCTGAGCCGAAGTCGGCCGCCCAACTGACTGAGCCACCCAGGGGCCCCAAGAGTCAAAGAAGAATTAATAGTCACTTTTCCAAAGAAGACGTACTGATGGCCAACAGACACATGAAAAGATGTTCAGCATCACTCATCATCAGGGAAGTACAAATCAGAACCACAATGAGATACCACCTCACACATGTCAGAATGGCTAAAATTAACACAGGAAACAACAGATGTTGGTGAGGATGTGGAGAGGGGGGAGCCTTCTTACACTTTTAGTGGCAATGCAAACTGGTGTGGCCACTCTGGAAAACAGTATGGAGGTTCATCAAGAAGTTAAAAATAGAACTACTCTATGACTCAGCAATTGCACTATTTACCCAAAGGATACAAAAATACAGATTCAAGAGGGCATGTGCACCTTGATGTTTATAGCATCATCATCAACAACCAAACTATGGAAAGAGTCCAAATATCCATCGACTGATGCATGGAGAAAGAGTATGCGTGTGTGTACACACACACACAGCCATAAAAAGAATTAAATCTTGCCATTTGCAACAACGTAGATAGAGCTAGAGTGTATTATGTTAAGTGAAATAAGTCAGATAAAGACAAATACCATATGATTTCACTGATGTATGGAATTTAGGAAACACACTTGATCTTAGCCAAAAGGCCGAGAACGATGGAATTTAGGAAACAAAACAGATGAACATATTGGAAGGAAAAAAGAAAAAGAGAGAGGAAAGCAAACCATGAGAGACTCTTAAGTATAGAGAACAAACTGAATTTTGATTGAGAGAGGTGGATAGGGCATTAGCTAAATGGGTGATGGGTATTTAGCAGGGCACTTGTGATGAACACTGAGTGTTATGTGTAAGGAATGAATCACCAAATTCTACACATGAAAACAATTTTACCATATATGTTTACTAACTGGAATGAAAACTTGAAAAAAAATTACTATAAAGCTACAGTAATTAAAATAATGTGCCACAGTGAAAAAAATAAAAATAAAAGTGATCATACATCTGATATGGGATTAATATATTCAGAATATATAGAAAACCTCTAATACTCAATAACAAAAGTAAACAACCCTATTCAAGGATGAGCAAATGACTTGAATAAATAATTCTCCAAATAAGATATGCAAATGAGCAATATGCATACAAAAACATGCAAAGATGCCCAACTTCACTAATTTTAGAGAAATGCAAAATTTCAGGTATTTTTTTCATTTACTCTGAGTTGTATTTTCATCTTTCTTTAGTAGCCAAAAGTTTTTTTTTTTAATTTTTAAAAAAATTTTTAAAATGTTTATTTTTGAGAGAGGGAGAGAGACAGAGTGTGAGCAAGGGAGGAGCAGAGAGAGAGGAAGACACAGAATCTGAAGCAGGCTCCAGGCTCTGAGCTGTCAGCACAGAGCCTGATGCAGGGCTCAAACCCACAAACCGTGAGATCATGACCCAAGCCGAAGTCAGAAGCTCAACTGACTGAGCCACCCAGGTGCCCCCAAAAGTTTTTATTTTTGATAAATTCCAATTCATCTATTTTTATTTTTGCTGTCTGCTTTTGTTGTCATATCCAATAGTAAAATTGTTCAGCCCTTTTGGAAAACAGTTTGTTATTTCCTCAAAAAGTTAAACATGTAATTACCATACGATCCAGCAGTTACACTTCTAGGTACATACAAAAAAGAATTCAAAGCAGAGACTCAAAGAGACATTTGATATCAGTATTCATAACAACATTATTACCAATAGTCAATGTGGAGACACCCGAGATTTCCATCAATAGATAAACAGATAAAGAAATGTGGTATACACATACAACAAAATATTATTTAGTTATAAAAAGGAATGAAGTACTGATACATACTACAACATGGGTAAATTTTGAAAATATTATGTTGCGTTAAATAATTCAGACACAAGAATTGTGTTATTATTGTATTATTCCACTTTTATGAATACCTATTGTAGGAAAATTCATAGAAACAGAAAGGAAAATAGGTTATGAAGTACTGGGTTAATGGAGAATCTGGAGTTGTTGAATGTGTACAGAGTTTCTGCTGGGATTATGAGAAAGTTATGGAAGTGTGTAGTGATGATACTTGCATAATGATATGAATACACTTAATGTCACTGAATTTTACACTTAAAATATAAAAAATGGAAATTCTTATGTTGTGCATATTTTACTATAATAAAATACCAATTAAAAATCTTTAAAAAGAGTGGGATATCATCAGAATATTGACATATGAGGCCCCTGGCTTTCCCTTCTCCCATGGACATACCAAATATACAACAATATATGGATTTATCCAAGAGAAATTCAGAAACTAATTGAGTGACATTTATAATTGGGCAACTGAGGAGATACCCACAGTGAAATTGGTGGGAAAGGCTTCAACATATTCTCACCATAAACTCCTAGCACAGCATCTTACAATTGAGAATCTTTAACTCCCAGTTTCTCCCTTAGGGGAGACACACCTAGTGCCTGGCTTTTAAGGTGTCACCCGTGGGACAGACTCCCAAGTCACCTACCTCTGAGAGCCAGTGGGGTTCAGCATTCACAGGTCCCATAGGATCATAGCAAACAAAAAAGCAGTTGGTAAATATGCATGTGAACACATCCCACAGCTATACGCCCTCAGACTCTGAAAACGGAACAGGAAAAAACCTCCAGTGTTTCAGTTTTTCCCTGGAAAGAGTATGACTGCATACTTTCCAGCTGCAGCTTAAGGGTCCAGCTTCTAATCAACCTGCACTTGAAAGCTGACTGAGATTCTTCAAGGAGCACAAAATAGCTAGTGGGAAGATCCCCAAACTTCACCCTACAGTTCACTCTAACAATAAAGCTAAGTCATTAGGTTATTCTTGCAAAGAGCTTGTATGTACATCTAGCACCACAAAATTTACAGCTGTCACCCAAGGGATGGGCCCTCAAATCACCTAGCTTTTATAACCAGTGGCCTTGGTATTCATGAGTCCCACAGGACCATATTAAACAAAGAAGCAGATTTATTATTCTTCTTATTATTATTTGACTATAGTTGACACAAAACGTTCCATTAGTTCCATCCAATTGTAAGATGATATGAGAAGTCTATATGTTACACTATATTCACCATAAGAGTAACCACCATCTGTCACCATAAACACTATTACAATACCATTGACCATATTCCCTAAGCTGTACCTTTTATCCCCATAACTTATTCATTCTGTAACTGGAAGCCTGCATCCCCACACCCTTTCACCCATTTTGCCTATACCCCCATCACCCACCCCTCTAGCAACCATCAGTTTGTTCTCTGCATATATAGGTTTGGTTCTCTTTTTTGTTTGCTTTTAGATTCCACATACAAGTGAAATCATATGGTATTTGTTCCTCTCTATCTGACTTATTTCACCTAGCACAATACCCTCTAGGTCCATCATGCTGTCACAAATGGCAAGATCTCATCCCTTTTTATGGCTGAACAACATTCTGATATATATCACATCTTCTTTATCCATTCATCCATTGTTGGACACACTGGCTGCCTCCATATGTTGGCTATTGTAAATAATGCTGCAATAAACATAGAGGTGTATATATCCCCTCAAATTAGTATTTTTTCCCTTTGGGTAAAAAACTCAGTAGTGGAATTGTTGGATCGCATGATACATCCATTCCCAATTTCCTGAAGAACCTCCATATTGATCTCCACAGCAGCTGCACCAATCCACATTCCAACCAACAGTGCACAAGTGTTCCTCCCTCCACACATTCTTTCCAACATTTGTTATTTTCTATCCCTTTGATTCTAGCTGAAAGAAGCAGTATTTAAATGAGTGCGTGAGCACTTCCTGAAAGTTCAGCTTCTAATCAGCCTGCATATGGGAGGTGACTGGGATCCTCTCATAAGCCATAAAGAGCTAATGGGCATGTCCTTCACTTTCTTCCACTGGTTCACTCCAACATTGAAACAAAATCTCTGACTTCTTCCTGGAAGGAATTTACCTACACAAATAGCACCCTGTTATGGCTGCCACCTGAGCAATGGGCTTGCAAAGCATCTATCACTGGACTCTGATGGGACTCCCCAAGTCCCTGGAGAATACACAAAAAAAGAGGAGGTTCTATGTGAGTGCATAAAAACTCCAGTGTCTATATCCTATGGCTCAGCACTGAGTGAGTAGGCACAAACACCCAGCTCTTGGTTTCTCCCTAATCAGTGCCAGACTGTATATCTAAGGCTCTGACCTTCCCACCTGCAGCCTGAAGATTGAATTTCCACTTAGCCTGTATCAAGGAGCTGAAGAGGCAGTCAATTAGTAGTCCTTTGGAAGCCTGAACAGGTATGTGGGCATTCCCAAGCATTTGGGACAGTGGTAGGTTTTGGAATATCCTAATTTACTTGTGGTCACTAAGAACAAAGGTGGTGGCTTGGACAAACACAAAAGTGTGAAAGGTAACCAGGAGCTTGGGCTGAGATAGTTGATGAGATTCATCTCCTACATAAAGCAAATCTGTGAAGACTGAGAGGGGGCCATTTTACCTAATGTGCACAAACCAAAACAGAGAGTCAAGGGAAATGAAGAAGCAGGAGAATATGTTCCAAACAAAAGAAAAAGATATATATCCAGAAACCAACCTTAATGAAGTAGAGATACCCAACAAAAACTTCAAAATGATGGTTGTAAATATGCTCATCAGGTCAGGAAAACAATGCACAAGCAAGATGAGAATTTCAACAAGAGATAAAAATTATTAAATAGTGACTAACAGAAATTATAGAGCTGAAATACCATAATTGAACTGAAAAATTCAACTGAAGGATTAAACATTGGATTAGATCCAGTGAAGCAAGGATTAGTGAACTCAAAGATAGGGCAGTGGAAATCTTCAAATCAGAGAAGCAAAAAGAAGAAATAATGAAAAGAGTAAATATAGCTTAAGGGAGTTATGGTACACTATTGTGTGGATCAATGTATGAAGTATAGGTGAACCAGAAGCAGAAGAAAGAGAGAAACAGGCAAAAAGCTTATTTAAATCCAGGGAAAAGACAGACATCAATACCTAAGAAACCCAAGGAATATATATGTGTATATATATATATATATACATATATATATATATACACACACACAAAGAGACCCATGCTTAGATACACTTTCATTAAATTATCCAAAGTTAAATAGAAAATCTTTTTTTTTTTATTTTTTAAAATTTTTTTTCAATGTTTATTTATTTTTGACAGAGAGAGACAGAGCATGAACGGGGGAGGGGCAGAGAGAGAGGGAGACACAGAATCGGAAACAGGCTCCAGGCTCTGAGCCATCAGCCCAGAGCCTGACGCGGGGCTCGAACTCACGGACCGCGAGATCGTGACCTGGCTGAAGTCGGACGCTTAACCGACTGCGCCACCCAGGCGCCCCTAGAAAATCTTATAAGCACCCAATGAAAAGTGATTTGTAACACACTAAGGAATCCATTTAAGGTTATCAGCGAATTTTTCACCAGGAATTTGGCTATATACAAAGTGCTGAAAGATTAAAACAAAAAAAGGCCAACCAAGAATACTCTACCCAGCAAAGTTGTTCCCCAGAATTGAAGGAGAGATAAAGATATTTCCAAACAAAGCCTTAAAGAGTTTACCACCAGTAGATTCATAAAATATATTAAAGTATAAACTCACTAGTAAAGTAAAATATATGGTTAAATTCAGATTATTCTTATATTGTAATGGTGGTATGTAAATCACCTATAACTATAGTATAAAAGTAATAAGGCAAAAGGATTTAAAAAAAACTATAGCTACAACAATTTGTTACTGGATACAGTATATAAAAGGATATAGATGGCAGCATCAAACACAAAATGTAGGGAGTAAAATGTAGAGCTTTCAGTCAGTGGAGCAGCCGACTTCGGTTCAGGTCATGAACTCATGGCTCATGGGTTCAAGCCAAGTGTTGGGCTCTGTGTTGACAGCTCAGAACCTGGAGCCTGCTTCATGTTCTTTCCCCATCTCTCTCTCTGTCCCTCCCTTGCTTGTGCACTATCTCTCTCTCTCTCTCAAATATAAATAAACATTAAAAAAATGTAGAGCTTTATTATGCTCTAAAAGTCAAGTTGTTAACAGCTTAAAATAAACTGCTATAAGCTATTTTGGGTAAGCCCATGGTAACTACAAAACAAAAACCTGTAGTAGATATACAAAAGATAAAAAGAAAGGAATCAAAGAATAACACTGTGGAAAATCATCAAATCACATAAGAAGAGAGGGGGGGAAATCCCTATAATACAACAAGTAAAAATGAACAAAATGGCAATATTAACTCCATCCCTATCAATAATTACTTAAAATGTAAATAGACTAATCTCAAATCAAAAGATGTAGAGTGAGTTAATGAATTAAAAGCCTAGGACCCAACTATATGCTGTCTACAGGAGATTCACCTCTTTAAGAACACACATAAACAGAAAGGAAAAGGATTGAAAAAGGTATTCCATGCAAATAAAAAACAAATTCAAGTGGGTTAGCTATACTTATATCAAACAAAATAGACTCTAAGTGAAAAACTGTAGCAAGAAACACAGAAAGTAACCATATTATGAAAAAGTGGTCAATTCATGAAGAGGGTATAACTATTTTAAATATTTATGGATGAAAATTTAGAGAACCTAAATATTTAAAGCAAATATTAACAGAATTGCAGGGGAAAATAAAGAAAAAATGCAATAATAGTAGGGTATTTTAATATCCCACTTTTAATAATAGATAGAACATCAAGACAAAAAATCACTAAGGAAACAGCAGACTTGAACATATATAGATCCAATGGACTAACAGACATATACAGAAAATTCGATCCAACATCAGAATACACATTCTTCTGAAATGCACTCAGAACATCCTATAGGATAAATCATGTTAGGTCACAAAGCAAATCTTTAAATATTTAAGATTAAAATCTTAAAAATCGTATCAAAGAGAAAAATTTAAAATATCTTGAAAAAAAAAACCAAAATTGTAAACACAACATTCCAAAACTCATGGGATTCAGCAAAAGCAGTCCTAAGAGGGAAGTTTATAACAATGAATGAGTACATTAAGAAAAATGAAATAGGTAGGGAAAGATGGCGGCACAGGAGGATGCTGGGCTCACCTCGTCCTGCTGATCACTTAGATTCCATGCACATCTGCCTAAATAACCCAGAAAACTGCCAGAAGGCTCCAGAACGGACTCTCCAGAGCCAAGCATACACAAGAGGCCCATGCAAGAGGGTAGGAAGGGTGGAGAGGCAGTGCATGCTACAAGGACTGGAGGGACGGAGCTGGCACGGTGGAGGGGCAGCCTGCCTGGCAAGGCAGAGCCCCCGAGTCTGGCTTACAAAAGCAGAGGGGCCCGACTTCATGAGTTCTGACAGCCAGCAGGACTTAACATCTGGAATGTTAAAAGTCAACAGCTCTGCTCGGAGAGCAGGAGCGCGAGAGGACACCAGGAGGGAGAGGTGTTGAGCCCCAGAAGACAGAGCTCAGCTCAGTGGGGAACAAGGGCGCTGGCAAGCGCCATCTCCCTCTCCCATCCCCCAGCCAAAACCCCAAAGGGAACCAGTTCACCAAACTTGCTTGCACCATGGAAACACCCAATGCTGTGCTTCTGTGGATCCATCCCTCCAAAACACTCTGCCTCCCTCCCGGTGCTGCAGGGCCCCTTCCCCAGGGGATCACCTATGGCAAAGCGAGCTAGGCCTGCCCCTCCTGTCCCTGTGCACCTTGCAGATCCACCCTGGCTAATATGACAGATCCCATTGAAGCAGCACCACAAGCCTGGCAGGGTGCAAGTAGCCCAGACAGGAGCCACACCACTCCACAGTGAGTCCTGCCCCTGGGAGAGGGGAAGATAAGCTACACACCAGTCTGACTGTGGCCCCAGCAGTGGGCTGGGGACAGACATTGGGTCTGACTGCGGCCTTGCCCACCAACACAAGTTACTCCAGACAGCACAGAAGTGTCCTGTAGTTGGAAGCTACCCCAGGGACTACCCAAAATGACGAAATGGAAGAACTCTCCTCAAAAGAAACTCCAGGAAGCAATGACAGGTAACGAATTGCTCAAAAATGATTTAAGCAATATAACAGAACAAGAATTTAGAAAAAATAGTCATAAAATTAATCACTGGGCTTGAAAAAAGCATAGAGGACAGCAGAGAATCTACTGCTACAGAGATCAAGGGAATAAGAAATAGTCATGAGGAGCTAAAAAATGCTATAAATGAGGTGCAAAAAAAAATGGAGGTGACCACAGCTCAGATTGAAGAGGCAGAGGGAAGAATAGGTGAATTAGAAGATGAAATTATGGAAAAAGAGGAAGCTGAGAAAAAGAGAGATAAAATCTAAGAGTGAGGGGAGAATTAGAGAACTCAGTGATGCAATCAAAGGGAACAATATCCATATCATAGGAATTCCAGAAGAGGAAGAGAGAGAGCAAGGGGCTGAAGCTGTACTTGAACAAATCATAGCTGAGAACTTCCCTGATCTGGGGAAGGAAAAAGGCATTGAAATCCAAGAGGCACAGAGAACTCCCTTCAGACGTCACTTGAATCAATCTTTTGCATGACATATCATAGTGAAACTGGCAAAATACAAGGATAAAGAGAAAATTCTGAAAGCAGCTAAAGATAAATGCACTCTAACATATAAAGGGACTCTGATAAGACTAGTGACAGATCTATTTACTGAAACGTGGCAGACCAGAAAAGAATTGCAGGAAATCTTCAATATGATGAACATAAAAAATATGCAGCCTAGAATCCTTTATCCAGCAAGTCTGTCATTTACAATAGAAGGAGAGGTACAGGTCTTCCCAAACAAGCAAAAACTGAAAGAATTTGTCACCACTAAACCAGCCCTACAGGAGAGCCTAAGGGGAATTCTGTGAGTGAAATGTTGCAAGGACCACAAAGTACCAGAGACATCACTACAAGCATGAAAACTACAGACATCACAATGACTCTAAACCCATATCTTTCTATAATAACACTGAATGTAAATGGACTAAATGCGCCAACCAAAAGACATAGGGTATCAGAATGGATAAAAAAACAAGACCCAACTACTTGCTGTCTACAAGAGACTCATTTTAGACCTGAGGACACCTTTAGATTCAGAGTGAGGGGATGGAGAACTATCTATCATGCTACTGGAAGTCAAAAGAAAGCTGGAGTAGCCATACTTATATCAGACAAACTAGACTTTCAATTAAAGACTGTAACAAGAGATGAAGAAGGACATTATATAATAGTTACAGGGTCTATCCATCAGGAAGAGCTAACAATTATAAATGTCTATGCGCCAAATACAGGAGCCCCCAAATATATAAAACAAGTAATCATAAACATAAGCAACCTTATTGATAAGAATGTGGTAATTTCAAGGAACTTAAATTCTCCACTGACAACAATGGATAGATATCTAGACACAGGATCAATAAAGAAACAAGGGCTCTGAATGATACATTGGATCAGATGGACTTGACAGATATATGCAGAACTCTGCATCCCAAAGCAATAGAATATACTTTCTTCTCGAGTGCACATGGAACATTCTCCAAGACAGATCACATACTGGGTCACAAATCAGCCCTTAATAAGTATAAAAGAATTGAGATCATACCATGCACACTTTCAGACCGCAATGCTATGAAACATGAAATCAACCACAGGAAAATGTCTGGGAAACCTCCAAAAGCATGGAGGTTAAAGAACTCCCTACTAAAGAATGAGTGGGTCAACCAGGCAATTAGAGAAGAAATTTAAAAATATATATGGAAACAAATGAAGATGAAAAAACAACCATGCAAACGCTTTGGGACGCAGCGAAGTCAGTCCTGAGAGGAAAATACGTTGCAATCCAGGCCTATCTCAAGAAACAAGAAAAATCCCACATACAAAATCTAACAGTGCTCCTAAAGGAAACAGAAGCAGGACAGCAAAGACACCCTAAACCCAGCAGAAGAGAAATAATAAAGATCAAAGCAAAAATAAAAAATATAGAATCTAAAAACCTGTAGAGCAGATCAATGAAACCAAGGGTTGTTTTTTTGAAAAAAACTAACAAAATTGATAAACCTCTATCCAGGCTTCTCAAGAAGAAAAGGGAGATGACCCAAATAGATATAATCATGAATGAAAATGGAATTGTTACAACCAATACCTCACACATACAAGCAATTATCAAGGAATACTATGAAAAATTATATGGCAACAAACTGGACAATCTGGAAGAAATGGACAAATTCCTAAACACCCACACACTTCCAAAACTCAAACAGGAAGTAATAGAAAGCTTGAACAGATCCATAACCAGCGAAGAAATTGAATCAGTTATCAAAAAATTCCCAACAAGTAAGAGTCCAGGATCAGATGGCTTCCCAGGGGAATTCTACCAGACATTTAAAGCAGAGATAATACCTATCCTTCTCAGGCTGTTCCAAAAATTAGAAAGGGAAGGAAAACTTCCAGACTCATTCCATGAAGCCAGTATTACTTCGATTCCTAAACCAAAAAGAGACCCAGCAAAAAAAGAGAACTACAGGCCAATATCCAAGAAGGATATGGATGCAAAAATTCTCAATAGGATGCTAGCAAATTGAATTCAACAGCATATAAAAAGAATTATTCACCGCGACCAACTGGGATTCATTCCTGGGCTGCAGGACTGGTTCAACATTCACAAATCAGTCAATGTGATACATCACATTAATAAAAAAACTGATAAAACCATATGATCCTGTCAATCGAAGCAGAAAAAGCATTTGACAAAATTCAGCATCCTTTCTTAATAAAAACCCTCGAGAAAGTCGGGATAGAAGGAACATACTTAAACATCATCAAAGCCATTTATGAAAAGCCCACAACTAATATCATCCTCAATGGGGAAAAACTGAGAGCTTTCTCCCTGACATCAAGAATACGACCGGATTGTCCACTCTCACCACTGTTGTTTCACATAGTGTTGGAAGTGCTAGCATCAGCAATAAGACAACAAAAGGAAATCCAAGGCGTCAAAATTGGCAAAGATGAAGTTAAGCTTTCACTTTTTGCAGATGACATGATATTATACATGAAAAACCTGATAGACTCCACCAAAAGTCTGCTAGAACTGATACATGAATTCAGCAAAGTTGCAGGATATAAAATCAATGTACAGAAATCAGTTGCATTCTTATAAACTAATAATAAAGCAACAGACAATTAAAGAAACTGATCCCATTCAAAATTGCACCAAGAAGCATAAAATACCTAGGAATAAACCTAATCAAAGATGTAAAAGATCTGTGTGCTGAAAACTATAGAAAACTTATGAAGGAAAATGCAAAAGATACAAAGAATGGAAAAACATTCCATGCTCATGGATTGGAAGAATATTGTTAAAATGTCAATACTACCCAAATTAATCTACACATTCAATGTAATCCCAATCAAAATTGCACCAGCATTCTTCTCAAAGCTAGAACAAGCAATCCTAAAATTCATATGGAACCACAAAAGGCCCCGAATAGCCAAAGGAATTTTGAAGAAGAAGACCAATGCAGGAAGCATCACAATCCCAGACTTTAGCCTCTACTACAAAGCTGTAATCCTGAAAACAGCATGGTATTGGCACAAAAACAGACACATAGACAAATGGAATAGAATAGAGACTCCAGAATTGGACCCACAAAAGTATGGCCAACTAATCTTTGACAAAGCAGGAAAGAACATCCAATGGAAAAAAGACAGTCTCTTTAACAAATGGTGCTGGGAGAACTGGACAGCAACATGCAGAAGATTGAAACTAGACCACTCTCTCACACCATTCATAAAAATAATCTCAAACGGATAAAGGACCTGAATGTGAGACAGGAAACCATCAAAACCCTAGAGGAGAAAGGATTTGACACATCCCCAAAGGCAAGGGAATTAAAAGCAAAAATGAACTACTGGGACCTCATGAAGATAAAAAGCTTCTGCACAGCAAATGAAACAATCAACAAAACTAAAAGGCAACCAACGGAATGGGAATAGATATTTGAAAATGACATATCAGACAAAGCGCTAGTATTCAAAATCTATAAAGAGCTCACCAAACTCCACACCCCAAAAACAAATAACCCAGTGAAGAAATGGGTAGAAAACATGAATAGACACTCATCTAAAGAAGACATCCAGGTGGCCAGCAAGCACGTGAGAAGATGCCCAATATCGCTCTTCATCAGGGAAATACAAATCAAAACCACACTCAGATACCACCTCACGCCAGTCAGAGCGGCTAAAATGAACAAATCTGGAGACTGTAGATGCTGGAGAGGATGTGGAGAAACGGGAACCCTCTTGCACTGTTGGTGGGAATGCAAACTGGTGCAGCCGCTCTGGAAAACAGTGTGGAGGTTCCTCAAAAAATTAAAAATAGACCTACCCTATGACCCAGCAATAGCACTGCTAGGAATTTACCCAAGGGATACAAGACTACTGATGCATAGGGGCACTTGTACCCCAATGTTTATAGCAGCACTCTCAACAATAGCCAAATTATGGAAAAAGCCTAAATGTCCATCAACTAATGAATAGATAAAGAATCTGCGGTTTATATACACAGTGGAATACTACATGGCAACGAGAAAGAATGAAATATGTCCTTTTGTAGCAACATGGATGGAACTGGAGAGTGTTCTGCTACGTGAAATAAGTCATACAGAGAAAGACAGATACCATATGTTTTCACTCTTATGTGGATCCTGAGAAACTTAACAGAAACCCATGGGGGAGGGGAAGGAAAAAAAAGAGGTTATAGAGGGAGGGAGCCAAAACATAAGAGACTCTTAAAAACTGAGAACAAATTGAGGGTTGATGGGGGGTGGGTGATGGGTGTTGAGGATGGCACCTTTTGGGATGAGCACTGGGTGTTGTATGGAAACTATACACATGAAAAGATGCTCAACATCACTGACCATCAGGGAAATACCAATGAAAACCACAATGAGATATCTCCTCATACGTGTTAGAATGGCTAAAATCAAAATCACAAGAAACAACAAGTGTTGGTAATAATGTGGTGAAAAAGGAGTGCTTGTGCACTGTTAGTTGTAATGTAAACTGGTACAGCCACTGTGGAAAACAGGGTGGAAGGTTCTCAAAAATTTTACTTAGGAAAAATGAAAACACTAACTCAAAAAGATATATGCAACCTTATGTTTATTGTAGCATTATTTATAGTAGCCAAGACATGGAAGCAACCTACGTCTCCATCAATAGAAAAATGGATGAAAAAAGTGATATATATATACACACACACATATATATACATATATATGTATACATGCATGTATATACACACATATATATACATATACATATGTATATGTATATATATGTATATGTATATATATGTGTGTACATATATGTATACATGCATATACACATACATACATGTATATTTATATTACTTAGAATTATATATAATGAAATATTAGATATATACATATATAATGGATATATAATCCATATATAATGGAATATTACACAGTCATAAAAAGGATGTGATCATGTCATTTGAGACGACATCAAGGGCCTAGAGGGCATTATGCTAAGTGAAGTAAGTCAAACTGAGAAAGACAAATACTATATGATTCCACTTATAGACAGAATCTAATAAAATTAATTTGAAATTAATTTGAATTAATTTGAAAATTAATTTGAAAAAGCAGAATAAAAGTGTAAATACAGAGAACAAACTGATGGCTGCCAGAGGGGAGGGAAGTGGGGAATTGGGCAAAATGAGTTAAGAGGCGAGGGAGATATGGAGTCCAGTTATGAAATGAATAAATCATGGGAATAAAAGCAGAGCATAAGTAATATAATCAATGCTATTGTAATAGTGATGTAATGGACAGATGGTAGCTATACTTGTGGTAAATATAACATAATGTATAAATTTGTCAAATTACTAAGTAGTACACCTGAAACTAATGTAACATTTTATCAAGTATATTCAAATTTAATACATTTATTTATTTATTTATTTATTTATATTAAATATAATTTATTGTCAAATTGGTTTCCATACAACACCCAGTGTTCATCCCAACTGGTGCCCTCCTCAATGCCCATCACCCACTTTCCCCTCTCCCCTCCACCTCCTTCAACCCTCAGTTTGTTCTCAGTATTTAAGAGTCTCTTATGGTTTGCCTCCCTCCCTCTCTGTAAATTTTTTTTCCTTCCTTCCCCCCACGGTCTTCTGCTAAGTTTCTCAGGATCCACAAATGAGTGAAAACATAAGGTATCTGTCTTTCTCTTCTTGGCTTATTTCACTTAGCATAATACCCTCCAGTCCATCCACATTGCTGGAAGTGGCCAGATTTCATTCTTTCTCATTGCCAAGTAGTATTCCATTGTATATATAAACCACATCTTCTTTATCCATTCATCATTTTTTTTAAATGTTCATATTACCCAAAGACATTTATAGATTTAGTGAAATGCATATTAATGTTCCAAGGGTATTTTCTACAGAAGTAGAAGAAAAACAATCCTAAAATTTGTATGGAACCACAAAAGACCCTGAGTAGTTAAAGAAATCCTGAGAAGAAAGAACAAAGCTGTAGGCATCACAGGTCTTGATTTCAAACTACACTATAAAGCTATAGTTATCAAAACCATATGGTGCTGGCATAAAAACAGACACGTAGACCAATGGGATGGAATCAAGAACCCTGACAGGGCACCTGGGCAGCTCAGTCGGTTAAGCATCTGAGGCTTGATTTCGGCTCAGGTCATGATCTCATGGTTCATGAGATAGAGCCCCATGTCAGGCTCTGTGCTGACAGCCAGATACTACTTAGGATTCTCTCTCTACCTCTCTGCCCCTCTCCTCCTCTCAAAATATATAAATAAATATTTAAAAAAAGAATCAACATCCCAGAAATAAACCTGAAATGAATAAACATTCATATGTAATCAGTTGTTATTTGATAAGAGAGCCAAAAATACTCAATGGGGAAAGGATAGTCTCTTCACTAAATGTTATTCAGAAAATTATATCCTGATGCAAAAGAATGAAATTGGACCTCTATCTTACACCACTCACAAACATTTAATCAAAATGGATGAAAGACTTAAATGCAGGACCCCAAACTGTAAAACCACCAGAAGAAAACATAGGGAAAAAGCTCCTTGATAGTGGTCTTGACAATTATTTTTTGGATATGGCACCAAAAGTGTAAGCAAGAAAAGCAAAAATAAACAAGTGGGATTGCATAAAGCTAGAAAAGCTTCTGAACAGCAAAAGAAACAATTGATAAAATGAAAGGATCTTACAGGATGGGTGAAAATATTTGCAAACTGTCTATCTGATAAAAGATTAATATCCAAAATATATAAAGAACTCATATGACTCATCAAAATAAACAGTCCTATTAAGAAATGGGCAGAGTGAGAGAGAGCCAAAGCATAAGAGACTGTTAAAAACTGAGAACAAACTGAGGGTTGATGGGGGGTGGGAGGGAGGGGAGGGTGGGTGATGGGTATTGAGGAGGGCACCTTTTGGGATGAGCACTGGGTGTTGTATGGAAACCAATTTGTCAATAAATTTCATATATATATAAAAAAAATGGGCAGAGAACTTGAATAGAGATTTTCTCAGTGACATGTAAATGTCCCGTAGGTATATGAAAAGATGCTCAATTTAACTAATAATTAGGGAAATGCAAATCAAAATGACAATGAGATATCACCTCACACCTGTTAGAATGGCTATTATCATAAAGACAAAAGAAAACAAGTGTTGGTGAGACAGTGAAGAAAATGGAACCCTTATGCACTGTTGGTGGGAATGTAAATTGGTGCAGCCACTATGGAAAACAGTATGAATGTTTCTCAGAAACTAAAAATAGAGCTAACATGATTGGCCAATCTCACTTCCAGGTATATATCTGAAGGCAATGCCATCACTGTCTCAAAGAGATCTTCATCCTCATATTCACTACAACATTATTAATAATATCCAAGACATGTTAATAACTTATGTGTCCATCAACAGATGAATGAGTAAAGAAAATGTGATATATATTAATAATTATTATACTATTATATTAATGATAATGATATACTAACAATATATAATATATAATGGAGTGTTATTCAGCTATTTGGGACAACGTGGATGAACCTGGAGGACATTATGCTAAGTGAAATGAGCCAGACCCAAAAAGACAAATACCGTATGATCTCACTTATATGTAGAATATAATAAAAACTACAAATAACCCAAACTTATAGTAACAGAGAGTAGAATAGTGGTTACCAGAGGCTGTATCATGGGGAGTTATTGTTTAATGAGTGCAGGGTTTCAGTTTTGCGAGATGAAAAGAATTCTGGAGATGGATGGTGGTGATGGTTGTACCATTGAACTGTATACTTAGAAATGATTAAGATAATAAGTTTTATGTTGTATTTTGTCACAATAAAAATATAATTAAAATAAATAAATAATTACAAATAAAATATTTTAAAACATTGAGTTTCTACTATGATGAGTGATTTCATATTAAATACAGAAACTTGGGGTGTTTTGTGATGAAATTTGCTATCTTATGTTCAAGTCTTATGGCATCCTCTGACATTACTCCAGTGGTTGAATGGTATTGCCTCATTCTTATTACAGTGGAGTGGAAGTGCTGTTTCTCCATGTGGACTCTGTTGATACCCACAGTGCAAGAAAGACTCCTTATTACTGCTATGCATAGTCAGGAGTTCAGGCTCCTATTAGGCTTCTCCTGATACCACCCTGGCTGGGAAGGCAGAAGTGCCTTGTTACCACACCCATTGTTGTCTCTACTGACACATTGGGATGGTGGCCTTGTCACTGATAAGGGGTTGTGATAGTTTGGGCTCTCCACAGATCTTCTCTGACACCATCTCTGGGTGGGTTTAGATGTCCAGGATGGTCACGTGGTCTCCACTAATGCTACTAGGGACAAGGGTGGACTCTTCACTAGAGGTGATGAAATTTCCAACTGTCCACTAGGTATTCTCTTACATCACCACAGTCAGGAATGGGAAGGACTCCTCATTACTGCTGGATGGGAATGGAGGTCCAGTCTCTCCACATGGTCTTCATGACACCCAAGGTGAAGGATGAAACTAATTACTACCCAGAAAGGATAAAAGTCTTGGCTCCCCACTCACTTTTGTCTGACACCACCCTGGCAGGGTCAGAATTTGGAGTGCTTCTTTATACTCAGGTTAGGGTAGAAATTTAAGCTCTCCACTCAAACTTCACTGGAGGTAAGGATCGGGGTGCACAGCAGGTTTTTCCATGATGTTTGGCAATTAAAGTCTAAAATTATTATTCCTTTGGAATTAAAAATATGTATGCTCCATAATTCTGGAAGCAAGATTCCCCCAAGTGACTTTTGGAAAGTATTTCCATTGCATTCTTTAGGACTAACAACAACAACAACAACAACAACAACAACAACAACAAAACTTAAATATTGAATTCCAGGAAGATTTTTTTGGGAAGATAGCAGAGTAGAAAGACCCTAGGCTCACTTCATCCCACAGATACAACTAGAGAACACTCACAGCAGTGTAAGTAACTCAGAAAATGGCCTGAAGACTGGCAGAATAAACTCTACAATTAAATGTGTAGAAGAAGCTACATTGAAAAGAGTAGAGGGGGCAGAGATGCAATTGGGAGCCAAACAGACTCACAGTACTGTCCATGGAGTGGGGAGGGATGCCTTGGACATGGAAAGGGAAGAGAAAAAGACTTCCACACTGTGATGCCTGCAAGGGGAAGATGAATACCTGTAACATTTGGCTTTTAAAACCAAAGGGGCTGAATTTCATGGTTCTTACAAGCAGCAGGACTTAAACCTGGCATTTAAAAAAATCAGCAGACTCAGCTTTGAGAGAGTCAGAGGGTGAGAGGGAACTGAA
The DNA here is from genome assembly GCF_022079265.1 of Lynx rufus. Taxonomy (NCBI): domain Eukaryota; kingdom Metazoa; phylum Chordata; class Mammalia; order Carnivora; family Felidae; genus Lynx; species Lynx rufus. The sequence continues at coordinate 201,425 of NW_025814882.1, forward strand.
TCTCTGACCTTAAAGAGACAGCACAAAAAACAGCCCATGGAGATACAGCATATAAGCAGCAGTTTGAAAGGTGCCTGGGGCAGATAGGAAAGAAAGTTATTAACTTATTTCAGTGCCTGTCCTGGAGAGACAGAAATCACTGGAGAACATAGGAACTGACAGGTGCCATTTCCTTCCCCTGCCCCCCACCCCATCATAAATACATGGGGACCTAAGTGAATGGCTACCTAAATTGTTAGCACTTCCACTTTACCCCCACATGCTGTATTTCTGCCAATCCACCCCTCCTGACATCCCACCTCAGTCAGGCATGGTAGGGCCCCTCCACAGAGGAGCTGGGGAACACAAATCTTGCCAGCGCTGCCACACCACCACTGCACTTCATGTGGGGAAATCCATCCTCTCCAATATGTTCTTGGCCAGAACCCACACAGGGCAGTGCCACAGGCCTAACAGTGTGCAAACAACCCCTATAGTGGTCAGCACCACTCCAAACTGAATGCTGCCCCAGAGAAAGCGAAAGTTAACCACACACAACAGCATGACAGAAGCCCCAGCAGTAGGCTGGTGGCAGACAACTGGTCTGACTACAGGCCCTACCCCCCAGTGAAACCTTCTCAGGAGACAACACGGGGAAAGCGCCCTACAGTTTAGTGATATGCATGTGACTCAATTCAACCCCAAAGCATTACCATACTGGTTCACTAACAATACAGGGAACAAACCCTACCCACAAAGACAGAGAGCCATTGTCGATGACTGAACTGAAGGAAAAAGTGGCTCAACCACAACAACAGGGTACATGTATCACACATAGGAGACACTCTTGCATGCCAGGTTCTGGGGAACAGGGTCACTACATGCAAGGCATTGGATGTCTTCTTCATAAAGCCACTCACTAGTTCCAATGCAGGAGACATAGTTGTCTTTCCCAACACAGAAACTTACACAGAAAAACTGAAGATACAGAGGAACGTGTTCCTTAGGTGCCCCTAAAAAAATATTTTTTTTTTAAATTTTTTTTTTCAACGTTTATTTATTTTTGGGACAGAGACAGAGCATGAACGGGGGAGGGGCAGAGAGAGAGGGAGACACAGAATCGGAAACAGGCTCCAGGCTCCGAGCCGTCAGCCCAGAGCCTGACGCGGGGCTCGAACTCACGGACCGCGAGATCGTGACCTGGCTGAAGTCGGACGCTTAACCGACTGCGCCACCCAGGCGCCCCCCTAAAAAAATATTTTTAAGCAGCAAGACACAAGAAGACAGTAACATACAAGGGGAAACCCCTAAGGCTATAAGCAGACTTTTAGCATGATCTATGCAAGCCAGAAGGGAGTGGCATGATATACTCAAGTTGCTGAAAGGGGAAAATCTGCAGCCAATAATACTATATCCAGCAAAGCTATCATTCAGAATATAAAGAGAGATAAAGAGTTTCTCAGACAAATAAAAACAAAAGAATTTCACGAAGATTAAACCACTCTTACAAGAAATATTAAAGGGGACTCTTTCTTTGAGTGGAAAGGAAAGATGATAAATGAGAGTATGAAAAATAAGTATATCTGTAAAAATCAGTCAAGTGATTTACAAAATAAAATGGTGTAAAATATGATGCCATATACCTAAAAGATGGGTAAGGAGGAGAAGAGTAAAGAATGGGTTCAAATGTAAGTGACCATCAACTTAATACAGACTGCTATATGCAGAAGTTGTTATATACAAACATAATGGTAACCACAAATGAAAAACCATTAATAGATATGCAAAGACTAAAGAGGCAGGAGTCCAAGCATATCACTGAACAAAGCCAACAAACAATGGAAGAAAGCAAGAGAATAAAGGATCAAATAAAAACTATAGAAACCACAAAACAAGTAACAAAAGGGCGATAAATACATACATATCAATAATAACTTTGAATGTAAATGGACTAAATGCTCCAATCAAAAACATAGTGAGACAGAGTGGGTAAAAATGTAAGACTCATTTATATGCTGCCTACAAGAGACTCATTTCAGACCTAAAGACACCTGTAGATTGAAAGTGAGGGAATGGAGAAGCACTTATCATACAAGTGGCTGTCAAAAGAAACACAAAGTAGCAAGACTTGTATATGACAAGACAGCCTTTAAAACAAACCAATTTGATAATAAATTTCATATTTAAAAAAATAATAAAAAATAAAAAATAAACATTGGAGTGCATGTAAAAAATAAATAAAAATAAAACAAAGACTGTAACAAGAGACAAAGAAGGGCACAATGTAATAATAAAGGGGACAATCCAACAAAAGGCTAGAATAATTGTAAATATTTATGCACCCAACATAAAGCACCCTAATACATAAAACAGTTAATAACAAACATAAAGCACAAATCAATAGTAATATAATAATAATAATAATAATAATAATAATAATAATATAGGGGAATTTAACACCCCACTTACATTAATAGATAGACCATCCAAACAAAATCAACAAGGAAAGAGTGGCTTTGAATGACACACTGGACCAGATGGATTTAACAGATACATTCAGAACATTCCATCCTAAAACAGCAGAATACGCATTCTTTTCGAATTCACATGGAACATTCTCTAGAATAGATCACATATTAGGCCACAAAACAAGTCTCAACAAATTCGAAGAGATTGAAGTCATACCATGCATCTTTTCTGACCACAATGCTATGAAACTAGAGATAACACACAAGAAAATAATCTGTAAAGAGCACAAATACATGGAAATTAAATAACATGCTACTAAATAATGAGTGTGTCAACCATGAAATCAAAGAAAATAGCAAAAATTACGTGGAAACAAATGAAAATAAAAATATAATGATCCAAAATCCTTGAGATTCAGCAAAAGCTGTTCTAAGAGGGAAGTTTATAGCAATTCAAGTTTACCGCCAGAAACAAGAAAAGTCTCAAGTAAACAACCTGAACTTATACCTACAGAAGCTAGAAAAAGAAGAACAAAAAAAATACAAAACCAGTAAATGGAAGAAAATAATAAAGATTAGAGCAGAAATAAATGATATGGAAACTAAAAACAATAGAACAGATAAATGATACCAGGAGCTGGTTCTTTGAAACAATTAAGAAAAGTGATGAACTTTTAGCCAGACTCATCATAAAAAAAAGAAAGGATTCAAATAAACAAAATCACAAATGAGAGAGAATAAATAACAATCATCCCCATAGAACTACAAAGAATTATAGGAGAATATTATGAAAATTATATGCCAACAAATTGGACAACGTAGAAGGAATGGATAACTTGCTAGAAACATATGAACTACCAAAACTGAAACAGAAAGAAATAGAAAATTTGAACAGACCAATTACTGTCATTGAAGTTGAATCAGTAATAAAAAAAAACTCCCAACAAACAAAAATTCAGGACCAGATGGTTTTTCAAGAGAATTCTACAAAACATTTAAAGAAGAGTTAATTCCTATCTTCTCAAACTATTTCAAAAAATAGAAGAGAAAGGAAAGCTTCCAAATTCATTCTATGACACCAACATTATACTGATGCCAAAACCAGATAAAGAAATCACTAAAAAAGAAAACTACAGGCCAATATAACTAATGAACATAGATGCAAAAATGCTCAACAAAATACTAGCATATCAAATCCATCAATACATAAAAAAAAATCATTCACCATGATCAAGTGGGATTTATTCCTGAGTTGCAAGGGTAGATATTTGAAAATCAATCAATGTGATATATCATATCAATAAGAGAAAAATAAGAACCATATGATCATTTCAATAGATTCAGAAAAGGCATTCAACAGAGTATAACATCCATTCATGATAAAAAACAAATACCCTTAACAAAGCAGTTTTAGAGGGAACATACTTCAACATAATACAGGTATGTTGTGATGAAAAACCCACAGCCAACATCATACTCAATGGGGAAAAACTAAGAACTTTTCCCCTAAGGTCAGGAAGAAGACAAGGATGTCCAATATCACTACTTTTTATTCAGCACAGTACTGGAAGCCCTAAACCCAGCAATCAGAAAACAAAAAGAAATAAAAGGCATCCAAATTGGAAAGGAAAAAGTAAAACTTTCACAATTTGCAGATGACATGACACTCTATATAGAAAACCGTAAAGACTCCACTATGGAACTAATAATGAATTTGTAAAGTTGCAGGATACAAAATCAATGTGCAGAAACCTGTTGCATTTCGATGCACTAATAATGAAATAGCAGAAAGATAAATTAAAAAAAACAATATAATTTACAATCCCACCCAAAATAATAAAGTACCTAGGAATAAACCTAACCAAAGAGATGAAAGACCTGTACTCTGAAAACTATAAAACACTGATGAAAGAAACTGAAAAGGACACAAAGAAATAGAAAGACATTCCATACTCATGGAAAGAAAGAATATTGTTAAAATGTATATACTACCCAAAGAAATCTACACATTTAATGCAATCCCTATCAAAATACTAACAGCATTTTTCACAGAGCTGGAACAAACAATCCTAAAATTTGTGTGGAAGCACAAAAGACTGCAAGGAGCCAAAGTAATCCTAAAAAACAAACAAAAAAAACTGGAGGTATCACAATTATAGGCTTCAAGTCATAATACAAAACTTTAGTAATCAAATAAAAATATACTGCACTCTAATATAAATAAAACTATAACCAAATAAAAATATACTGCACTCTAATATACTGCACTCTGAATATTTTTTTGGTACTGGCACCAAAAAAAAGGCACATAGTAGAACAGAATAGAAATCACAGAAATAAACCCACAATTATATGGTCAGTTAATCTTTGACAATGTAGGAAAGAATAGCTTCTTTAACAAATGGTGTTGGGAAACCTGTACAGCTACATGTAAAATTACGAAACTGGACCACTTTCTTATACCATACACAGAAATAAATTCAAAATGGATTGAAGACCTAAATGTGAGACCTGAAACCATAAAAATCCTAGAAGAGTGCACAGGCAGTAATTTCTCTGACATTGGCCATAATGACATGTTTGTAGATATGTCTCCTGAAGCAAGAGAAATAAAAGAAAAAAATAAACTATTGGGACTACATCAAAATAAAAAGCTATGCACAGAGAAGGAAACAATCAGTAAAACTAAACTGCAACCTACTGAATGGGAGAAGATATTTGCAGTGACATATCGAATAAAAGGTTAGTATCCAAAATATATAAAGACCTTACACAACTCAACACCCAAAAAACAAATAAGCAATTAAAAATGGGTAGAAGACATGAACACACATTTCTCCAAAGAAGATATACAGATGGTCAACAGACACATGAAAGGATGATCAACATCACTGATTATCAGGGAAACATCAATCAAAACTACAATGAGGTATCACCTCACACCTGTCAGAATGGCTGCAATCAAAAACACAAGAAACAACAAGCAATGATGTGGAGAAAAAGTAACCCTCTTGCACTGTTTGTGGGAATGCAAACTGGTGCAGCCACTGTGGAAAACAGTATGAGGGTTCCTCAAAAAGTTAAAAATAGAACTACTGTATGATCTAATAATCATACTACTGGGTGTTTACCTCAAAAATACAAAAACAGGGGCGCCTGGGTGGCGCAGTCGGTTAAGCGTCCGACTTCAGCCAGGTCACGATCTCACGGTCCGTGAGTTCGAGCCCCGCATCGGGCTCTGGGCTGATGGCTCGGAGCCTGGAGCCTGTTTCCGATTCTGTGTCTCCCTCTCTCTCTGCCCCTCCCCCGTTCATGCTCTGTCTCTCTCTGTCCCAAAAATAAATAAACGTGGAAAAAAAATTTAAAAAAAAATACAAAAACAATTCAAAGGAATACATGCACCCCTATATTTATAGCACCATTATTTACAATAGCGAAATTTTGGAAGCAGCTGAAATGTCCACCAACAGGTGAATTGATAAAGAAGGTGTGGTATATATATATATATGTAATGGAATTTTATTCATCCATAAAAAAGAATGAAATCTCACCATTTATGATGACATGTACCTACAGAGTATTATGTATCTACAGAGTATTATGCTAAGTGAAATAAGTCAGTCAGAGAAAGACAAATACCACATGATTTCACTCATACGTGGAATTTGAGAAACAAAACAAATGAGGAAAGAGAAAAAAGAAAGAGACAGAGAGAGACAAATCAAGATACAGGCTCTTAACTATAGAAAACACACTGATGGTTACCAGAGGGGAGCTGGCTGGGGAGGATGGGTGAAATATGCATTTGTGATTAAGGAGTGCACTTGTTGTGATGAACAGCAGGTATGTATGTCATTGTTGAATCACTGTATTATACACCTGAAGCTAATATAACACTGTATGTTAACTATAGTAGAATTAAAATAAAAACTTAATATACAGGGGTGACTGGGTGGCTCAGTCGGTTAAGTGTCTGACTTTGGCTCAGGTCATGGTCTCACGGTTTGAGATTGAGCCCCACACTGGGCTCTGTGCTGAAAGCTCAGAGCCTGGAGCCTGTTTTGGATTCTGTGTCTCCCTCTCTCTCGGCCCTCCCCCACTCATGCTCTGTCTCTCTCAAAAATAAATAAACAATAAAAAATAAAAATATACTGCACTCTAATAGTTTTATAGTTCTTTTTGATGTTTGATTTTTCCTCAAGAATCATGGGTTAGAAATTCTAAAACTAATTTCTGTGTAGACTTAGCATTGAGTAAATAAATAAATTATATACATGGATAATATGAGCTATGTTTCTTACTGTCAGAGAAGGGGATTACAATTATTGAGTGGGAGAAATTTGAAATGAATTCCGTGTTGGACTATAATTTGGGTAACAGTATGAACTCATGGTTTTTAATATGGATGTAAAATAGATTAAAATGTGGCCACACACACATATACATACATACACATATATACTCCCAGATGTGTCCTCTGAGAGGGCCTAATAGCAATGATACCTCTATAGCAGTGAGCACATCTAACACCAAGTTCTTGGTTTATAAGCACTATTACCCACTGAAAAAAGCCAGGGCTCCATGGTGAAATATATGATGCCTGGGGCAGGAAATACTGAAGATGAATCTGTAATAGCTTGCTGTGCCAAATTTAAGAAATGCTCGAGAAATGATGGGGATGTGTTAAATGGACTCAGGAGTCAACCTGAAGGGTCTCTCATTGACTGAATCTGTAACTATTATCATACCTAAATAATTAATCTTAGTAAAGTATTATAACACAATAGAGTAATATCAATGAGTCAACACTGATACACATACATGCTTATATACATTCCTACATGGAAAGGTAAATAATTTTCTTTACAGAAAAAAATCAACAGCAGAAATCCAACTTTTAGAAAGTAGAAAGAGTCATCTCTGGACAATAAGCATGGTAATAATTGAATCAGGTAAGAATCATCAATGGATACTAAACCCAGTGGGTGAAAAAAAATGACATCATGTGCATGGCTAATCCCTCAGAAGAGAATCTAAATTGCTCAGTCTGATCTTTGAAAATTTTCTTCAACGTGGCCCCAATCTACACTTGTTCCTCTGGTCACCTTTGGATTAGGTCTTCCAATGTAGTCTGTCTCTTTCACTTGCTCCTTCCATTCTAAAAGAAATATTAAACTCCTTCTGCACGTGAGCACTTTTGTACCTGGATACACTGCAGAGACAGAGAAAATTGGAGCCAGACCCAGATTTAAAGGCCATTCCGTGTTTCCTTGTTCTCATTCTACTACCACCAGCCTCACCTCCACCAAGACGTCCAGCTACCCACCCAGGGAACCCCCCCCATTGGACTCTGCTACACACACATCATTTTGAAGATATATGAGCTCTTAGCTGTTGCTCTGGAAGTTCATATATCACTCCTATTCATTGACTAGAAATAGTCATAAGACCCCAACAAAACAGTAAGGTGGCTGAAAAATGTAGGAGAGTGCATAGAAATTTAATAAGCATTTAGTGGTGTTCTCCCCGCCAAGTACCTTATTTTCCTCATATATTTTCATAGATGAGTAAACTAAGGCACAAAGGAGAAAATTCTTGCCCCAAATCACACATTGGGGGATTCAGAATTAGAAGCCAAAGCTCTTTGATGGCAAAATCCAAGTTCTTTCTACAACACCCTCCTGCCCTTGGCCTCCTAGAGCTCATACTATCCTGACCTTTTCCATGAACTTACATGTTCCATCATTTATGATTTTGACTGTAAGCAATGGTGTGCTAGTAAATGGTTAACAATTGTTTCTCAAAACAAAACAAAAAAACCCATGATTGGTAGTTGTTGCCATTTTTCATGGAGTAAATAATCCCACCATGACCAATTTCAAGTTACCAATTTCACTGAATATAAATGTGGGTCAAAGTGCACACAGGTGCAAGCTGGCCTCAACACATCTTTGGTCAAAAGCAACAAGATTTTCTTGCCAATGTAAATAAGTGGATGTTACTAGAAAGATGTCAGAGACTCACAGAACTGAAGGATGACTGAAGAAAGTAACTTGAGAACTGGATAGAAAGCAGAAAGACAGGAATAATCTGATCAGGATGCTGCTCTGGGTATAAAGCCACATAAGCCATTCTATTTCATTCCTGTGACAATCATCTAAGTTTCAAAGTCCAAAAAAGGGCATGTGATTAAGAGTAGATTGTAATCCTGCCCCTTGGCAATATCAGGACAAGAAGAGGAAGAATCTGGCTTACTCTATTTCAGTAGGGGGAGGCAAGCATCTGGACATGTCATTTCACAAAGACTACATATTAGTTTTCTATTAATGCAAAACAAATAACCACAACTTGAGTGGCTAAAGCAAATCCATTTATTATCTCATAGTAATTTGTAGGTCAGAAGTCTGGGCATGGTTTGACTGGTTCCTCTGTTCAGGAAAGCCTGAAATCAAGAGGTTGGCATGGCTACATTCTTTTCTGGAGCCTCTGGGTAAGAATCCACTTCCAAACTACTCAGATCGTTGACATAACTCTGGTCTTTGCAGCTGTAGGCCTGACGTCCTTGTTTCTTTGCTGGCTATCCACTACAGACCTCACTTAGTTCATAGAGGCCACCATATTCTTTTGCCAAATAGCCTCTATCTTCAAATCCAAGAATGGAGAATTTCCATGTATCAAATACCTCTCACTCTTCAAATATTTCTTTCCAGGAAGAGTGCAGTTCCCTTTAAAGTCTCACCTAATTAGGTCAGGCCCAGCTAAGATGATTTCCATATTTTACATTCAACTGATTTGGACCTTAATTACATGTGGAAAATCCCTTCACAGCAGCATCTAGTGTTTTATTGAATAACGGTTAAAAGGTTTATGTACACAAGGGGATGGGGATCTTGTGGGGCATCCTTGAATTCTGTCTACCACAGTTTCATCTACCACAAAAATGGGGAACTGTATTACCTAAAAGGAAAGTGAGTGCCATCAGGAAAGACTAATGGATACCAACAACAGAGATATTCACTATAGTACATTTGTACAACATCTACATATACTTTTTTCCATCCTATACTTTGGAAAAATGACAACATGCAAACACTCTTCGAACAAGCAAAAATGCATTTATGCATCCCCAAATGGAGATAAACCTAAAGTCGTATCAACCATAGCTTCCAGGTTCAAGTTTAGGGTCTTCAGATGTCATCCATTCTTCCTTTAGTTCAAATGAATGCTATATCAACATACTGTAATAAAGTAAGTAAATAAAAGACACAACTGTCACCAGTGTATCACATATAAAATAGTAGGTAAAGGAGAAATAAAATGGGAACATTAAAATATATAAACATATACTTATTATAAAAAATAAAACATGAGTAACTACTGTAGTATATTCTTCATTTTTTTAATATATTTTTAAGTTTTTATTTAAATTCCAGTTAGTTAATATATAGCATAATATTAGTTTCAGGTATACAATATAGTGATTCAACAATTCCATACAACACTCAGTGTTCATCACAAGTGCATTCCTTAATCCCCATCACCTATTTACCACCACCTCCCCCAACCTACCCCTTGTTAACTGCTTGGAGATATTTTTAACAGGAATGATTTTTACCTCAGTGGTTCTCAAAGTGTGGTCTACAGACAAGAGGAGTAGCAACCTAACCTAGAACCTTAATTAGACAGGTACAGTCTCTGACCCACTCACACCTACTGAGTCAGTCTCTGGGTATGGGATCCAGCAATCTCTGCGTTAACAACCTCTCCAAAGGACTCTGATGTTTGAGAGCCTTTGATCAGCTCATTGATTCTCAAGCTGGTTTTACATAAAAATCATTTGGAGAGCTTTTGAATCTACAAAGGCCTGGGATCCACCCCAAGACACTTAAATGAGAATCTTTTGGGAGTTGGATGCAGGTATTGATATTTTTTGTTTGTTTGCTTTTTGAAAGAGAGCACAGTGGGTAGGGGCAGAGAGAATCCTGAGTCAGCTTTGTGCTGCCAGTGCAGAGCCCGACGTGGGGCTCAATCTTACAAACCATGGGATCATGACCTGAGCCAAAATCAAGAGTCAGACACTTAACCAACTGAGCCACCCAGGCGCCTCTAGGTATTGGCATTTAAAAAAGTGCCTCAGCAATCAAAAAGAATGAAATCTTGCCATTTGCAATGACGTGGATGGAACTGGAGGGTATTATGCTAAGTGAAATTAGTCAGAAAAAGACAAAAATCATATGACTTCACTCATATGAGGATTTTAAGAGACAAAACAGATGAACATAAGGGAAGGGAAACAAAAATAAAAACAGGGAGGGGGACAAAACAGAAGAGACTCATTAACATGGAGAGCAAACTGAGGGTTGCTGGAGGGGTTGTGTGAGGGGGGATGGGCTAAATGGGTAGGGGTATTAAGGAATCTACTCCTGAATACATTGCTGCACTATATGCTAACTAATTTGGATGTAAATTTAAAAAAAATTTAAAAAGTTAATAAATAAATAAATAAATAATAAGTGCCTCAGATGATCCTAGTGAAGACTATTTCTCAAATCTGGGCTGCATGTTATAGTAATCACCTGGAGAAACTTCAAAACATTACTGATATCAGGGGCCCCACTACATACCATTGAATCAGGTACAAACCTCCAGTTATAAAATAAATCAGTCCTGGGGCGCCTGGGTGGCGCAGTCGGTTAAGCGTCCGACTTCAGCCAGGTCACGATCTCGCGGTCCGTGAGTTCGAGCCCCGCGTCAGGCTCTGGGCTGATGGCTTGGAGCCTGGAGCCTGTTTCCGATTCTGTGTCTCCCTCTCTCTCTGCCCCTCCCCCGTTCGTGCTCTGTCTCTCTCTGTCCCAAAAATAAATAAACGTTGAAAAAAAATTTAAAAAAAAAATCAGTCCTGGAGACGTAATATACTGCATGGTGACTATAGTTAATAATACTGTATTGTATACTTGGAAGTTGCCAAGAGATATTAAAAGTTCTCATCACAAGGAAAGATTTTTTTTTTTTTGGAAAAAAAAATCTGTGGGAATGAGATCTGGAAATTGGTACCTTTTAGAAGCCCCCCATATATCTTTCATATGTAGTCAGCGTCAAGAATCATTGCTCTACCAGAAGCCATTTAGAATGGGTTAAATGAACTCTCTAGGTCTATTCTCTTGATGCAGTTTATTTTATTTATTTTTTTAGATCATAAATTATTTTATTACTATTACAAATAATGCTGCAATAAATAATGTTGAATTTTGAATTTTGTTCATAGTTCCATAAACACTTATTATTTGTAAGGGACAGAGGCCTGAAAGTTAACTTTCTGAGACAGATATTGACACAATTGTTTTCTCCCCACATTTCTGTACTACTTTAGACTCCCCTGAAGAACATACATGGCGTTAATTTCACACTATTCAACAGTGGATAATATCAGCCATTACTGTTATTTAACTTTAATTTTGCAAATGTGATGGGTGAAAATGATACCTTGTTATCTTAATCTGCATTTGCCTTAGCAGTGTGAATGAACTTTTTAAAAAAAATTTACGTCCAAATTAGTTAGCATATAGTGAAACAATGATTTCAGGAGTAGATTCCTTAATGCCCCTACCCATTTAGCCCAAACCCCTTCCCACAACCCCTCCAACAACCCTCAGTTTGTTCTCCATATTTATGAGTCTCTTCTGTTTTGCCCCCCTCCCTGTTTTCATATTATTTTTGTTTCCCTTCCCTTATGTTCATCTGTTTTGTCTCTTAAAGTCCTCATATGAGTGAAGTCATATGATTTTTGTCTTTTTCTGACTAATTTCACTTAGTATAATACCCTCCAGTTCCATCCATGTAGTTGCAAATGGCAAGATTTCATTCTTTTTGATTGCCAAGTAATACTCCATTGTGTGTGTGTGTGTGTCTATATATATATATATATATATATATACCACATTTTCTTTATCCATTCATCCATCGATGGACATTTGGGCTCTTTCCAAACTTTGGCTATTGTTGATAGTGCTGCTATAAACATAGGGGTGCATGTGTCCCTTCAAAACAGCACACCTGTATCCCGTAGATAAATGCCTAGTAGTGCAATTGCTGGGTCATAGGGTAGTTCTATTTTTAGAGTTTTGAGGGATCTTCATAATGTTTTCAAGAGGGGCTGCACGAGCTTACATTCCCACCAACAATGCAAAAGAGATCCTCTTTCTCCCCATCCTCGCCAACATCTGTTGTTGCCTAGGTTGTTAATGTTAGCGATTCTGACAGGTGTAAGGTGGTATCACATTGTGGTTTCCATTAGTATTTCCCGGATGATGAGTGATGTTGAGCATTGTTTCATGTGTCGCTTGCCCATCTGGATGTCTTCCTTGGAGAAGTGTCTACTCATGTCTTTTGCCCATTTCTTCACTGGATTATTTGTTTTTTGGGTGTTGAGTTTGATAAGTTCTTTATAGATTTTGGATACTAACCCTTTGTCTGATATGTCATTTGCAAATATCTTCTCCCATTCTGTAGGTTGCCTTTCAGTTCTGCTGATTGTTTCCTTTGCTGTGCAGAAGCTTTTATATTGATGAGGTCCCAGTAGTTCATTTTTGCCTTTGTTTCTCTTGCCTCTGGAGATGTGTTGAGTAAGAAGTTGCTGTGCGCAAGGTCAAAGAGGATTTTGCCTACTTTCTCCTCGAGGATGTTGATGGCTTCCTGTCTTACATTGAGGTCTTTCATCCATTTCGAGTTTATTTTTGTGTATGGCATAAGAAAGTGGTCCAGGTTCATTCTTCTGCATGTCGCTGTCCAGTTTTCCCAGTACCACTTGCTGAAGAGACTGTCTTTTTTCCATTGTGTATTCTTTCCTGCTTTGTCAAAGATTAGTTGGCCATACGTTTGTGTGTCCATTTCTGGGTTCTCTATCCTGTTCCATTGATCTGAGTGTCTGTTCTTGTGCCAGTTCCATACTGTCTTGATGATTACAGATTTGTAGTATGCCTTGAAGTCTGGGATTGTGATGCCTCCCACTTTGGTTTTCTTTTTCAAGATTGCTTTGTCTATTCGGGGTCTTTTCTGGTTCCAAACAAATTTTAGGATTATTTGTTCTAGCTCTGTGAAGAATGCTGGTGTTCTTTTGATAGGGATTGCATTGAATATGTAGATTGCTTTGGGTAGTATCGACATTTTAACAATATTTGTTCTTCCTATCCAGAGCATGGACTCTTTTTCCTTTTTTTGTGTCTTCTTCAGTTTCTTTCATAAGCTTTCTATAGTTTTCAGTGTATAGATTTTTCACCTCTTTGGTTAGATTTATTCCTAGGTATTTTACGGTTTTTTGTGCAACTGTAAATGGGATTGATTCCTTGATTTCTCTTTCTGTCGCTTCATTGTTGGTGTATAGGAATGCAACCAATTTCTATGCGTTCATTTTATATCCTGCAACTTTGCTGAATTCATGAATCAATTCGAGTTTTTTGGTGGAGTCTCTGGGTTTTCCATGTACAGTATCATGTCATCTGTGAAGAGTGAAAGTTTGACCTCCTCCTGGCTGATTTGGATGCCTTTTATTTCTTTGTCTTGTCTGATTGCAGAGGCTAAGACTTCCAATACTATGTTGAATAACAGTGGCAAGAGTGGACATCGCTGTCTTGTTCCTGACCTTAGGGGAAAGCTCTCAGTTTTTCCCCATTGAGGATGATATTAGGGTTGGGTCATTCATATATGGCTTTTATCATCTCGAGGTATGCTCTTTCTATCCCTACTTTCTTGAGGGTTTTTTTATCAAGAAAGGATGCTGTATTTTGTCAAATGCTTTCTCTGCATCTATTGAGAGGATCATATGGTTCTTGTCCTTTCTTTTATTCATGTGATGAATCACGTTAATTGTTTTGCAGATACTGAACCAGCCCTGCATCCCAAGTATAAATCCCAGTTGGTCGTGGTGAATAGTTTTTCTAATGTATTGTTGGATCTGGTTGGCTAATACCTTGCTGAGGATTTTTGCATCCATGTTCATCAGGGAAATTGATCCATAGTTCTCCTTTTTACTGGGGTCTCTGTCTGGTTTTGGAATCAAGGTAATGCTGGCTTCATAGAAAAAGTTTGGAAGTTTTCCTTCCATTTCTATTTTTTGGAACACCTTCAAGAGAATAGGTGTTAACTCTTCCTTAAATGTTTGGTAGAATTCCTCTGGAAAGCCATCTGGTCCTGGACTCTTGTTTTTTTGGCAGATTTTTGATTACTAATTCGATTTCCTTACTGGTTACGGGTCTGTTCCAATTTTCTATTTCTTCCTGTTTCAGTTTTGGTAGTGGATATGTTTCTAGGAATTTGTCCATTTCTTCCAGATTGCCCATTTTATTGGCGTATAATTGCTCATAATATTCTCTTATTATTGTTTTTATTTCTGCTATGTTGGTTGTGATCTCTCCTCTTTCATTCTTGATTTTATTTATTTGGGTCCTTTCCTTTTTCTTCTTGATCAAACTGGCTAGTGGTTTATCAATTTTGTAAATTCTTTCAAAGAACCAGCTTCTGGTTTCATTGATCTGTTCTACTGTTTTTTTGTTTTTGTTTTTTTTTTGTTGTTGTTGTTGTTTCGATAGCATTAATTTCTGCTCTAATCTTTATTATTTCCTGTCTTCTGCTGTTTTTGGGTTTTATTTGCTGTTTTTTTTCCAGCTCCTTAAGGCGTAAGGTTAGGTTGTGTATCTGAGATCTTTCTTCCTTCTTTAGGAAGGCCTGGATTACTAGATACTTTCCTCTTGTGACCGCCTTTGCTGAATCCCAGAGGTTTTGGGTTGTGGTGTTATCATTTTCATTGGCTTCCATATACTTTTTAATTTCCGCTTTAACTGCTTGGTTAGCCCATTCATTGTTTAGTAGGATGTCTTCAGTCTCCAAGTATTTGTTACTTTTCCAAAGTTTTTCTTGTGGTTGATTTCAAGTTTCATAGCGTTGTGGCCTGAAAATATGCATGGTATGGTCTCGATCTTCTTGTACTTAGGCTGATTTGTGTCCCACCATGTGGTCTATTCTGGAGAATATTCCATGTGCACTGGAGAAGAATGTGTATTCTGCTGCTTTAGGATGAAATGTTCTGAATATATCTGTTAAGTCCATCTGGTCCAGTGTGTCATTCAAAGCCATTGTTTCCTTGTTGATTTTTTGATTAGATGATCTGTCCATTGCTGTGAGTGGGGTGTTGAAGTGTCCTACTATTAAGGTATTACTATTGATGACTTTCCTTATGTTTGTGATTAACTGATTTCTATATTTGAGTGTTTCCATATTTGGCGCATGAATGTTTACAATTGTTAGGTCTTCTTGGTCTATAGACCTCTTAATTATGATATAATGCCCTTCTGCATCCCTTGATACAGTCTTTATTTTAAAGTCTAGATTGTCTGATATAAGTATGGCTACTCAGGCTTTCTTTTGTTGACCATTAGCATGATAGATGGTTCTCCATCCCCTTATTTTCAATCTGAAGGTGTCTTTAGGTCTAAAGTGGGTCTCTTGTAAACAGCATATAGATGCATCTTGTTTTCTTATCCATTCTGTTACCCTATGTCTTTTGATTGGAGCATTCGGTCCATTGACATTTAGAGTGAGTACTGAAAGATATGAATTTATTGCCATTATGATGCCTGTAGAGTTGGAGTTTCTGCCGATGTTCTCGGTCCTTTCTAATCTTTTGTTCCTTTTGATATATATATATATATATATATATATATATATATCCATCTTTTCTCCCCTCAGAAAGTCCCCCTTAAAATTTCTTGCAGGGCTGGTTTAGTGGTCACAAACTCCCTTAGTTTTGTTTTGTCAGGGAAGCTTTTTATCTCTCCTATTTTGAATGACAGCCTGGATGGATAAAGAATTCTTGGCTGCATATTTTTCTGATTCAGCACACTGAATATATCTCGTCATTCCCATCTGGCCTGTCAAGTTTCTGTGGATAGATCTACTGCAAACCTGATCTGTCTTCCCTTGTAGGTTAGGGACTTTTTTCCTTTGATGATTTCATGATTCTCTCCTTGCCTGAGTATTTTGTGAATTTGACTATGATATGCCTTGTTGAT
Organism: Lynx rufus; assembly: GCF_022079265.1. NCBI lineage: Eukaryota > Metazoa > Chordata > Mammalia > Carnivora > Felidae > Lynx > Lynx rufus. The sequence goes on from NW_025814882.1 coordinate 217,935, forward strand.
GGTCGTTTTTTTGTTGAATCTAATGGGGGTTCTCTGTTCTTCCTGGATTTTGATGTCTGTGTTTTTCCCCAGGTTTGGAAAGTTTTCTGCTATGATTTGCTCACATAACCATTCTACCTCTGTTTCTCTCTCTTCCTCTTCTGGGACTCCTATGATTCTGATGTTATTCCTTTTAAATGACTCACTGATTTCTCTAATTCTTAAATCGTGCTCTTTTCCTGAATCTCCCTTTTTTTCTGCTTCATTATTCTCTATAAGTTTGTGCTCTATATCGCTGACTCACTGTTCTGCCTCATCCATCCTTGCCGCTGCTGCATCCATCCGTGATCGCAGCTCAGTTATAGCATTTTTAATTTCATTCTTGCTGTTTTTTACATCTTTTATCTCTGCAGAAAGGGATTCTAATCTATTTTCTACTCCAGGTAGTATTCTTATTATCGTGATTCTAAATTCTTGTTCAGACATCTTGCTTGTATCTGTGTTGGTTAAATCCCTGGATGTAGTTTCTTCATGCTCTTTCTTTTGGGGTGAATTCCTTCGTTTTGTCATTTTGAAGGGAGAAAAGGAATTAATGAGGTAGAAAAATTGAAATAAAAAAACTAAAATTAAAAAATATTAAAATTGAAAATTAAAAAAAACACACAAAAATCGAATAGATGATGGTAGATCCTAGGTGTGTTTTTATCTGGGTGTTGAAAGTCGTTTGACAGATTACAGAAAAAAAAGGGGGGGGGGGAAGGAAGTCTTTTGAGAATTGGAAAAAATGAATACACTGAGGTAGACTAAAATGAGATGATGCGACAAAAATAGAATTTGAGGGGCGCCTGGGTGGCTCAGTCGGTTAAGCGGCCGACTTCGGCTCAGGTCATGATCTCGCGGTCCGTGAGTTCGAGCCCCAAATCGGGCTCTGTGCTGACAGCTCAGAGCCTGGAGCCTGTTTCAGATTCTGTGTCTCCCTCTCTCTGACCCTCCCCCGTTCATGCCCTGTCTCTGTCTCAAAAATAAATAAACCTTTAAAAAAATTAAAAAAATAAAATAGAATTTGAAAAAATATACACAAAAGTAAAGAATATAGTAGACAAAAAATAATGAAAAATATTTTTAATAATAATTAAAAATAAATATAATTTTTTTCATTTTCTGTGTTTAAGAGAAAAAAATGAAACAGAAAAAAGATTAAAAAATGAAAAAAGAAAAAAGAAAAAATAATTTGAAAAAGTGAATACAGTGTAGTAGACTAAAATAAAATTATGGAAGTAAAATAGAATTTGAAAAAATTTACATAACAGCAAAAAATATAGTAATAAAAATTAAATAAAAATATTTTTATAGAAATTGAAAGTAAAAATGAAGTTTTTCTTTTTCTTCATTCATGAAAAGAAACAAAAAAGAGAAAAAAGGAAAAAGAAAGAAAAAACGGAAACTGTTTGAAAATTTGAAGAGGTGAGTACACTGACTTAGACTAAAGTAAATGACGGAAGTAAAATAGAATTTGAAAAAATGTACACAATAGTAAAAAATATAGTAATAAAAATTAAAGAAATAGTTTTTAATAAAAACTGAAAATGAAAATGAATTCAAGAAAAAGAACAGAATTGTAAAAGAGAAAAAGGAAAAAGAAAAAAGAAAGAAAGAAAATTGAATAGATGAACCTGCTAACAGATTGAAGTAGGACCGAAATTGCTACGTTTTCCCCTAGAGGTCAGTCTTTGTAGCTCTTTATAGTCCATATATTAAGCCAGCAGTGAGACGTGTTCTTGAAGAGCAAAGTTGGACCACTTGGGCGGGGCTCAGTGTAACAGCTCCGCTTTCCACTAGATGGCACTGCTAGCTTACTGGGGTGGATTATTGCAGGGCTTGTAGTTGCGTATGCGTCTACGCAGAAGTGGTGAAAATAGCGCCACCCAGCTACCCAGTCTGTAATCCCAGATCAGAAATTGTGCACCCGTCCTCCGTCTTCAGCTCTTGTCCACTCCCTGTTCTTCACTGTCCGTGACCAGGTCCCAGGCAATACCTCTCTCCCAAGATTTGTCTCGATGCAGCTGTTTTCCCCAGCCCCTTACTTCTGAGGTACTGCAGCTTTAACCTGTTCTGCCCCTTTGCTGGAGGGTCTCACCAAGCAGTGGCCAAATGAGCAATGGCCAAATATCTGCTGCACTCAGGTATGCCCGCTGGACCCTGTTGTTACTGGTGCCCAGAGACTGCGACCATGTGCCAGCCTGTCCCAGAAAATGTTCATGAGACAGTGTAGGAGCAGCATCTCAGGGATTATGGAAAATCACAGCACACATCTGGCACTAGGCTTCACCCTTAATGACCTTGCCCCAACAACAGCGAATGTGGCTACCTTCTGGGGTCTGCCGGGACAGGTGGCTTCAACAGTCTCTACCAAATGTCCTTCCAGCAGTGGAACTGCATTCCCCGTGTGGCGCAAGAACCTCCCAGACTACACTCTGTTCCCGGGGATTCGCCCTTCCCACCAGAGCACCACCAGGTATAGACCTGTGGAGTTGCAGCCTTTGCCCTCATCTTGTTTAAAGTCTTTTTTTTAGTATATGAAATTTTTGTCAAATTGGTTTCCATACAACACCCAGTACTCATCCCAAAAGATGCCCTCTTCAATATCCATCACCTACCCTCCCCTCCATCCCACCCCCCATCAACCCTCAGTTTGTTCTGTTTTTCAGAGTATCTTATGCTTTGACTCTCTCCCACTCTAACCTCTTTTTTTTTCCTTCCCCTCCCCCATGGTCTTCTGTTAAGTTTCTCAGGTTCCACATAAGAGTGAAAACATATGGTATCTGTCTTTCTCTGCATGGCTTATTTCACTTAGCATAACACTCTCCAGTTTCATCCACATTGCTACAAAGGGCCATACTTCATTCTTTCTCATTGCCACATGGTACTCCATTGTGTATATAAACCACAATTTATTTATCCATTCATCAGTTGATGGACATTTAGGCTCTTTCAACAATTTGGCTATTGTTGAGAGTGCTGCTATAAACATTGGGGTACAAGTGTCCCTATGCATCAGTACTCCTGTATCCCTTGGGTACATTCCTAGCAGTGCTACTACTGGGTCATAGGGTAGGTCTATTTTTAATTTTCTGAGGAACCTCCACACTGTTTTCCTGAGCAGCTGCACCAGTTTGCATTCCCACCAACAGTGCAAGAGGGTTCCCGTTTCTCCACATCCTCTAGCTTCTATACTCTCCAGCATCTATAGTCTCCAGATTTGTTCATTTTGGCCACTCTGACTGCCCTGAGGTGATATCTGAGTGTGGTTTTGATTTGTATTTCCCTGATGAGGAGCGATGTTGAGCCTCATTTTATATGCCTGTTGGCTATCTGGATGTCGTCTTTAGAGAAGTGTCTATTCATGTTTTCTGCCCATTTCTTCACTGGATTATTTGTTTTTCAGGTGTGGAGTTTGGTGAGCTATTTATAGATTTTGGATACTAGCCCTTTGTCTGATATATCATTTGCAAATATCTTTTCCTGTTCCGTTGGTTGCCTTTTAGTTTTGTTGATTGTTTCTTTTACTGTGCAGATGCTTTTTATCTTCACGAAGTCCCAGTAGTTCATATTTGGTTTTAATTCCCTTGCCGTTGGGGATGTGTCAAGTAAGAAATTGCTGCGGCTGAGGTCGGAGAGGTTTTTTTCCTGCTTTCTCCTCTAGTGTTTTGATGGTTTCCGTCTCACATTAAGGTCCTTCATCCATTTTGAGTTTATTTTTGTGAATGCTGTAAGAAAGTGGTCTACTTTCATCCTTCTGCAGGTTGCTATCCAGTTCTCCCAGCAGCATTTGGTTAGAGACTGTCTTTTTTTCAATTGGATATTCTTTCCTGCTTTGTCAAAGATTAGTTGGCCATACTTTTGGGTATTTTTTTTCACTTTATCACAGATTGTTTTATTTATTTTTATTTATTTTTTATTATTTTTTTGGCTTTTTAAAAAATTTATTCCAATATATGAAGTTTATTGTCAAATTGGTTTCCATAAAACACCCAGTGCTCATCCCAAAAGGTGCCCTCCTCAATACCCATTACCCACCCTCCCCTCCCTCCCACCCCCATCAACCCTCAGTTTGTTCTCAGTTTTTCAGAGTATCTTATGCTTTGGCTCTCTTCCACTGTAACCTCTTTTTTTCCTTCCCTCCCCCATGGTCTTCTGTTAAGTTTCTCAGGATCCACATAAGAATGAAAACATATGGTATCTGTCTTTCTCCCTATGGATATTTCACTTAACATCACACTCCCCAGTTCCATCCATATTGCTACAAAGGGCCATATTTCATTCTTTCTCATTGCCACGTGGTACTCCATTGTGTATATAAATAAGAAATTGCTGTGGCTGAGGTCAGAGAGGTTTTTTCCGGCTTTCTCCTCTAGGGTTTTGATGGTTTCCTGTCTCACATTCAGATCCTTTATCCATTTCAGTTTATTTTTGTGAATGGTGTAAGAAAGTGGTCTTGTTTCAATCTTCTGCATGTTGCTGTCCAGTTCTCCCAGCACCATTTGTTAATGAGAGTGTCTTTTTTCCATTGGATATTCTTTCCTGCTTTGTCAAAGATGAGTTGGCCATACGTTTGTGGGTCTTGTTCTGGGTTTTCTATTCTATTCCATTGGTCTATGTGTCTGTTTTTGTGCCAACCCCATGCTGTCTTGATGATTACAGCTTTGTAGTAGAGGCTAAAGACTGGGATTGTGATGCCTCCTGCTTTGGTCTTCTTCTTCAAAATTCCTTTGGCTATTCAGGGCCTTTTGTGGTTCCATACAAATTTCAGGATTGCTTGTTCTAGCTTCGAGAAGAATGCTGGTGCAATTTTGATTGGGATTGCATTGAATGTGTAGATAGCTTTGGGTAGCATTGACATTTTGACAATATTTATTCTTCCAATCCATGAGCACGGAATGTTTTTCCATTTCTTTATATCTTCTTCAATTTCCTTCATAAGCTTTCTATAGTTTTCAGTATAAGGATCTTTTACATCCTTGGTTAGATTTATTCCTAGGTATTTTATGCTTCTTGGTGCAATTGTGAATGGGATCAGTTTCTTTATTTGTCTTTCTGTTGCTTCATTGTTAGTGTATAAGAATGCAACTGGTTTCTGTGCATTGATTTTGTATCCTGTGACTTTGCTGTATTCAGGTATCAGTTCTAGCAGACTTTTGGTGGAATCTATCATATTTTCCATGTATAATATCATGTCATCATCAAAAAGTGAAAGCTTGATTTCATCCTTGCCAATTTTGATGCCTTTGATTTCCTTTTGTTGTCTGATTGCTGATGCTAGCACTTCCAACGCTAGGTTAAACAACAGCGGTGAGAGGGGACATCCCTGTCTTGTTCCTGATCTCAGGGGGAAAGCTCTCAGGTTTTCCCCATTGAGGATAATGTTAGCTGTGGGCTTTTCATAAATGGCTTTGATGATGTTTAAGTATGTTCCTTTTATCCCGACTTTCTCAAGGGTTTTTGTTAAGAAAAGATTCTGAATATTTTCAGATGCTTTTTCTGCATCGCTTGACAGGATCATATGGTTTTTATCTTTTCTTTTATTGATGTGATGTATCACATTGATTGATTTGGGAATGTTGAACCAGCCCTGCAGCCCAGGAATGAATCCCACTTGATTGTGGTGAATAATCATTTTTATAAGCTGTTGAATTCGATTTGCTAGTATCTTATTGAGAAGTTTTGGATCCATATTCATCTAGGATATTTGCCTGTAGTTCTCTTTTTTTACTGGGTCTCTGTCTGGTTTAGGAATCAAAGTAATGTTGGCTTCATAGAATGAGTCTGGAAGTTTTCCTTCCCTTTATATTTTTGGAATAGCTTGAGAAGGATAGGTATTATCTCTGCTTAAATGTCTGGTGGAATTCCCCAGGGAAGCCATCTGTTCCTGGACTCTTATTTGTTGGGAGATTTTTGATAACTGATTCAATTTCTTCACTGGTTATGGGTCTGTTCAAGCTTTCTATTTCCTCCTGATTGAGTTTTGGAAGTGTTTGGGTGTTTAGGAATTTGTCCATTTCTTCCAGGTTGTCCAGTTTGTTGGCATATAATTTTTCATAGTATTCCCTGATAATTGCTTGTATGTGTGAGGTATTGGTTGTAATAATCCCATTTTCATTCATGATTTTATCTATTTGGGTCATCTCCCTTTTCTTTTTGAGAAGCATGGCGAGAGGTTTATCAATTTTGTTTATTTTTTCAAAATACCAACTCTTAGTTTCATTGATCTGCTCTACAGATTTTTTATATTGTCTAGTGTTTATTTCTGCTCTGATCTTTATTATTTCTCTTTTCTGCTGGGTTTAGGCTGCCTTTGCTGTTCTGCTTGTATTTCCTTTAGGTGTGCTGTTAGATTTTGGATTTTGGATTTTTCTTGTTTCTTGAGATAGGCCTGGATTGCAATGTATTTTCCTCTCAGGACTGCCTTCGCTGCATCCCAAAGCGTTTGCATTGTTGTATTTTCATTTTCGTTTGTTTGCATATATTTTTTAATTTCATCTGTAATTGCCTAGTTGACCCATTCATTCTTTAGTAGGGTGTTCTTTAACCTCCATGCTTTTGTAGGTTTTCCAGACTTTATCCTGTTCTTGATTTCAAGCTTCATTTCATTGTGATCTGAACGTATGCATGGTATGGTCCTATTCTTGTATACTTATGAAGGGCTGTTTTGTGACCCAGTATGTGATCTATCTTGGAGAATGTTCCATGTGCACTCAAGAAGAAAGTACATTCTGTTGCTTCGGAATGCAGAGTTCTAAATATATCTGTCAAGTCCAACTGATCCAATGTATCATTCAGAGCCCTTGTTTCTTTACTGACCATGCGTCTAGATGATCTATCCAGTGTTTCAAGTGGGGTATTAAAGTCCCCTGCAATTACCACATTCTTATTAATAAGGTTGCTTATGTTTGTGTGTAATTGTTTTATATATTTGGGTGCTCCCGTATTTGGCACATAGACATTTATAATTGTTCATTCTTCTTGATGGAGAGACCCTGTAATTATTATATAATGCCCTTCTTCATCTCTTGTTACAGCCTTTAATTCAAAGTCTAGTTTGTCTGATATAAGTATGGCTACTCCAGGTATCTTTTGACTTCCAGTAGCATGAAAAATAGTTCTCCATCCCCTCACTTTCAATCTGAAGGTGTCCTCAGGTCTAAAATGTGTCTCTTGTAGACAGCAAATAGATGGGTCTTGTTTTTTTATCCATCCTGATACTCTATGTCTTTTGGTTGGAGCATTTAGTCCATTTACATTCAGTGTTATAATAGGAAGATGTGGGTTTGAAGTCATTGTGATGTCTGTGGGTTTCATGCTTGAAGTGATGTCTCTGGTACTTTGTCTCACAGGGTCCCCCTTAGGATCTCTTGTAGGGCTGGTTTAGTGGTGACAAATTCCTTCAGTTTTTGTTTGTGTGGGAAGGCCTTTATCTCTCCTTCTATTCTAAGTGACAGATTTGCTAGATAGAGGATTCTCGGCTGCATATATTTTCTGTTCATCACATTGAAGATTTCCTGCCATTCCTTTCTGGCCTGCCAAGTTCCAGTAGAGAGATCCATGACTAGTCTTATTGGTCTCCTTTTATATGTTAGAGCATGTTTATCCCTAGCTGCTTTCAGAATTTTCTCTTTATCCTTGTATTTTGCCAGTTTCACTATGATGTGTCATGCAGAAGATCGATTCAAGTGACGTCTGAAGGGAGTTCTCTGTGCCTCTTGGATTTCAATGCCTTTTTCCTTCCCCAGATCCGGGAAGTTCTCAGCTATTATTTCTTCAAGTACAGCTTCAGCACCTTTCCCTCTCTCTCCCTCCTCTGGAATACCAATTATGCGTAGATTATTTCTCTTTAGTGCATCACTTAGTTCTCTAATTTTCCCCTCATACTCCTGGATTTTTTATCTCTCTTTTTCTCAGTTTCTTCTTTTTCCATAATTTTATCTTCTAGTTCACCTATTCTCTCCTCTGCCTCTTCAATCCGAACTGTGGTCGTCTCCTTTTTATTTTGTAGCTCATTAATAGCATTTTTTAGCTCCTCCTGGCTGTTCCCTAGTCCCTTGATCCCTGTAGCAATAGATCTCTGCTTTCCTTTATACTGTTTCTAGCCCAGCGATTAATTTTATGACTATTATTCTAAATTCACTTTCTGTTATATTGTTTAAATCGTTTTTGATCAGTTCGTTAGCTGTTGTTATTTTCTGGATTTTTTTTTGAGCAGAATTCTTCCGTTTTGTCATTTTGGATAGTCCCTGGAGTGGTTGGGAACTGCAGGGCACTTCCCCTGTGCTGTCTTGTACAACTTGTGTTGGTGGGTTGGGCTGCAGTCATACCTGATGTCTGCCCCAGCCCACCATTGTAGCCACTGTCAGACTGGTGTGTGCCTTCTCTTCCCCTCTCTTAGGGGCAGGATTCACCCCACCTCTCCTGTGGGGTGGTGTGGCCCATCTGGGCTACTTGCACACTGCCAGGCTTGTGGTGCTGGGGATCTGGCGTATTAGCTAGGGTAGAGCGGCAGGGTGCTCATGGGTGGGAGGGGTAGGCTCAGCTTGCTTTTCCTTAGGTGATCTGCTTTGGGAGGGGCCCTGAGGCACCGGGAGGGAGTCAGACCCGCCTGAGGAATGGATCCGCAGAAGCACAGCATTGAGTGTTTGTGCGGTGCAAGCAAGTTCCGTGACAGGAACTGGTTCCCTTTGGGATTTTGGCTGGGAGATGGGCGAGGGAGATGGTGCTGGTGAGCGCCTTTGTTCCCCACCAAGTTGTGCTCTGTTGTCCAGGCCTCAACAACTCTCCCTCCCATTGTCCTCCAGCCCTCCCGTTCTCTGAGCAGATCTGTTAACTTATAACCTTCCAGATGTTAAGTCCCTCTTGCTGTCAGAACACACTCCATCCGGTCCCTCCGTTTTTGCAAGCCAGACTCAGGGTCTCTGCTTTGCTGGTGGGCTGCCCCCCTCCCTGGCTCCCTCCTGCCAGTCTGTGTAGCGCGCACTGCCTCTCCGCCCTTCCTACCCTCTTCCATGGACCTCCTGTCTACGCTTGTCTCCAGAGAATCTGTTCTGCTAGTCATCTGGCGATTTTCTGGGTTTTTTAGGCAGGTGTGGGTGGAATCTAAGTGATCTGCAGGACGTGGTGAGCCCATGGTCCTCCTACGCCGCCATTTTCCCAGAAGCCCTCAGTCTTTTTTTTTTTTATATGAAGTTTATTGACAAATTGGTTTCCATACAACACCCAGTGCTCATCCCAAAAGGTGCCCTCCTCAATACCCATCACCCACCCTCCCCTCCCTCCCACCCCCCATCAACCCTCAGTTTGTTCTCAGTTTTTAACAGTCTCTTATGCTTTGGCTCTCTCCCACTCTAACGTCCTTTTTTTTTTTTTTTTTTTCCTTCCCCTCCCCCATGGGTTCCTGTTAAGTTTCTCAGGATCCACATAAGAGTGAAACCATATGGTATCTGTCTTTCTCTGTATGGCTTATTTCACTTAGCATCACACTCTCCAGTTCCATCCACGTTGCTACAAAAGGCCATATTTCATTTTTTCTCATTGCCACGTAGTATTCCATTGTGTATATAAACCACAATTTCTTTATCCATTCATCAGTTGATGGACATTTAGGCTCTTTCCATAATTTGGCTATTGTTGAGAGTGCTGCTATGAACATTGGGGTACAAGTGCCCCTATGCATCAGTACTCCTGTATCCCTTGGGTAGATTCCTAGCAGTGCTATTGCTGGGTCATAGGGTAGGTCTATTTTTAATTTTCTGAGGAACCTCCACACTGAGAAGCCCTCAGTCTTAATTGAATTTAAATCCTCTCCTTTCTCCTTTCTCCCTTTTTAGTTTAGTCCCTGTGGCTGTTTCCAATTTTTCACTTTTTCCCCAGCTGCTTTTGGGGAGGGGTGATTTTCCTGTATTCTCCCCCCTCCCCAGTCTCCATCCTGTTTCCACCTGCAAAAGCAGTTCCCTACCTTTCATGGCTTCTTGTTCCCCAGGTTCAGGTCTCCGCACCACATACCTGCTGAATTCTGTGGTTCAGGTTGTGCAAATTGTTGTGTTCATCCTTCATTCAGTTTTCTAGATGTGTAGGATGGTTAGTGGTTGTCTGGCTCTATTTCACGGACGCAATACACACAAAAAGCTTCCATGCTGTTCCTCCATATTGGATCCTCCAATCTGTTAAGAGCCTGTCATATCCATGTTGATGTGTAACTCTTATGCCTTATTCAGGGAGGGAGCTCTTTAGCTAGTTTTCAGTCTGTTCAGTGGTAGTTATTTTGTATGTAGGTACATATTTGGTATATCCATAAAAAGAGTTGGATTCAGTGTCTTCTTTTGCAGCCATCTCAGACCAGACACTTCTTTTTTTTTTATTTTAAATGTTTTATTATTTTTTTTATTTTTTAGAGATAGATAGAATGTGAGCAGGGAAGGGGCAGAGAGAGAGAGGGAGACACAGAATCGGAAACAGGCTCCAGGCTCTGAGCTGTCAGCACAGAGACTTCTTTTTTGACTCATGAATTATTTAGAAATGTATTATTTTCTAAATACCTGGGTATTTTCTATATGCTATTAATTTTTAATTTAATTTAATTATGGTCTGAAAGTGTGCTTTGTATGATTTATATTCTTGCAAAACTTCTGATGAGAATTATGATGCAATTATTATTCCTGTTTTTCTACAAGTAATGTGCCCCTCATAACCCTGGGATGCCTTCAAGATTTTCTCTTCATCTTTGATTTTCAGCAGTTTTCATATGATGTGGCTGAATGTGGTTTTATTTTATTATTTATCCTGCATGGTGTTTTCTTTTTGTGTGTGTAAGTGTATTTATTTTGAGAGAAAGAGAGCATGCACACACATGGTGGAGGAACAGAGAGAAAGGGAGAGAGAGAGAATCCCAATCAGGCTCCATGTGCTGTCTGTTCAGAGCTGGACACTGCACTTGAACTCATGGACCATGAGATCATTACCTAAGCTGACATCAAGAGTCAGATGCTTAACCGACTGAGCCACCCAGGTGCCCCTGCATGGTGTTTTATGAGCTTTTTGGATCTGTGTGTGACTGGTCTCTCATTAATTTTGGAAAATACTGGGTTCTTATTTGTTTAAATATTTTATGTCCTTTTCTTTATTCTTCTGTAATTTTAAATAAGTATTATGTTACACTGTTTAGTATTATCCCACAGATCTCACATGCTCTATTCTGAGATTTTTACTCTCTTTTAATTTTGTGTTTCAGTTTCCAAAACTTTTACTTACATTGTGTCAAGTTTATTAGTTCTTCCCCTGGCTATGCTGAGTTTACTGATAAGCCCACTAAAAGCATTCTCCATTTTTGCTACTGTGTTTTTATTGCTACCATTTCCATATGACTCTTCTAATAGATTTCACCTCTCTGCTGTAATTATCTGTCTGACCTCAAATCTGTCTACCTTTCTCCTTAGAGACTTTTTAAAAAAAATTTTAATATCTATTTATTTTTTTTGAGAGAGAGAGAGACAGAGTGTGATCAGGGGGCGGGGGGGTGTGGTCAGATAGAGAGGGAGACACACAATCTGAAGCAGGCTCCAGGCTCTGAGATGTCAACACAGAGCCTGATGTGAGGCTTGAGCCATGAACTGTGAGATCATGAACTGAGCTTTGGCTCAGTAAGTTGGCTCAGACGCTCAACTTACTGGGCCACCCAGGTGCTCCTCTCCTTAGAGATCTTAATATTTTAATCACTGTTGTTTTTTATTTTAAGAGACAGAGACAGAGCATGCTTGCACAAGGTGGGGAGGAGGGGAGGAAGGAGGAGAGAACATTTTAAGCAGGCTCTACACCCAGTACAGAGCCCAATGCAGGTCTCAACCTTACCAGTGTGAGATCATGCTTTATGCTGAAATCGAGAGTCAAATGTTTAACCAACTGAACCATCCAGGTGTCCCTAATCATTGTTATTTTTAATTCCTTCTGATAGTCCCAATATCTGTGTCAAACCTATGTTTGGCTCTAATGACTGTTGTCTACTGAAAATATGTAATATTTTATTATATTTTATGTATTTTTATATCTTTTTTTAATATTTTTCTCCAATTTTTATTTAAATTCCAGCTAGGTGACACAGTGCAATATTAGTTTCAGATGTGGAATTTAGCTATTCATCACTTACATACAACACTGGTGCTCATCATAAGTGCCCTCCTTAATACCTGTCAAGTCTTTAACCCATTCCACCCCCCAACCTCCTCTCCAGTAACCGTCAGTTTGTTGTCTATAGTTAAGAGTCTGTTTCTTGATTTGCCTCTCTTTTTCCCTCCTATGTTCATCTGTTTTGTTTCTTAAGTACCACATATGAGTGAAACCGTATGGTATTTGTCTTCCTCTGACTGATGTATTTCACTTAGCATAATACTCTGTAGTTTCAACCACATCATTTCAAATGGCGGGATTTCATCCTTTTTTATGGCTGAAAATATTTTCATCCTTTTTTATTCCAACACACACACACACACACACACACACACACACACAAACATACACACACACCATATCTTTATCCATTCATTAGTTGATGGACATTTGGCTCTCTCCATAATTTGGCTATTGTTGATAATGCTGCTGTAAGCATCAGGGTGCTTGTATCCCTTCAAATTAGTATTTTTGTATCCTTTGGATAAATATCTACTAGTGCAATTGCTAGATCATAGGGTAGTTCTATTTTTGAAATTTTAAGAAACCTCCATACTTTTTTCCAGAGTGACTGCACCAGTTTGCATTCCCACCAACAGTGTAAAAGTGTTCCCCTTTTTCTGCATCTTTGCCAACACTTATTGTTTCCCATGTTGTTAATTTTAGCCATTCTATCTGGTGTGTGATGACATCTCATTGTAGTTTTGATTTGTATTTCCATGGTGATGAGTGATGTTAAGCATCATTTTCTGTGTCTGTTAGTTGCCTTCTTTGGAAAAAATATCTATTCATGTCTTCTGCCCATTTTTTAAACTGGATTATTTGTTTTTTGGGTGTTGAGCTTTATATGTTCTTTATATATTTTGGATACTTACTCTTTATCAGATATGTCTTTTGCAAATATCTTCTCCCATTCAGTGGGTTGCCTTTTGATTTGGTTGATTATTTCCTTCACCCTGTAGAAGCTTTTTATTTTGATAAAGTCCCAACTGTTTATTTTTGTTTTCATGTATATCTTGTTTTTGATTGTAAGCTGGACATGCATAGGGCAATAGATATGACTAGACATAAATAGTATTTTTATACTTGTAAATGAACATGATTTTTCTAGACCTTTATTAGGTTTTGTTTTGCAAATGTACTAAGGAAATGGGCTAGGTATGAAGTTTGTTATTTCTATGATTATACTATTTGAGCCAAAAACATAAAATTGCTACATTCATACTGTGATTCCCGCCCCCCCCCCGCTCTTTTTCTTTGCATCTTCATTTTGTGCTGCTTCCTAGAGAGTTTCTATCTCTTGAGCTCTTCCAGATGTTTTCCATTGTTGTTTTTACTCCAGACTTGTTAGCATGGTAGTAGGGGCTCAGGGAGGTGGTGTTTCCTGGTAACAAAAACGGTGAATTTTTAAAGGATTCTTTCAGATCTTCCTTGGGGACACCTAGTGGGGTTCTTAGAGGAAAACCTCATAAGACAGTGTGGGGTGGACTTCACACTCTGCTGGTAGCCCACACTCAGCATATAGCAATGTACTAAGTATTCTAATTTAATCTTCTTTCTGGCTTATATGGTATTGGAGTAGTGTCTGCCCAGGTAAGCAAATGTTTAAGTTCTCTTTCTACCTGCAAGTACCTATCACTAAATTCTGTAGTTGAAGTTTCCCATGTGAGCTCTGTTTTCAGAAGCGTACGCAAAAAGTCAATAATTTGAAAATTTCCTAGCTTAATTTCTTATTTTATGAGAAGCAGTGATGCCACTTCCAGTTCTGTGCATCTTTGAGCTCAAACCTAAAGTCTTTAGAAAAATCTTTGTAACAGATAGTGCTGGATCAATTGGAAACTCACATGAAATGAAATTGGACCCTTAATCTCTATTGAACTTCACATGCTACCTTAACATATCACCTCTTTATTGTTTGGGTCTCCTGCAGACATCAATCTGTCCTGCCACTCTATATGGCCTTTTGAAGTTCTATTGGCTTCTTCTTACTCTGGGAATGTCTCTCTGCCTATTGTTGGTTTGATTTATTGCACATTGTTGCTCAGACTCAGCAAATGTCTCCAACCACTAGGCTACTGAAATCTTCTCACCTAGAAAGGATATGTCTTTCTCTGGAATTTAGTTTCTTTAAAATTCTTTGTATACACACATGTGTACCCACACATGTCTTTAAAAATGTGTGCTTAAAAAAAACTTATCCAGTTTGTGTCTTAGTTGGAGCAATTGTCACAATTTTCTGTCAAGACCTTCTAATTCTGAAACAGAAGTTGTGCAACTTCTAATAATTTAAATGGAATGTTCAGATATGAGGGGTAAAGCTCTCAGTTTTTCACCATTGAGCATGATGTTAGGTGTGGGTTATTCATATATGGCCTTTATTGTGTTGAGATATGTTCCCCCTAAACCTACTTTGTTGAGGATTTTTGTCATGAATGGTTATTGTACTTTATCAAATTCTTTTTATGCATCTATTGAAATTATTTTATTGTTTATATCTTTTCTCTTATTGATATGATGTATCACATTGGTTGATGTATGAATATCGAACCACATTTGCAACCCAGGAATAAATCCCACTTGATAGTGATGAAAGATCTTTTAATGTATTATTGGATTCAGTTTGTTAATATTTTGTTGAGGATGTTTTTGATCTTCATTCATCAGAGATATTGGCCTGCAATTCTCTTTTTTTGTAGTGTCTTTAGCTGGTTTGGGTATCAGGGTAATTCTGGCCTTATAGAATTAATTTAGAAGTTTTTCTTCCTCTTCTATTTTTTTTTTCTTTTTTGGAATAGTTTGAGAAAAACAGAAATTAGCTCTACTTTAAATGTTTGGTAAAATTCATCTGTGAAGCCATCTGGTAATAGACTTTTGTTTGTTGGG
This sequence comes from Lynx rufus, assembly GCF_022079265.1. Lineage (NCBI taxonomy): Eukaryota > Metazoa > Chordata > Mammalia > Carnivora > Felidae > Lynx > Lynx rufus. The sequence continues at coordinate 233,004 of NW_025814882.1, forward strand.
AGTTTTTTGGTTAGTAATTCAATTTCATTGCTGGTAATCAGTCTGCTCAAGTTTTCTATTTTTTCCTATTTGAGTTTTGGTAGTTTATATGCTTCTATATATGGAATTTATCCATTTCTTCTAGATTGCCCAATTTTTTGGCATATAATTTATCATAATATTCTCTTACAATCCTTTGTATTTCTGTGGTATTGGTTGTTATTTCTTCTAGTTGATTTCTGATTTTGTTTATTTGAGTTCTCTTTCTCTAATGAATCTGGCTAATGGTTTATCAATTTTGTTGATCTTTTCAAAGAAACAGCTCCTCTCTTCATTGATTTGTTAAAAAATCTTCTTATTATTTATTTTATATACTTATTTATTTTGAAATGAGAAAATACCTTATTTTTATTTTTTTTAATTTTTATTTAAATTCAAGTTAGTTAAAATACACTACAATATTGGTTTCAGAAGTAGAATTCAATGATTCACCATTACATACAACACCCAGTGCTCATCATAACAAGTGCCCTCCTTAATACCCATTACCTTTCTAACACATCCCCCTTCCACCTCCTTCCATCAACCCTCAGTTTGTTCTCTGTTAAGAGTCTCTTGTGGTTTGTTTCCTTCTCTTTTCTCCACTTCCCATATATTCATCTGTTTTGTTCGTTAAATTCCACAATGAGTGAAATCATATGGTATTTTTCTTTCTCTGAACTGACTTACTTTGCTTAGCATAATACACTCTATCTCCATCCATGTCATTGCAAATGGCAAGATTTCATTTTTTGATGGATGAGTAATATTCTATTGTATATATTTATCACATCTTTTTTATCTGTTCATCAATTGATGGACATTTGGACTCTCTCCATAGTTTGGCTGTTGTTGATAATGCTGCTATAAACATTGGGGTGCACGTATGCCTTCAAATTAGTATTTTTGTATCCTTTGGGTAAATACTTAGTAGCACAATTGCTGGGTCATATGGTAATTGTATTTTTAACAGGTAGAGGAACCTTCATACTGTTTTCCAGAGTGATTGCACCAGTTTGCATTATCATCAACAGTACAAGAATGTTCCCCTTTCTCCACATCTTCATCAACACCTGATGTTTCTTGTGTTGTCAATTTTAGCCGTTCTGACAGGTGTGAGGTGGTATCTCATTATGGTTTTAATTTGTATTTCCCTTATGATAAATGATGTTGAGCATCTTTTCATGAGTCTGGTAGCTATCTGGATGTCTTCTTTGGAAAAGTGTCATGTCTTTTCCATGTCTTCTGCCCATTTTAACTAGATTATTTGTTTTTGGGTGTTGAGTTTGATAACTTCTTTATAAATTTTGGATACTACCCTTTATCTGATATGTCATTTGTAAATATCTTCTCTTATTCCATAGACTTCCTTTTAGTTTTGTTAATTGTTTCTTTCATTGTGTAGAAGCTTTTATCATGATGAAGTCCCAATAGTTCATTTTTGCTTTTGTTTCCTTTGCCTCTGGTGATGTGTCTAGTAAGAAGTTCCTCCAGTCAAAGTCAAAGAGGTTGCTGACTGTGTTCTCTTCTACGATTTTGATGGTTTCCTGTCTCATATTTAGGTCTTTCATCCATTTTGAATTTATTTTTTGTGTATGGTGTAAGAAAGTGGCCCAGCTTCATTCTTTTTAATGTTGCTGTCCAGTTTTCCCAACACCATTTGTTGGAAAGACTGTCTTTTTTCATTGGCTATTCTTTCCTGCATTGTTGAAGATTAGTCGACCATATAGTTGTGGGTCCATTTCTGGGTTTTCTATTGATCTCTGTGTTCCATTGATCTATGCTTCTGTTTCCGTGCCAGTACCATACTGTCTTCATAACTACAGCTTTGCAATATAGCTTGAAATCTGGAATCATGATGCCTCTAGCTTTGCTTTTCCTTTTCAGAATTGCTTTGGCTATTCGAGGTCTTTTGTGATTCCATACATATTTTAGGATTGTTTGTTCTAGCTCTGTGAAAAAAATGCTGGTGATATTTTGGTAAGGGTTGCATTAAATGTGTAGATTGCTTTGGATAGTATAGACATTTTAGCAGTGTTTGTTTGTTCTTCCAATACATGAGCATGGAATGTTTTTCCATTTCTTTTTGTCCACTTCAATTTCTTTCATACGTGTTTGTAGTTTTCAGAGCACAGATCTTTTACCTCTCTGGTTAGTTTTATTTCTAGGTATCTTATTGTTTTTGGTGCAATTGCAAATGGGATCTATTCCTTGATTTGTTTTTCTGCTGCTTCATTATTGGTGTAGAAAAATGCAACAGATTTACATATGTTGATTTTTTTTATCCTTTGACTTTGCTAAATCCATGTATTAATTTTATCAATTGTTTTGGTTGAGTCCTTCGGGTTTTCTACCTAGAGTATCATGTCATCTGTGAAAAGTAAAGTTTGACTTCTTTCTTGCTGATACAGATGACTTTTATTTTGTTTTGTTGTTGTCTGATTGCTGAAGCTAAGACTTCCAGTACTATGTTAAATAGTAATAATGATAGTGACATCTCTGTCTTGTCCTGACCATAGAGGAAATGCTTTTAGTTTTTTCCCCATTGAGGATGATATTAGCTGTACATCTTTTGTATATGGGCTTTATGATGTTGAGGTGTGTTCCATCTATACCTACTTTGTTGAGAGTTTTCATCAAGAATGGGTGCTATATTTTGTCAAGTGCTTTTTCTGCATCTATTGACAGGGTCATATGGTTCTTATCCTTTTTTTTTAATTAATATGGTGTATCACATTTCATTGATTTGTGAATATTGAACCAGCCCTGTAGCCCAGGAATAAATCCCACTTGATCATGGTGAATAATTTTTAAATGTACTATTCAATTTGATTTGGAATTATCTTGTTGAGAATTTTTACATCCTCTTCATCAAGGATATTGGCCTGTAATTTTTTTCTTATTAGTGGGGTCTTTGTCTGGTTTTGGAATGAAGGTAATGCTGGCCTTCTAGAATGAGTTTATAAGTTTTCTTCCATTTATATTGTTTGGAGCAGTTTGAGAAGAATAGGTATTAAATGTTCTTTAAATGTCTGGTAGAATTCTCCTAGGGAAACATTTGACCCTAGACTTATGTTGGGAGATTTTTTATTACTGATCCCATTTCTTTGCTAGCTATGAGTCTGTTCAATTTATTTCATTCTGCTTCAGTTTTGTTAGTTTATATGTGTCTAGGAATGTGTCCATTTCATCCAGATTCTCCAGTTTATTGGCATATAATTTTTATAACATTGATTTGTTGTATTGTTTTTTAAATTTTCATTTATTTTTGAGAGAGAGAGAGACAGAGCACGAGCAGGGGAGGAACACAGAGAGAGGAAGACACACAATTCGAAGCAGGCTCCAGATTCTGAGCTGTCAGCACAGAGCCTAACGTGGGGCTCAAACTCACAGACTGTGAGGTCACCAACTGAGCCACCTAGGCACCCCTGTTGTATTGTTTTTTAAAGATTCCAGGAAGATGGCGGCGTAGGAGGACGCTGGGCTCACCGCGCGTCCTGCTGATCACTTAGATTCCACCTACACCTGCCTAAATAACCCAGAAAACCGCCAGAGGATTAGCAGAACAAAGTCACCGGACCCAAGTGCAGACGAGAGGCCCACGGAAGAGGGTAGGAAGGGCAGCGAGGCGGTGCGCGCTCCACGGACTGGCGGGAGGGAGCCGGGGCGGAGGGGCGGCTCGCCGGCCAAGCAGAGCCCCCGAGTCCGGCTTGCAAAAGCGGAGGGGCCTGACGGACTGTGTTCCGACAGCAAGCGCGACTTAGCGTCTGGGAGGTCATAAGTTAACAGCTCTGCTCGGAAAGCGGGAAGGCTGGAGGACAAAGGGAGGGTGAGCTGCGGAGCCCCTGGACGACAGAGCTCAGTTTGGCGGGGAACAAAGGCGCTCGCCAGCGCCATCTCCCCCGCCCATCCCCCAGCCAAAATCCCAAAGGGAACCGGCTCCGGCCAGGGAAATTGCTCGCTCCGCGCGAACACCCAACTCTGTGCTTCTGCGGAGCCAAACCTCCGGCAGCGATCTGACTCCCTCCGGCTGCCACAGGGCCCCTCCTGAAGTGGATCACCTAAGGAGAAGCGAGCTAAGCCTGCCCCCCTGCCGCCGTGCACCTTGCCTTCCCACCCCAGCTAATACGCCAGATCCCCAGCATCACAAGCCTGGCAGTGTGCAAGTAGCCCAGACGGGCCACGCCACCCCACAGTGAATCCCGCCCCTAGGAGAGGGGAAGAGAAGGCACACACCAGTCTGACTGTGGCCCCAGCGGTGGGCTGGGGGCAGACATCAGGTCGGACTGCAGCCCCGCCCACCAACTCCAGTTATACACCACAGCACAGGGGAAGTGCCCTGCAGGCCCTCACCACACCAGGGACTATCCAAAATGACCAAGCAGAAGAATTCCCCTCAGAAGAATCTCCAGGAAATAACAACAGCTAATGAGCTGATCAAAAAGGATTTAAATAATATAACAGAGAGTGAATTTAGAATAATAGTCATAAATCGCTGGGCTGGAAAACAGCATACAGGACAGCAGAGAATCTCTTGCTACAGACATCAGGGGACTAAGGAACAGTCACGAGGAGCTGAAAAACGCTTTAAAGGAAATGGAAAACAAAATGCAAACCACCACGGCTCGGATGGAAGAGGCAGAGGAGAGAATAGGTGAACTAGAAGATAAAGTTATGGAAAAAGAGGAAGCTGAGAAAAAGAGAGATAAAAAAATCCAGGAGTATGAGGGGAAAATTAGAGAACTAAGTGATACACTAAAAAGAAATAATATACGCATAATTGGTATCCCAGAGGAGGAAGAGAGAGGGAAAGGTGCTGAAGGGGTACTTGAAGAAATCATAGCTGAGAACTTCCCTGAACTGGGGAAGGAAAAAGGCATTGAAATCCAAGAGGCACAGAGAACTCCCTTCAGACGTAACTTGAATCGATCTTCGGCACGACATATCATAGTGAAACTGGCAAAATACAAGGATAAAGAGAAAATTCTGAAAGCAGCAAGGGGTAAACGTGCCCTCACATATAAAGGGAGACCTATAAGACTCGTGACTGATCTCTCTTTTGAAACTTGGCAGGCCAGAAAGAATTGGCACGAGATTTTCAGGGTGCTAGACAGCAAAAATATGCAGCCAAGGATCCTTTATCCAGCAAGTCTGTCATTTAGAATAGAAGTAGAGATAAAGGTCTTCCCAAACAAACAAAAACTGAAGGAATTTGTCACCACTAAACCAGCCCTACAAGAGATCCTAAGGGGGACCCTGTGAGACAAAGTACCAGAGACATCACTACAAGCATAAAACATACAGACATCACAATGACTCTAAACCCATATCTTTCTATAATAACACTGAATGTAAATGGATTAAATGCGCCAACCAAAAGACATAGGGTATCAGAATGGATAAAAAAACAAGACCCATCTATTTGCTGTCTACAAGAGACTCATTTTAGACCTGAGGGCACCTTTAGATTCAGAGTGAGGGGATGGAGAACTATTTATCATGCTACTGGAAGCCAGAAGAAAGCTGGAGTAGCCATACTTATATCAGACAAACTAGACTTTAAATTAAAGGCTGTAACAAGAGATGAAGAAGGACATTATATAATAGTTACAGGGTCTATCCATCAGGAAGAGCTAACAATTATAAATGTCTATGCGCCGAATACCGGAGCCCCCAAATATATAAAACAATTACTCATAAACAGAAGCAACCTTATTGATAAGAATGTGGTAATTGCTGGGGACTTTAACACCCCACTTACAGAAATGGATAGATCATCTAGACACACGGTCAATAAAGAAACAAGGGCCCTGAATGAGACATTGGATCAGATGGACTTGACAGATCTATTTAGAACTCTGCATCCCAAAGCAACAGAATATACTTTCTTCTCGAGTGCACATGGAACATTCTCCAAGATAGATCATATACTGGGTCACAAAACAGCCCTTCATAAGTTTACAAGAATTGAAATTATGCCATGCATACTTTCAGACCACAATGCTATGAAGCTTGAAATCAACCACAGGAAAAAGTCTGGGAAACCTCCAAAAGCATGGAGGTTAAAGAACACCCTACTAACGAATGAGTGGGTCAACCAGGCAATTAGAGAAGAAATCAAAAAATATATGGAAACAAACGAAAATGAAAATACAACAATCCAAACGCTTTGGGACGCAGCGAAGGCAGTCCTGAGAGGAAAATACATTGCAATCCAGGCCTATCTCAAGAAACAAGAAAAATCCCAAATACAAAATCTAACAGCACACCTAAAGGAAATAGAAGCAGAACAGCAAAGGCAGCCTAAACCCAGCAGCAGAAGAGAAATAATAAAGATCAGAGCAGAAATAAACAATATAGAATCTAAAAACCTGTAGAGCAGATCAACGAAACCAAGAGTTGGTTTTTTGAAAAAATAAACAAAATTGACAAACCTCTAGCCAGGCTTCTCAAAAAGAAAAGGGAGATGACCCAAATAGATAAAATCATGAATGAAAATGGAATGATTACAACCAATCCCTCAGAGATACAAACAATTATCAGGGAATACTATGAAAAATTATATGCCAACAAATTGGACAACCTGGAAGAAATGGACAAATTCCTGAACACCCACACTCTTCCAAAACTCAATCAGGAGGAAATAGAAAGCTTGAACAGACCCATAACCAGCGAAGAAATTGAATCGGTTATCAAAAATCTCCCAACTAATAAGAGTCCAGGACAAGATGGCTTCCCAGGGGAGTTCTACCAGACGTTTAAAGCAGAGATAATACCTATCCTTCTCAAGCTATTCCAAGAAATAGAAAGGGAAGGAAAACTTCCAGACTCATTCTATGAAGCCAGTATTACTTTGATTCCTAAACCAGACAGAGACCCAGTAAAAAAAGAGAACTACAGGCCAATATCCCTGATGAATATGGATGCCAAAATTCTCAATAAGATACTAGCAAATCGAATTCAACAGCATATAAAAAGAATTATTCACCATGATCAAGTGGGATTCATTCCTGGGATGCAGGGCTGGTTCAACATTCGCAAATCAATCAACGTGATACATCACATTAACAAAAAAAAAGAGAAGAACCATATGATCCTGTCAATCGATGCAGAAAAGGCCTTTGACAAAATCCAGCACCCTTTCTTCATAAAAACCCTTGAGAAAGTCGGGATAGAAGGAACATACTTAAAGATCATAAAAGCCATTTATGAAAAGCCCACAGCTAACATCATCCTCAACGGGGAAAAACTGAGAGCTTTTTCCCTGAGATCAGGAACATGACAGGGATGTCCACTCTCACCGTTGTTGTTTAACATAGTGCTGGAAGTTCTAGCATCAGCAATCAGACAACAAAAGGAAATCAAAGGCATCAAAATTGGCAAAGATGAAGTCAAGCTTTCGCTTTTTGCAGATGACATGATAGTATACATGGAAAATCCGATAGACTCCACCAAAAGTCTGCTAGAACTGATACATGAATTCAGCAAAGTTGCAGGATACAAAATCAATGTACAGAAATCAGTTGCATTCTTATACACTAACAATGAAGCAACAGAAAGACAAGTAAAGAAACTGATCCCATTCACAATTGCACCAAGAAGCATAAAATACCTAGGAATCAATCTAACCAAAGATGTAAAGGATCTGTATGCTGAAAACTATAGAAAGCTTATGAAGGTAATTGAAGAAGATATAAAGAAATGGAAAGACATTCCCTGCTCATGGATTGGAAAAATAAATATTGTCAAAATGTCAATACTACCCAAAGCTATCTACACATTCAATGCAATCCCAATCAAAATTGCACCAGCATTCTTCTCGAAACTAGAACAAGCAATCCTAAAATTCATATGGAACCACAAAAGGCCCCGAATAGCCAAAGGAATTTTGAAGAAGAAGACCAAAGCAGGAGGCATCACAATCCCAGACTTTAGCCTCTACTACAAAGCTGTCATCATCAAGACAGCATGGTATTGGCACAAAAACAGACACACAGACCAATGGAATAGAATAGAAACCCCAGAACTAGACCCACAAACATATGGCCAACTCATCTTTGACAAAGCAGGAAAGAACATCCAATGGAAAAAAGACAGCCTCTTTAACAAATGGTGCTGGGAGAACTGGACAGCAACATGCAGAAGGTTGAAACTAGACCACTTTCTCACACCATTTACTAAAATAAACTCAAAATGGATAAAGGACCTAAATGTGAGACAGGAAACCATCAGAACCTTAGAGGAGAAAGCAGGAAAAGACCTCTCTGACCTCAGCCGTAGCAATCTCTTACTCGACACATCCCCAAAGGCAAGGGAATTAAAAGCAAAAGTGAATTACTGGGACCTTATGAAGATAAAAAGCTTCTGCACAGCAAAGGAAACAACCAACAAAACTAAAAGGCAACCAACGGAATGGGAAAAGATATTTGCAAATGACATGTCGGACAAAGGGCTAGTATCTAAAATCTATAAAGAGCTCACCAAACTCCACACCCGAAAAACAAATAACCCAGTGAAGAAATGGGCAGAAAACATGAATAGACACTTCTCTAAAGAAGACATCCAGATGGCCAACAGGCACATGAAAAGATGTTCAGCGTCGCTCCTTATCAGGGAAATACAAATCAAAACCACACTCAGGTATCACCTCACGCCAGTCAGAGTGGCCAAAATGAACAAATCAGGAGACTATAGATGCTGGCGAGGATGTGGAGAAACGGGAACCCTCTTGCACTGTTGGTGGGAATGCAAAGTGGTGCAGCCACTCTGGAAAGCAGTGTGGAGGTTCCTCAGAAAATTAAAAATAGACCTACCCTATGACCCAGCAATAGCACTGCTAGGAATTTACCCAAGGGATACAGGAGTACTGATGCATAGGGGCACTTGTACCCCAATGTTCATAGCAGCACTCTCAACAATAGCCAAATTATGGAAAGAGCCTAAATGTCCATCAACTGATGAATGGATAAAGAAATTGTGGTTTATATACACAATGGAATACTACGTGGCAATGAGAAAAAATGAAATATGGCCTTTTGTAGCAACGTGGATGGAACTGGAGAGTGTGATGCTAAGTGAAATAAGCCATACAGAGAAAGACAGATACCATATGGTTTCACTCTTATGTGGATCCTGAGAAACTTAACAGGAACCCATGGGGGAGGGGAAGGAAAAAAAAAAAAAAAAAAAGGACGTTAGAGTGGGAGAGAGCCAAAGCATAAGAGACTGTTAAAAACTGAGAACAAACTGAGGGTTGATGGGGGGTGGGAGGGAGGGGCGGGTGGGTGATGGGTATTGAGAAGGGCACCTTTTGGGATTAGCACTGGGTGTTGTATGGAAACCAATTTGTCAATAAACTTCATATAAAAAAAAATAAATAAATAAATAAATAAATAAATAAATAAATAAAAATAAAGATTCCATATCATTTATTTCTACTCTAATATTTATAATTTCCTTCCTTCTACTGGCTCTGGGTTTTGGTTAGTGTTCTTTTTCTAGAATTTTTTAGGTGTAAAGTTAGGTTTTTTATTTGAGGTTTTTTTTGCTTCTCAAAGTAGGCCTGTTTGCTATAAGCTTCCCTCTTAGAATCACTTTTGCTTTATCCCGAAGATTTTGGAACATTGTGTTTTTTAAATTTTTATTTACATTCCACTTATCTAACATACAGTGTAATATTAGTTTCAAGTATACAACTTAGTGATTCAACACTTAAATATAACACCCAGTGCTCATCACAAGTGCATTCCTTAATCTCCATCACCTATTTAAACCATCTTCTCACTTACCTTCCCTCTTGTAACCATCAGTTTGTTCACTATAGTTAAGAGTCTGTTTCTTGGTTTTCCTCTCTTTTTCTCCCCCTACAATCAATTGTTTTGTTTCTTAAATTCCACATATGAGTGCAGTCGTATAGTATTTGGCTTTCTCTGACTGACTTGTTTAATTCAACACCCAAAAACAAATAATCCAGTGAAAATATAGGCAGAAGGTGTGAACAGGCAATTCTATAAAGAAGACATACAGATGGCCAAAATACACAAAAAGATTCTCAGCACTCTTAAATACAGAGAACAGAGGATTGCTGGTGGGGTGTTGGGTGGAGGGATGGGCTAATTGGGTGTGGGGCATTAAGGAGGACACTTCTTAGGATGAGCACTGGGTGTTATATGTGATGAATCATGAAATTCTATTCCTGAAATCATTATTACACTATATATTAACTAACTTAGATTTAAATAAAAAAATAGAAAGAAAAAACCCACTGATATGGGCAAAGTTGATAAAAGTAAAAAAAAAAGAGAAGAAAAGATTCTCAGTATCACTCATCATCAGGGAACTACAAATCAAAACTATAATGAGAAATCACCTCATATGAGTCAGAATAGTTAAAATTAACAACACAGGAAACAATAGGTATTGGTGAAAATGCAGAGAAAGGGGAACCCTCTTACACTATTGGTGGGAATTCAAATTCCAGAATGGTGTAGTTACTCTGGAAAACAGAATGGAGGTTTCTCAAAAAGTTACAAATAAAACTACCTTACAATCCAGCAATTGCAATGCTAGATGTTTGCCCAAAGAATACAAAACACTGTTTAGAATGAATACATACGTCCTGCTGTTTATATTAGCATTATCAACAATAACCAAATTGTGGAAAAAGCCCAAATGTCCATTCACCAATGAATAGATAAAAGTGTGGTATGTATATGCAATGGAATATTACTCAGCCATAAAAAAACATGAAATCTTGCCATTTATAACAACGTGGATGGAGCTAGAGAGTACTATGCTAAGCAAAATGGACCACTGTATTTTTATTTTCACTTGTCTCCATGTACTCATTGATTTCCTCTTTGATTTATTGTTTAACCTATTAATTATTTAGTAGCATGTCATTTAGCCTCCACTTTTTTCTGCTCTTTCCAGGTTTTTTTCTTGTGGTTGGTTTCCAGTTTCATAGCATTGTGGTCAGAAAAAAATTCATGGTATGATTTTGATCGTTTTGAATTTGATGAGACTTTATTGTGGCCTAAAATGTGATCTCTTCTGTATAGCAAAGGAAAACAGTCAATAAACCTAAAAGAAAACCTAATTATTGGGAGAAGATATTTGCAAATGTCATATCCAATAAAGGGTTGGTATCCAAAATATATAAAGAGCTGATTCAGCTCAACACCCAAAACACAACCCAATTAAAAATGGGCAGACATGATGAACAGACATTTGTCCAAAGAAGACATATAGGTGGCCAACACACACATGAAAAGATGGTCAACATCACTCATCATCAGGGAAATGCAGATCAAAACTACAATGAAATATCACATCACACTTTTCAGAATGGCCAAACACAAGAAGCAACACGTATTTGCCAAGATATGGGGAAAAAAAGAACCATTGTGAAATGTTGGTAGGAATATAAAACTGGGCAACCACTATGGAAAATAGTATGGCATTTTCTCAAAAAAATTTAAGAGAACTCCCTATGACCCAGTAACTGCACTACTGGGTATTTATTCAAAGAATATGAAAACACTAACTTGAAAGAATATATGCACCCCTATGTTCATTGCAGCTTTATTTATAATAGCCAAATTTTTTTCAAAATGTTGCAATTTTATTTATTTATTTTAACTTATTTATTTAAATTCAAGTTAGCTAACATACAATTTAGTATTGGTTTCAGGAGTAGAACCCAGTGATTCATCACTTACATATAACACCCAGTGCTCATCCCAACAAGTGCCCTCCTTAATGCCCATCATCCATTTGGCCCATCCTCCACCCCATCTCCCCTCCAGCAACGCTCAGTCTGTTCTCTGTATTTAAGTCTCTTATGGTTCCTCCCTAGCAGTATCAACAATAAGAGCCAAAATGTCCATCAACTGATGAATGGATAAAAAAGATGTAGTATACATACACACACACACACACACACACACACACACAATGGAATACTACTCAGTGATCAAAAAGAATGAAATCTTGCCATTTGCAACAACATAGATGGAACTAGAGTGCACTATGGTAAATGAAATAAGCCAGTTGAGAAAGAAATATAATATGATTTCACACATATATGGAATTTAAAAAACACAACAGATGAATGTAGGAGAAGAAAAGGAAAAATAAGATACAATAGTCAATTTATGGAAGCAGCCCAAGTGTCCATCAATAGGTAAATGGATAAAGAAAAAATGATGGAATATTACTCTACCTCAAAAAAGAATGAAATCTTGCCATTTGCAACATGGATGAACCTGTGGAGTAAAATGGTAAACAAAATACATCAGTCTGAGAAAGACAAATATTATATGATTTCACTCATATGTGGAATTTAAGAAACAAAATAAATGAACAAAAGGGAAAAAAGAGACAAACTAAAAAATGTACTTTTAACCATAGAGAAGAAAAGAGGGTTACCAGAAGGGAGGTGGGTAGGGGGATAGGTGTAATAGGTGATGGGGATTAAGAATGCACTTATCATGATGAGAACTGAGTTATGTATAAAGTTGCTGAATCATTATTTTGTATGCCTGAAACAAATATAACATGGTATGTTAACTATATTGGAATTAAAATTAGAAACTTAATTAAAAATTCACTAAAAATAAGAAAACTGGAAAAAACACAAACTTGTGAAGGCTAAAACCACATGATACTAAACAATGGGTCAATGAAGCAGCCATAGAAGAAATTTTAAAAAAGTATTTTTTCTGATAAAGATTACCTCCAAAATTCTACAACAAACATGACTAATGGTGAATTACTGAAAGTATCCTTTCTGAGACTTAGAATGTTGGGAATGGTGCAACAATGGCCATTATCTCCATTTTTTTAAAACAATATACTTCCTAGCCAGTGAGGTGAAACAAAAAAATAATAATAAATTGAATTGCAATGGAAGGAATTAAAAAGTCTTTATAAATGATATAATTATGTACATATAAAGTTCAAAGTAATATATAAGTAATTTTACTGAGAAAAGTTTATTTGGGGTAGAAAAAAGCTGTAGGTTTTGCAGAGGGAGGGAACCCTGATCACTGAGAGAGGAATGAGAGAGAAAGAGAGAGAGAATGAAAAAAGGGTGAAAACCCATGCTGGGAATTGCACAAGAAAACTCTTCCCTGAAACTAATGACTGGGAAAAGGAGAGGGGTTAAATACTACGAGTTTTTTTGTAAGCAGCAGAGTGCAAAGTCTGAGGTTTTAGAGGTCGGCGCCTTCAACAGGGCCTCACCTGGTCCACTCAGCGGTGCTCTGGTGGGGAAGGAGGGCCAACACTCGGGAGTAGGCAGAATGGTCTGAGCATAGTTTGGGTCACACAGGGAGACACAGTTCCCCTTCCTGGTGAGCATTTGGGAGGGTGAACTGCCTCTCTGGAGACTAAAGACCGTCTGGGCACCATTAAGCTGCCCTGTTCACTAGCATAGGCACAAAGGCATTGGCTAAGGGCAGGGAGCCTTGGTGCCAGCTTTTTACTATGCTTTGCCATAAACTCTGAACCACTGTGTGGTCGCATGACCATTTTCTGGAATAAACCGGCACTAAGCCACAGTGCAGAGAGACCCTCTCCCAGAAGATCAGAGCAGTTCCATGCCATGGGGGACTCTGAAGTTTAAAGTTTTGAAACCCAGCCAAGCCTGAGATAAACATGGGAGTGCTGTGCTGCCTGGCAGGCAGAATGCTCAGACACAGACAGGAAGGCAGGGATCTGATGGAGGCTGGGGACACAGGAGGGGTTATTGCTCTCCTGTGAGGGATTCTTTTTTTTAAAAAAATTTTTTTTAATGTTTTATTTATTTTTGAGACAGAGAGACAGAGCATGAGCAGGGGAAGGGCAGAGAGAGAGCGAGACACAGAATCTGAAGCAGGCTCCAGGCTCTGAGCTGTCAGCACAGAGCCCAATGCAGGGCTGGAACCCACGAACCGCAAGATCATGACCTGTGCTGAAGTTGGATGCCCAACTGACTGAGCCACCCAGGCACCCCACTCCTGTGAGGGCTTCTTTAGGAGTGGTGGGTGAAGCTCCCCACTCCAGAGACCAGAGAGTAGAGTGACCTCATATAACTCCCACTCCCACCCATCAACACTGACTTCAGTGAACAAAACAGTGCCACCAAGTGGAGGCCAGAGCCACTCACAAATTCCTGCCACCCTGCACCTCTCAGGCGCATCTCCATTAGGACAAGTCCACCTGAGAATCAGCACAGCAGGTCCAACCCCCGGAAGACCAGCAGAAACCCCTCACCCACACCAAGTCTACTGATCATAGAGTGCTGCAAAGAGTCAACTCTGGGGGAAACAGGATCTAGGTTCCTTTGGTTTGGTTTGGTTTGGTTTGGTTGGGTACAGAGAAGGCATTTCTTAATTATTATTATTATCATTATTATTATTATTTGGATCAAGCTTATCTTAAGCAGACAAAAACACACCTGGGGTTTAGCTTCTTATATTTATTTATATTTTTTTGGACCTCCAAAATGACAAGATGTAAGAATTCACCTCAAAAGAAAGAACAAGAAGAAATGATGGCTGGGGATTTAATCAATACAGATATAAGTAAGATGTCTGAACTAGAATTAAAAACAAGTATAAGTATACTAGCTGGGATTTAAAGAGGCATAGAAGACAATAGAGAATCCCATACTTCAGAGATAAAAGAACTAAAAACTAATCAAGCCAAAATTTAAAATGCTATAACCACAATGCAAACCCTAATGGATGCCATGACAATGAGAATGCAGGAAGCAGAGGAAGCAATTAGTGATATAGAAGATAAAGTTATGGAAAATAATGAAACTGAAAAGTAGAGGTAAATAAAGGCATTAGATCTTGTGTACAGACAGGGAACTGAACGACTCTTTAAAGTATAATAACATTCATATCATAGCGATCCCAGAAGTAGAGAAAGAAAAACGGTCAGAAGGTTTGCTTAAGCAAATTATAGCTAAAAACTTCTCTAATCTGGGGAAGGAAACAGACATCAAAATCCCGGAAGCACAGAGAACTCCCATTAAATTTAACAAGACTTGGCCATCATTAAATCATATCATAGTCACAAAATGCACAGACAAGGAATGAATCCTAAAGCAGCAAGGGAAAAAAGTCCTAAACCTAAAAGGGAAGATAGATCAGATTTGCAGGTCTGTCCACAGAAATGTGGCAAGCCAGAGGGGAGTGGCATGATGTATTTAGTATGCTGAATGGGAAAAATGTGCAGCCAAGAGTACTTTATTCAGCAAGGCTGTCATTCAGAATAGGACAGATAATGAGTTCCCAAGACAAAAACTAAAGGAGTTCATGACCACTAAACCAGCCCTACAAGATTAAAGAGGATTCATTGAGTGGGGGGAAAAAGACCAAAAGCAGCAAAGACTATAAAGGACAGAGAGCATCACCAGAAACACCAACTTTACAGGTAACACAAAGGCACTGTATTCATATATATCGATAATCACTCTGAATGTAAATAGACTAAATGCTCCAATCAAAAGGCATAGGGTATCAGAATGGATAAACAAACAGGACCCCTGCATCGCCTAAGTGGTTCAGTCAGTTAAGTGTCTACCTCTTGATTTCAGCTCAGGTCATGATCTCCTGGTTCATGACATCAAGCCCTGTGTCAGAGCTGACAGTGCAGAGCCTTCTTGGGATTCTCTGTCTCCCTCTCTCTTAGCCCCCCTACCATTCATGTTCTCTCAAAATAAATGAATAAACACTTTAAAATACTGACAGTGCAAAGCCTTCTTGGGATTCTCTATCTCCCTCTCTCTTTTCCCCCTTCCTACTGATGTTCTCTCAAAATAAATAAATATTTTTAAAATATAAAATAATTATCCTTATAAAAAAAGACTCATCTATATGCTGCCTATAAGAGTTTAATTTTACTTATTTATTATTTTTAAATATTTGTTTATTTTTTGAGAGAGAGAGGGAGAGAGAGTGCAAGCAGGGGAGGGGCAGAGAGAGATAGGGAGACACAGAATTTGAAGCAGGCTCCAGGCTCTGAGCTGTCAGCACAGAGCCCAATGCAGGGCTCGAGGTCACAGACCGCAAAATCATGACCTGAGCTGAATGAAGTTGGACACTTAACTGACTGAGCCACCCAGGCACCCCTACAACAGACTAATTTTAAGCCTAAACACCCCTGCAAGTTGAAAGTGAGGCGATGGAGAACTATCTATTATGCTAATGGACATCAAAAGAAAGCCAGAGTAGCCATACTTATATCAGACAAACTAGATTTTAAAACAAAGACTATAACAAGAGATGAAGAAAGGCATTATATCATAATTAAGGGGTTAGACCCAGATCTAACAACTGTAAATATTTATACCCCGAAATTGGAAGCACCTAAATAAATTAATCAATTAATAACAGACATAAGGAAACTCATTGATAGTAGGGGACTTTAGCACCCTACTTAGAGCAATGGACAGATCATCTAAGGAGAAAATCAACAAAGAAACAATGGCTTTTAATGACATACTGGACCAGATGGACCTAACAGATATATTCATAATATTTCATCCTAAAGTAACAGAATATACGTTCTTTTTGAGTGCACATGGAGCATTCTCCAGAATAGATCACATACTAGGTCACAAATCAGCCCTCAACAAGTACAAAAAGATCGAGATCATAACATATATATATATATATATATATATATATATATGAGCAAATGGAGGAGAGGGGCAGAAGGAGAAAGAGAGGGAGAGAGAGAGAGAGAGAGAGAGAGAGAGAGAGAGAGAGAGAGAATCTTAGGCTCCATGCTTAGTTCAGAGCCCCACACAGGGCTTGATGTCATGACCCTGGGATCATGACCTGAGCTGAAATCAAGAGACAGACACTTAACCAACTGAGCCACCCAGGTGCCCCAGTGTTCTTGTTCTAAACTGGTCCCATGGTAAGCTACCTGTCCTCATTTAGGCCTCATTTTATCTCTCAACACTTTGTCCTTGGCATTTATTTTTTTATTTATTTAAACATTTTTGAGTATAATTGACACACAATGTTACATTAGTTTCAAGTATTTGACAAGTTTACACATTATGCCATACTTATCACAAATGCAGCTACCATTGATCACCATAAAATGCTATTAAATATCATTGGCTATTTTACTTATGCTGTGCCTTTTATTCCAATAACTTATTCATTCCATAACTGGAAGCCTATATCTCCCAATCCCCTTCACCCATTTTGCCCATCCCTGTACCCTCTCCCCTCTGGCAACCATCAGTTTGTTCTTTGTATTTATAGGTCTGATTCTGCTTTTTGTTTATTCATTTGTGTTCTTGTTTTTGATTCCACATATGAGTAAAATCATATTTGACAAACATATTTGTTTTCTTCAGCCTGAATTATTTCACTTAGCGTAATACCTTCTAGGTCCATCCATGTTCATCCTTTTTATGGGTGTGTAATATTCCATTCTGTATGTATGTATACATATGTATATATATATATGTGTATATGTATATATATGCATATCTATCTATCATCTATCTATCCATCTATCAACTATTTATCTACCTACTACTTCTTCCTTATCCATTCATCTATTGATGGACACTTAATTTGTTTCTGTATTTTGGCTATTGTAAATAATGCTGCAATAAAGATACGGTTGCATAAATCTTTTTGAATTTTTTTTTGTTTTTGTTGGGTAAATATCTAGTAGTGGAATTATTGGATCATATGGTATTTCTATTTTTTAAAGTTTTAATTTTAATTACAGTTAGTTAACATATAGTGTTATGTTAGGTTCAGGTGTGCACTATAGTGATTCAGCACTTCCATACATTACCTGGTGCTCATCACAATAACTACACTCCTTAATCCCCATCACCTATTTAACACATCCCCCCGTCCTCCCCTCTCTGGTAACCATCAGTTCTCTATAATTAAGAGTCTGTTTCTTGATTTTTCCCTCGCTCTCATTTTTTCCTTTTGCTTGTTTGTTTTGTGTGTTAAATTCCATATATGAGTGAAATCCAATGGAATTTGTCTTTCTCTAACTGACTTATTTTGCTTAATGCTATACTCTATTTCCACCCATGTCATGGCAAATGTCAAGATTTCATATTTCTGATAGCTAAATAATATTCCATTGTATACATATACCACATCTTTTTTATTTAAATGTTAGTTAACATACAGTGCAATATTGGTTTCAGGAGTAGAATTCAGTGATTCATCACTTACACACAATACCCAGTGCTCATCACAAGTTCCTTCTTTAATACCCATCTAGGCCATCTCCCACCTACCTACCTCCATCAAGCCTCAGTTTGTTCTCTGTCATTAGGGGTCTCTTGTATACCACACCCTCTTTATGCATTCATCAATCAATAGTAACTTGGGCTGCTTCCATAATTTGGCTATTGTAAGTAATGCTGCTATAAACATAAGGGTGTATGTATACCTTTGAATTAGTGTTCTTGTATTCCTTGTGTAAATACCCAGTAGTGTGATTGCTGGATCATAAACTAATTCTATTTTTAACTTTTTGAGGAACCTCCATACTTTTTTCCACAGTGGCTGCACAAATTTACATTCCTACCAATAGTGCACAGGGTTCCTTTTTCTCCACATTCTCAGCACTTTTTAGTTCTTATCTTTTTGGTTCTAGCCATTCTGACAGGTGTAAGATAATATTTCATTGTGATTTTATTCGCATTTCCCTGATTATTAGTGATATTGAATATCTTTTTCATGTGTCTATTGGCCATCTATATGTATTCTTTGGGAAAACTATTCAGATCTTCTGCCCAGTTTTTAATTAGATTGTTTGAAGTTTTTTGGTGTTGAGTTGTATAATTTCTTTATATATTTTGGATATTAACCTTTTATTTAATATATCATTTGCAAATATATTCTCCCATTTAGTAGGTTGCCTTTTCGTTTTTTGGATGGTTTTCTTTGCAGAGCAAAAAACATTTTATTTGGATATAGACATTTAGACTACCCAAATTGGGAACACATCCCATGGTTGACTCAGTGGCTTCTCATATTTCTCACTTAAAATTGGATATTTCAGGTCATCTTCAGTAACTATTCCCAAATATCAAACTAATTATTTTTTTTCTTTGTACCCAACGTCTTTATCTCACATTTTACAATTGCCTTGACAAAAACAACACATATTACTACTGATATTTTAGAAATAACTCTCAACTATCACTAAGTTTTGTACTTTAAAATTTCTTCTTTCTTACTTACAGGTAGCCCAGATATTCTACAGAATCACTACCAATTACCATGATATACTGTTTCCTTTGCACAAAACCTCACACTCACAGGCCCGTGTCAATTGTTAATATATGTGGAGTCAAAATAGATGTTTTTCTTTGGTGATCGGTTTCCATCCAAGTATTAACCAGACCCAGCCCTGCTTAGCTTCTGATATCAGATGAGATTAGGTGCTTTCAGGGTGCTATGGCCATAGACTGGTGATCAGTTTCCAAATATGCCTCTACATGAGCAAGTGGAGTCTATTCTATAGTCTCTATTATCCATCCTAATGTGCTTGTTCTATAGCTTTTTCTCCACTACTGGAAAATAAGTTCTCTGTTTTCATAGGCTCTGGTGAAGTAGCATTCCTAGGTGTCCCAAAATAAATACACTACTGAGATCACACCCATAGCACATGGTGCCATCACTCAAACTGAGCCCTAGTGGAATGATCATAAACTACTCCCTAATACATGCTCAGGAAAAGAAAATAGAGGACCTCATGGCAAAGCTAAGATAGATGAAATAAAGTGGTTTCAGGATAGGAAACACTTTTCCATTTGACTTCATTTGAATACCAATACTCAGCTAAAAGAGTCTGCATTGACCTTTGTTAAAAATATTCATTCATAATGAATTACAACATAAGTTGAGAAACATTAATAACATATTTTAGCTTAAAAAACTTATATTAGTGCTTAATGGCCATTGTTGATAATATTTATATGTATGAGGAGAATAATATTTTCATGACTCCTGAATATAAATTCCCTATTTAGTAGATATATTTTTACCTAACAAATTAAAAATACCAGTATGAGTATTTTGCCAAGAGAAAGGATTAGATAGCACCCCAGTGTCCCAGAAAGGGGCAAAGATACCTCATCCTGAAATATTCAAAATATTTCCAAGAGAAACATTTAAGTAATAATAAATGCAGAACTCTATGTCATTCTTTACATGTGAGAGGAGGAATCCACCACTCTTTTCTGTTCCCTACAGTATTGTTATTAAGAATTTTATAGGGGTGCCTGGGTGGCTCAGTTGGTTAAGCGTCTAACTCTTGATCTTGGCTCAGATCATGATCTCATAGTTCATGAGTTTGAGCCCTGCATCAGGCTCTGTGCTGACAGCATGTAGTCTGCTTGTAATTCTCTCTCCATCTCTCTCTTTCCCTACCCCACTCATGCTTACTCTCTCTCTCTCTCTCTCTCTCTCAAAATAAATAAACTTAAAAATTAAAGAAAAAGAATTTTATGAAAACACACCTCTGTTGAAATTATTTCAACCATCACCTTCAGGATACAATTAAAACCCTTAAGCATGTGACATTTAAAGACTTTTTATGTTTGTATCAACCTACTTTAACAGGCCCATCTCTCACAATATTCCCCTGTGATTTACCATGGCTCCTTACCTGGCACCCACAGCATCAAAGGATTCCCTGTTCTTTCCCAAGTCACTAATGTATTCTACTCAGAAGGTACTGGACTGTGTCTTATTTTTGGTGACTTGGTCTGTCTTCCTTGCAGCCATTACAGTTTGATGGTTGCCTTGTCCTAATTTGTCAGTATTCTCTGATTGTTCATCCTGGAACCTGTGAAGAAAAATGGTTCTGTCCTTGAGTCAGAAAGAAAACAAAGCCCTTTGATTCAGTGGTGTGGCTATGGGTAGGGTTAAAGGTTGAGCACTAGACATTTCCTTTCTTCTATGTTTTCAGAAATATTATGTCTGTGACATCTAAACATTCTGCCTTGAGAAAACTGGATACACTCCAATCATGGAGGAACTTATCATGAACTTTCCAAACAGAATGTCTCTTCAGTTTGCTCATGTTCTTCTAATGAGAATTTCCCTGGTTCTGTGGGGTTGATGCTGTGTTTCAAATTTTTCACATTTTCTTTGGGGCTACTCAATCCTTTGCCAAAGGTGGTGGGGTATAAAGATTATGTCAAGGGGTTAGGCAGAAGATGGCAGTTCCTTGTAGAACAATGTGTGTAATGAGAAAGAGAAGAGTCCACTTTCTCATTCCTTTCCCTCTCCATGCCCACTGCCTCCTGGATAATCTAAGATACTTTCTTATCTCTTAGAACATGATTTTTTTTTAAAGATTTTTTTTCAACGTTTATTTATTTTTGGGACAGAGAGAGACAGAGCATGAACGGGGGAGGGGCAGAGAGAGAGGGAGACACAGAATCGGAAACAGGCTCCAGGCTCTGAGCCATCAGCCCAGAGCCTGACGCGGGGCTCGAACTCCCGGACCGCGAGATCGTGACCTGGCTGAAGTCGGACACTCAACCGACTGCGCCACCCAGGCGCCCCTCTTAGAACATGATTTTATAGCATTCCCCAAATGATACTGCTGCTTTAGTTTTCTTTTTGTACTATTTCCAGAAGAGAAGATTGACTGATACTGAATTTAGTTTCTGAGGTCATCATGAATAATTAACCACCCCCCAAATAAACCAAAGGAGGCTATAACAATTCTGTAATGTTCATGTGGGCTGCAGGTGGACAACCTGACCCAGGTTGGTGATCAGATCATGGCTGAGAGTTCTACAAGCCTTCTTAAACTGCAACCCATCTCATTCTGGAAGAGCAGCCTGTCTTTGCCATTGCCAAGGTCAGTGGCCTTTGATGCAACCAGATTGATATTAATGTCCAGTAAGTCTTTTGAGGTGTTTAATTTTTCATGATCAGTACTTACTAAGCCATCCGTGGTCAGGGATAAGGTTACATGCTTAGTTCCAGTTTATGGGCCATGCAAGGTACACAGGGAACCTCACAACTTAAGCAGGGCAATTCTTTGCAATATTAACTGACTTTTCCTTTCATGTTTTTTTTTGTACTCCTCTGTATTTGCACTACAAAAGCAGTTGGTCAGCCAACCATTCACTGTCTCAAGGGAAGCAGAAAAGATAGATACTCTTGCCCTTCCTCACATTAGAGGGTTGACTATGAGCCAACAAAGCCTCATCATAGCCCCTTCCTTAGCACAATCACACTCTATAGACTCAAAGATTGCTTCCCCTACATCAGAGATTAAATAACCTTTTCATGGGAGAGAATGGAACAGAATTTTTAGATCTCATATAGTTTCTAAATCTGTCTTCTTCAAAAAGCAACATAAACATGTCTCAAGTCCATTTGCACATTCAGTTCTTGCCTTTCAATAGAATGGTGACTTATATTTGGAAAATTATTTATACTAGCTCATCCAACTGGCCCTGACACACACTTACAGTATAAATAACTATAAAACTGTACAAAATTAATTAGGAGAATGTTTGGAGGTACTGGACAGCAAAAGGTGCAGAACTGCAATCCTTGAAAGAAGGAAATCTATGGGATGAGACACTGTTTTCAATAGCATGCTGCCCAGTTCCAGATGGTGGCACAAGGAGTTGAAACCTAAATGTACACAGATGCTTTGGTGAGTTGAGGAGATTGAGGTTTGCAGCTGCTGAAGCACTTCAAATTTGCAGGCCTTATCTGGAGAGGGGGGAAACACTTCTTGTCCTAAGCTGAGGGCAAGACTCCATGAAGCCTATGATGGAACAGGTGCTATTGGGTAGAATACAGAGACATTGCTGAACATTTGTGGGTATTCAGTTAAGATGACTGATAGGCCAGGCATTAAGGATAAAATACTTCATATTATAACTAAGTTCAAAACTGACACCAACCCACATAGAGAATGAAACAAAGTCTGACAGACCCAAAGGATCCAATAGTAACTTAGCTTAGCTGCCAGAACAAAACTGAAAAACCTTTATAGAATATGACCAAGTCCAAATTTTAAGCAATGTATTATTCACAGTGCTATGTACAAAAATTTCATACCAAGAAGCAGGAAAGAGTGAACAAAAATTATAAAAAACAGCAATTAATAGAAACTGATCTCAAGATGTGTAAGCCGTTGGAATTAACAGAAAAACTGAAAAAAATTCCCCAGTCCCCTCCTTTCCTGCCCTCACTACCACATCTATCCCCATTGATCCGTGTGAATCTATGAGGTTTCTGTAATAACTTGCTCAAAATCACACAGCCAGTGCTGGAGCCAGGATTCAAACTGAGAGATTTTTTCCCCTGCTATACTGTGAGGTAAGTTTACTGATTATTAGTATTATTATTAGTGAGTATTAGTATTAGTGACCTTTTTATTTTTTAAATTCCAGCATAGTTAATATAAAGTGTAATAGTAGTTTAGGTGTACAATATAGTGATTCAACATTTCCATACAACACTTGGTGCTGATCATAACAAGTGCACTCCTTAATCCCCATCACCTATTTCACCCATTTCACCACTCACCTTCCCCATGGTAACTAACAGTTTGTTCTCTATAGTTAAGAGGTTATTTCTTGGTTTGCCTCCCTCTCTTTTTTCTTTTGATTGTTATATTTAATTCTCACTTATGAGTGAAATCATATAGTGTTTGTCTTTCTCTAATGGACTTATTTAATTCTCTATCTCCATCCATGTCATTGCAAATGGCAAGATATCATTCTTTTTATGGCTGAGTAATATTCCATCACCTTCTTTATCTATTTTTCATCTATTGATGGACACTTGGACTGCTTCCATAATTTGTCTATTGTAAATAATGCTGCAATAAACATAGGGGTACACGTATCCTTTGAATTAGGATTCTTGTATTATTTAGGTAAATACACAAGAATACAATTACTGGATCACAGGGTAGTTCTATTTTTAACTTTTTGAGGAACCTCCACACTGATTTCCAGAGTGGCTGCACCAGTTTGCATTCCCATTAACAGTGCAAGAAGGTTTCTTTTTCTCCACATCCTAAGAAACACGTGTTGTTGTTTTTTTTATTTTTAATTTTAGCCATTCAGATGGATGTAAGGTAATATCGCATTGTAGTTTGGATTGGCATTGCCTTGGTGATAGCTGATGTTGAGCATCATTTCTTTTTTTTTTTTTTTTTTTTTGAGCATCATTTCATTTACCTGTTACTCATCTGTTTCTCTTCTTTGGAGAAATGCCTGTTCATGACTTCTGCCTATTTTTTAATTGAGTTATTTGTTTTTTAGATGCTGAGTTGTATAAGTTCTTTATATTTTGGATACTAACAATTTATAGGATATATCATTTGCAAATATCTTCTCCCATTCTGTAGGTTGTCTTTTAGTTTTGTTGATTGTTTCCTTTGCTGTGCGGAAGCTTTTTATTTTGATGTAGTACCAATAGTTTATTTTTGCTCTTGTTTACTTTGCCTCAGGAGACATATATAGAAAAATGTTACTAGGGCCAATGTCAGAGAAATTCTGCCTGTGCTCCTTCTAGGACTTTTATGGTTTCAGGTCTCATATTTAGGTCTTTAATCCATTTTGAGTTTTTTAAACTCATTTTTAAAAATAATTTATTGGCAAGTTAGCTAACATGCAGTGTATACAGTGTAGTCTTGGATTCAGGAGTAGATTCCTGTGATTCATCACTTACATACAACACCCAGTGCTCATCCCAACAAGTGCCCTCCTCAATGTCCATCACCCATTTTCCGTGTCCCCCCAACCCCCCACCCCCGTCAACCCTCAGTTTTTTCTCTGTATTTAAGAGTTTCTTATGGTCGACTTTATTTTTAGGTATGGTGTAAGAAAATGATCCAGTTTCATTCCTTTGTGTGTGGCTGTCCAGTTTTTCCAGTACCATTTGTTGAAGAGAACTGTCTCCTTCCCATTCCATTCTTGCTTCTTTTGTTATAGATTAATTTACCATATAACTGGGGGTTTATTCTGAGTATTCTGTTCTGTCCCATTTATCCATGTGTGTATTTTTGTGCCAATACCAGAATGTTTTGATTACTATAGCTTTCTAGTATAACTTGACGTCTGAATTGTGATGCTTCCAGCTTTGTTTTGCTTTTTCAAGATTGTTTTGCCTATTAAGAGTCTTTTGTGGTTCCATAGACATTTTAGGATTTTTTGTTCTACTTCTGTGAAACATGTTGGTGGTATTTTGGAAGGGATTTCATTAAATCTGTAGATCACTTTGTGTACTGTTGACATATTTTTTAATATGAAATTTATTGTCAAATTGGTTTCCATACAACACCCAGTGCTCATCCCAACAGGTGCCCTCCTAAATACCCATCACCCACCCACCCCACCCTTCCCTCCCACCCCCTATAAACCCTCAGTTTCTTCTGTTTTTAGGAGTCTCTTATGTTTTGGCTCCCTCCCTCTCTAGCCATTTTTTTCTCCTTCCCCTCCCCCATGGTCTTCTGGTAAGTTTCTCAGGATCCACATAGGAGTTAAAACATATGGAATCTGTCCTTCTCTGGAAGGCTTATTTCACTTAGCATCACACTCTCCAGTTACATCCACGTTGCTACAAAAGGCCGTATTTCATTCTTTCTCATTGCCAAGTAGTATTCCATTGTGTATATAAACCACGATTTCTTTATCCATTCATCAGTTGATGGACATTTAGGCTCTTTCCATAATTTAGCTATTGTTGACAGTGCTGCTATAAATATTGGGGTACAAGTGCCCCTATGCATCAGTACTCCTGTATCCCTTGGGTAAATTCCTAGCAGTGCTATTGCTGGGTCATAGGGTAGGTCTATTTTTAATTTTTTGAGGAACCTCCACACTGTTTTCCAGAGCGGCTACACCAGTTTGCATTCCCACCAACAGTGCAAGAGGGTTCCCGTCTCTCCACATTCTATCCAGCATCTATAGTCTCCTGATTTGTTCACTTTGGCCACTCTGAATGGCATGAGGTGATATCTGAGTGTGGTTTTGATTTGTATTTCCCTGATGAAGAGCGATGTTGAACATCTTTTCATGTGCTTGTTGTCCATCTGGATGTCGTCTTTAGAGAAGTGTCTATTCATGTTTTCTGCCCATTTCTTCACTGGGTTCTTTGTTTTTCGTGTGTGGAGTTTGGTGAGCTCTTTATAGATTTTGGATACTAGCCCTTTGTCCGATATGTTATTTGCAAATATCTTTTCCCATTCCGTTGGTTGCCTTTTAGTTTTGTGGATTGTCTCCTTTCCTGTGCAGAAGCTTTTTACTTTCATGAGGTCCCAATAGTTCATTTTTGCCTTTAATTCCCTTGCCTTTGGGGATGTGTCAAGTAAGGAATTGCTGTGGCTGAGGTCAGAGAGGTTTTTTTCCTGCTTTCTCCTCTAGGGTTTTGATGGTTTCCTGTCTCACATTAAGGTCCTTTATCCATTTTGAGTTTATTTTTGTGAATGGTGTGAGAAAGTGGTCTAGTTTCATCCTTCTACATGTTGCTGTCCAGTTCTCCCAGCACCACTTGTTAAAGAGACTCTCTTTTTTCCGTTGGATATTCTTTCCTGCTTTGTCAAAGATTAGCTGGCAGTACTATTGTAGGTCTAATTCTGGGGTTTCTATTCTACTCCATCGGTCTATGTGTCTGTTTTTGTGCCAATACCATGGTGTCTTCATGATTACAACTTTATATTAGAGGCTAAAGTCTGGGATTACGATGCCTCCCGCTTTGGTCTTCTTCTCCAAAATTACTTTGGCTATTCGGGGCCTTTTGTAGTTCCATACAAATTTTAGGATTGCTTGTTCTAGCTTTGAGAAGAATGCTGGTGCAATTTTGATTGGGATTGCACTGAATGTGTAGATTAATTTGGGTAGTATTGACATTTTGACAATATTTATTCTTCGAATCCCTGAGCAGGGAATGTTTTTCCATTTCTTTGTATCTTCTTCAATTTCCTTCATAAACTTTCTATAGTTTTCAGCACACAGATCTTTTACATCTTTGGTTAGGATTATTCCTAGGTATTTTATGCTTCTTGGTGCAATTTTGAATGGGATCAGTTTCTTTATTTGTCTTTCTGTTGATTCATTGTTAGTGTATAAGAATGCAACTGATTTCTGTACATTGATTTTGTATCCTGCGACTTTCCTGAATTCAGGTAACAGTTCTAGCAGACTTTTGGTGCAGTCTATCGAATTTTCCATGTATAATATCATGTCATTTGCAAAAAGTGAAAGCTTGACTTCATCTTTGCCAATTTTGATTCCTTTGATTTCCTTTTGTTGTCTGATTGCTGATGCTAGCACTTCCAACACTATGTGAAACAACAACGGTGAGAGTGGACATCCCTGTCATGGTCCTGATCTCAGGGATAAAGCTCTCAGTTTTTCCCCATTGAGGATGATATTAGCTGTGGGCTTTTCATAAATGGCTTTGAGGATGTTTAAGTATGTTCCTTCTATCCCGACTTTCTCGAGGGTTTTTATTAAGAAAGGATGCTGAATTTTGTCAAATGCTTTTTCTGCATCAATTGACAGGATCATAAGGTTCTTATCTTTTCTTTTATTAATGTGATGTATCACATTGATTGATTTGTGAATGTTGGACTAGCCCTGCAGCCCAGGAACGAATCTTACTTGATCATGGTGTATGATTCTTTTTACATGCTTTTGAATTTGATTTGCGAGTATCTTATTGAGAATTTTTGCATCCATATTCATCAGGGATATTGGCCTCTGGTTCTCTTTTTTACTGGGTCTCTGGTTTAGGAATCAAAGTAATGCTGGCTTCATAGAATGAGTCTGGAAGTTTTCCTTCCCTTTCTATGTTTTGGAACAGCTTGAGAAGGATAGGTATTATCTCTGCTTTAAATGTCTGGTAGAATTCCCCAGGGAAGCCACCTGGTCCCGGACTCTTATTTGTTAGGAGATTTTTGATAACTGATTCAATTTCTTCGCTGGTTATGGATCAGTTCAAGTTTTCTATTTCTTCCTGTTTGAGCTTTAGAAGTGTGTGGATGCTTAGGAAATTGCCCATTTCTTCCAGGTTGTCCATTTTGTTGGCACATACTTTTTCATAGTATTCCCTGATAATTGCTTGTATTTCTGAGGGATTGGTTGTAATAATTTCATTTTCATTCATGATTTTATCTATTTGGGTCATCTCCCTTTTCCTTTTGAGAAGCCTGGCTAGAAGTTTATCAATTTTGTTAGTTTTTTCCAAAAAGCAACTCTTGGTTTCATTGATCTGCTCTACAGTTTTTTTAGATTCTCTATTGTTTATTTCTGCTCTGATCTTTGTTATTTCTCTTCTTCTGCTGGGTTCAGGGTGTCTTTTCCGTACTCCTTCTATTTCCTTTAGGTGTGCTGTTAGATTTTGTATTTGGGATTTTTCTTGTTTCTTGAGATAGGCCTGGATTGCAATGCATTTTCCTCTCAGGACTGCCTTCCCTGCATCCCAAAGCTTTTGCATTGTTGTATTTTCATTTTCATTTGTTTCCATATATATATATATATATATTTAATTTCTTCTCTAATTATCTGGTTGGCCCATTCATTCTTTAGTAGGGTGTTCTTTAACCTCCATGCTTTTGGAGGTTTTCCAGACGTTTTCCTGTGGTTGGTTTCAAGCTTCATAGCATTGTGGTCTGAAAGTATGCATTGTATGATTTCAATTCCTGTATACTTATGAAGGGCTATTTTGTGACCTAGTATGTGATCTTTCTTGGTGAATGTTCTATGTGCACTCGAGAAGAAATTATATTCTGTTGCTTGGGGTGCAGAGTTCTAAAAATATCTGCCAAGTCCAACTGATCCAATTTATCATTCGGGGCCCTTGTTTCTTTATTCATTCTGTGTCTAGATGATCTACTCATTGGTGTAAGTGGAGTATTAAAGTCCCCTGCAATTACCACATTCTTATCAATAAGGTTGCTTATGTTTTTGATTACTTGTTTCATACATTTGGGGGCTCCTATATTCAGCGCATATACATTTATAATTGTTAGCTCTTTCTGATGGATAGACCCTGTAATTATTATATAATGCCCTTCTTCAACTCTTGTTACAGACTGTAATTTAAAGTTGAGTTTGTCTGATATAAGTATGGCTACTCCAGCTTTCTTTTGACTTCCAGTAGCATGGTAGATAGTTCTCCATCCCCTCACTTTCAATCTGAAGGTGTCCTCAGGTCTAAAATGAGTCTCTTGGAGACAGCAAGTAGTTGGGTCTTGTTTTTGTATCCGTTCTGATACCCTATGTCTTTTGGTTGGTGCATTTAGTCCATTTACATTCAGTGTTATTATATAAGATATGGGTTTAGAGTCATTGTGATGTCTGTAGGTTTCATGCTTGTAGTGATGTCTCTGGTACTTTGTCTCACAGAATCCCCCTTAGGATCTCTTGTAGGGCTGGTTTATTGGTGATGAATTCCTTCAGTTTTTGTTTGTTTGGGAAGACCTTTATATCTCTTTCTATTCTAAATGACAGACTTGCTGGATAAAGGATTTTTGGCTGCATTTTTTTTCCTGTTCATCACATTGAAGATTTCCTGCCATTCCTTTCTGGCCTGCCAGGTTTCAGTAGGCAGATCTGTCACGAGTCTTATCAGTCTCCCTTTATATGTTAGAGTATGTTTATCCCTAGCTGCTTTCAGAATTTTCTCTTTATCCTTGTATTTTGCCAGTTTCACTATGATATGTTGTGCAGAAGTTCACTTCAAGTGACATCTGAAGGGAGTTCTCTGTGCCTCTTGGATTTCAATGCCTTTTTCCTTCTCCAGTTCAGGGAAGTTCTCAGCTATGATTTCTTCAAGTACAGCTTCAGCCCCTTTCCCTCTCTCTTCCTCCTCTGGAATCCCAATTATGTGTATATTATTTCGTTTAATTATGTCACTTAATTCTCTAAGTCTCTCCTCATACTTCTGGATTTATTTTATTTCTCTTTTTCTCAGCTTCTTCTTTTTCCATAATTTTATCCTCTAAATCACCTATTCTGTCCTCTGCCTCTTCAATCCGAGCTGTGGTCACCTCAATTTTATTTTGCACCTCATTTATAGCATTTTTTATCTCCTCCTGACTGTTTCTTAGTCCCTTGATCTCTGTAGTAATAGATTCTCTGTTGTCCTCT
Source organism: Lynx rufus (assembly GCF_022079265.1). NCBI lineage: Eukaryota > Metazoa > Chordata > Mammalia > Carnivora > Felidae > Lynx > Lynx rufus. The sequence goes on from NW_025814882.1 coordinate 263,158, forward strand.
ATACTTTTTTCAAGCCAAGCCATTAATTTTATGACTATTAATTTAAATTCATTTTCTGCTATATTGCTTAAATCGTTTTTGATCAGTTCGTTAGCTGTCGCTACTTCCTGGAGTTTCTTTTGAGGAGAATTCTTCAGTTTCGTCATTTTGGATAGTCCCTGGAGTGGCGGGGAACTGCAGGGCTCTTCCCCTGTACTGTCTGGAGTAACTTGTGTTGGTGGGCGGGGCTGCAGTCAGACCTGATGTCTGTCCCCAGCCCACCGCTGGGGCCACAGTCAGACTGGTATGTAGCTTATCTTCCCCTCTCCCAGGGGCAGGACTCAGTGTGGAGTGGTGTGGACTCTGGGATACTTGCACACTGCTAGGCTTGTTGTGCTGCTTTGATGGGATCTGGTGTATTAGCCAGGGTGGATCAGCAAGGTGCACAGGCAGGGGTGGGAGGGGCCGGCCTAGCTCGCTTTGATGCTTTACTGTCCAGTGGTCCCCTGTGGGAGAGGCCCTGCAGCACTGGGATGGAGGCAGGCAGAGCCTTTTGGAGGGATGGATCCACAGAAGCACAGTGTTGGATGTTTGTGTGGTGCAAGCAAGTTCGGTGATGGGAACTCTTTCCCTTTGGGATTTTGGCTGAGGGATGGGAGAGGGAGATGGCACTTGCTAGCACCTGTGTTCTCCACTGAGCTGAGCTCTGTCTTCCAGGGCTTAACAACTCTCCCTTCCCAGTGTCCTCTCACCCTCCCGCTCTCTGAGCAGAGCTGTTGACTTTTAACATTCCAGATGTTACATCCTGCTGGCTGTCAGAACTCACGGAGTCTGGCCCCTCCACTTTTGCAAGCCAGACTCGGGGGCTCTGCCTTGCCTGGTGGTCTGCCCCTCCACCTCCCTGGCTCCCTCCTGCCAGCCCGTGTAGTGTGCACTGCCTCTCTGCCCTTCCTACCCTCTTCCATAGGTGTCTTGTCTATGCTTGGCTCCGGAGAGTCCTTTCTGCTAGTCTTCTGGCGGTTTTCTGGGTAAATTAGGCAGATGTGGGTGGAATCTAAGCAATCAGCAAGACACAGTGAGCCCAGCATCCTCCTATGCCACCATCTTCTCTAGATCTCTAGTGTTGACATTTTAAGAATATTTGATCTTCCAATCTATGAGCATGGAATGTCTTCCCATTTCTTTGTGTCTTCTTCAATTTCACCAATGTTTTATAGTTTTAAGGGCACAAGTGTTTCACTTCTTTGGTTAAGTTTATTCCAAGGTACTTTATCATTTTTGGTGCTATTGCAAATGGGATTATTTTAATTGCTCTTTTGTGCTGCTTCGCTATTTGTATCCTATAACTTTACTGAATTCATTTACCATTCCTAGTATGTATGCCTTAAACTTATACAATAATGCATGCCATTTATTGATTAATAAAATTGGGGAAAAATTCGATCATTACATACAAACATCTTACTTTTTCTTGAAGTTTTAAGTTTTTATTTTAATTCCAGTTAGTTAACATAGATTGTAATATTAGTTTCCAGGAGTAGAATTCAGTGATTCATCACTAAAATGCAACACAGTGCTTATCACAAGAAGTGCCCTCCTTAATACCCATTACCCAGTTAACCCATCTCCCTGCCCTCCTCCCCTCCAGCATCTCTCAGTTTGTTCTCTATAAGTAAGAGTCTGTTTTGTGGTTTGCCTCTCTCTTTTTCTCTTATGAAATAGGCTACGAAGCTAATAGCAAAAAAAAAAGGCATAACTTTAAGGAAATGATTCTACAACAATGATATTTATACAATATATATCCAGTTACAAAATCATTAGATTTCATTTTCTTCGACTATAATAAAATAGAGGGAAAGTTAAAAAAAGGGGATTAACAATTTCTGTAACTGAAGAGGTTTAGTTTCTGGGAGATTCCTTCCTCATTATGGGAAAAGAATTTCCAAATTACAGATATATTACAGATTTGGATCTACAGTTATTTTTATTTTTTAATGTTTATTCATTTTTTTTGAGAGAGAGAGAGAGAGAGTGTTATTGGGGGGTGGGGGGCAGAGAGAGAAGGGATACAGAATCTGAAGCAGGCTTGAGGCTCTGAGCTGTCAGCACAGAGCCCGACGTGGGGCTCGAACTCATGAACCACAAGATCATGACCTGGCTGAAGTTGGACGCTCAACTGAGCCACCCAGGAGTCCCGGATCTACAATTATTTTTAGTGACATATTTAAATTTTAGTGGAGTCAGAAATTCCCTGCTCTGGAAGACCAAATTTCAGAAAGATGAGTCTGTTCTTCATGTTACACCTTCTCCATCTACAAATTTTTTTACGTATATGTATTTATTTATTATGTACATATCAAAAAGTACAGAAGTCATAAGTGTACTGTTTTATAAAATTTAACAAAGTTAACATACCTATGTAATCCCCACTCTGATCCAAATGGCAGTATTTTATAATCATAGCTCCTTACAAGGCTCTCTTGTGCCACTTCCCAGTCATCCTTATCATTCTTTTGCAAAAGTAACCACAATCTTCACCTCCAGGAGCGTGGTCCAGTTTTGTCTGATTTTAAATTTATGTAAATATAATCATATGGCATAGAGTCTATTTTGTTTAGTTTCTTTTACTCAACATCATTTTCCTGTGTTTTATCCATGCTATTGGGTCTAGTAGTTATTCACCGTTGTGTTGCTGTATTCTATTCCATCATATGGATAGAACATATTTACTTGTTAATTGTACCTATTATGAACATTTGTGTAGCTTTTCACCTGGCATATTACATATTATGCTGTGTGAACAATCTTGTACATGTGTTTTGGTGATAATTACACTCATATATGTGGATTTTCCTAAGTATTTGCTTAGCGGGGAACTGCTGGGTCACAGGACATTGCTTACATCCAGCTTTATTATATGCTATCAAAGAGATTTTCAAAAGGTCATATCACCTTACACTCCCATCAGTTGTGTATTACAGTTCATGTTTCATCACATTCTCATCAAAATTTTGTGTTTTTTTTTCTTTCAAGCCATCCAGGTTGGCACAGAGGATGTTTCATAGGCATGCCATTAAGGGTTTGATTTCTAGATGACTAATGATATCCAGAACCTTCTCATATAATTTTTAGTTATTTGAAACCTTGTTTTGTGAAGTACCTATTCCACATTTTTGTCTTTTTTCCTTCTGATTTGTTGGTCTTGTTTTTGCTGATTGTGTGCTGATTGCAGTCTTGTTTTTGTTGATTTTTAGTGTTCTCATAAGTGAAATAATGTTTTTGCAGACATGTATTGCAAACATGCATACCATTCTGTGGTTTGCATTTTCAGTCTCTGAATCGTATCTTTTGATGAACAGAAGTTTATGTTAATGGTAAAAATTAAAATTATTGTCAACTTTTATCTTTTATAGCCTGCATATACATTCATATAAACTTTGAAAAAGTCCCTGAACCTGTCTGGACTTTGCTTAAAAATCTTTGTCATTAGTTTACAAATAAAGCCTTATCTCATTCTTTAGAGTGTGAATGTCACAAATACTACCTGTCTGCAATGTAATAAGACCACAAATTATAAACAAAATAAGAGCACATAAGGCCTTCCACCTGGAATTTTTAAGAGATTAATGCCTGTTTTCTTCTAGGAGTTTTTTTTAGTTTCAGGTCTCACATTTAGATCTTTAATCTATTTGGAGTTTATTTTTGTGTTTGGTGTAAAAAAGTGGTCCAGTTTCATTCTTTTGTATGTAGGTGTTTTCCCAGCACAATTTGTTAAAGAGATGGTCTTTCCTTTTTGTATATTTTCACTATTTTTGTCATACTTTAACTGACCATATAAACATGAGTTTATTTCTGGGCCCTCTATTCTGTTACCTTGATATATGTGCCTATTTTGTACCATTACAATGCTGATTTCATTACTATAGCTTTGAAGTATATCTTGAATTCTTGGATTGTGATACCCTCAGATTTCTTCTTCTTCTTTTTTTTTTTGACTCTCTAACTCTAGAGTCTTAGTTTCTTTATTGTATCATAGCTTTTATATTCCTTTTTCTTTTTTAAATTTTATTTAGTTAACATACAAGGCAATATTGGTTTCAGGAGTAGAATTCAGTTATTCATCACTTACATACAACACCCAGTGCTCATCACAAGTGCCTCCTTAATACCCATCACCCATCTAGCCCATCTCCCACCCACTTCCATCCATCAACCCTCAGTTTGTTCTCCATCATTAAGAGTCTCATGGCTTGTTTCCCTCTTCTCTCTTTTTTCTCCTTCCCATGTGTTCATCTGTCTTGTTTTTAAATTCCACATAAGAGTGAAATAATATGGTATGTGCATTTCTCTGACTGACTTATTTGCTTAGCATTATACTTTCTAGCTCCATCCATGTCATTGCAAATGGCAAGATTTCATTCTTTTTGATGGCTGAGTAGTATTCCATTGTGGGTGTATGTATGTATATGTGTGTGTGTGTGTGTGTGTGTGTGTGTGTGTGTATATATATATATAATGTGTGTGTGTATATATATATATATATATAAAATGTAACACATCTTCTTTGTCAGTTCATCAGTTGATGGACATTTGGGCTTTCTCCATACTTGGGCTATTGTTGATGATGCTGCTATAACTGTTGGGGTGCATGTTGCCCCTTTGAATCTATATTTTGTATCCTTTGGGTAAATACCTAAAAGTGCAATTTCTGGATCATAGGGTGTTTCTATGTTTAGTTTTTTGAGGAACTATTATCCAGAGTGGTTGTACCAGTTTGCATTGTTCTTCTTTCTCAAGATTTCTTTGACATTGGTTGTGAAAACAATTTTCTAGACATGTCTCCTCAGGCAAGGGAAACAAAAACAATATTAGGCTATTGGTACTACACCAAAATCAAAAGCTTTTGTGCAGTGAAGGAAACCATCAACAAAACAAAAGACAACCTACTAAATGGGAGAAGATATTTGCAAATGATATGTCTTATCAGAGGTTAATACCCAAAACATATAAAGAACTTATACGACTTAACATCTGAAAAACAAATAATCACATTAAAATGGGGAGAGGACCTGAATAAACACTTTTCCAAAGAAGATATACAAATGATCAACAGAAACATGAAAAGATGCTAAAATCACTCATCATGAGAGAAATGCAAATCAAAACCACAATGAGATGTCACTTCACACCTGTCAGAAAGGCTAAAATAAAAAAGACAAGACACCACAAGTATTGGCAAGGATGTGGAGAAACAGGACCCTCTTGTACCATTGGTGAGAATGCAAGTCAGTGTAGCCACTGTGGAAAACAGTATGGAGTTTCCTCAAAAAGTTAAAAATAGAGCTATCATATGAGCCAATAATTCTACTACTATTTACCCAAAGAAAATGAAGACATTAAAACAAATATATATATGCACCTCTATGTTTATTGCAGAATTATTTACAATAGCCAAAATATGGTAGATGAATGGATAAATGGAATATTACATGGCCATAAAAAGGATGAAATTGTGCCATTTGAAACAACATGGATGGATCTAGAGGGTATTATGCTAAATGAAACAAGTCAGACTGAGAAAGCCAAATATATAATTTCACTCATAAGTGGAATCTAAAGAAAGTAATAAACAAAAAGGGGAATCTGACCTATAAATACAGAGGACAAAATGATGGCTGCCAAAGGGGAGTGGGGTAGGGGGTTGGTCAAAACAGGTGAAGAAGAATGGGAGATGCAGGCTTCTAGTTACAGGATAAATAAGGCACAGGACTAAAAGGCACAGCATAAGGAATATAGTCAATAATATTACAATATATACAATATTACATACATAGCAATGTATGGGAACAGGTAGTAGCTACATTGTGGTGACCATAGCATAATGTATGAACTTGTTGAATCACTATTATTGCGCCCCTGAAACCAATGTAACTTCATGTGTCAACTACACAAATGAATGAATGAATAAACGAAATAGAAAATATTGAAAAATTTTGATACTCTGTTATGGAGATTTTCTTCTATGTTTTCCTCTAAAATCTTTATTATTTAACTTTCCGCATTTAGATCTGAAGTACTTCTCAAGTGCATTATTTTGTATATTATGCAGAAGGAGTAAGGATTTGCCTTTCTCCCTAGCAATATGGAATGGACAAAGCACAATTAGACCATCTTTTCCTCACTGTAATGTAATGCAGACTTGTCATAAATGAAATGATTGTACATATATGTGTGTGTGTGTGTATGTGTGTTTCTGGATTCCCTAGACTGTTTATTGGTTTAGTTTTTATTCTTGTACTAATACACAGTCTCTTAATTACTACAGTTTTCTGTTAAGTTATATTATCTGATAATGTGAGTCTTCCAGTTTTGTTATTCCTCTTCAAGATTGTCTTGGTTATTCTTCCTTTGTATCTCTACGTCCATTTTAGAATTGTGTTGCCAATTTCCATCAAAATAAACAAACTATAATTATTATTGGAATTGTAAAAACTTTCTAGAGAGAATTTGGAGAAATATTTACAATATTGATTTTTCCAATATAGGAATATGGAATATTTAGAATTTTTTTAATGTTTATTTTTGAGACGGAGACAGACAGAGCATGAACGGGGGAGGGTCAGAGAGAGAGGGAGACACAGAATCCAAAGCAGGCTCCAAGCTCTGAGCTGTCAGCACAGAGCCCGACGCAGGGCTCGAATTCACAAACCATGAGATCATGACCTGAGCCGAAGTCGGTCGCTCAACCTACTGAGCCACCCAGGCGCCCCTATTTAGAATTTTTTTTAAAGTTTTAACTTAAATTCCAGTTGGTTAACATACAGTGTAATATTAGTTTCAGGTGTACAATATAGTGATTCAACACTTCCATGCAATACTCAGTGCTCATTATGAGGAGTGCACTCACTCTTTAATCCCCATCATCTATTTCAGCCATCTCTCCTTCCCACCTCCCCTCTGGAAATCACCAGTTCTCTGTAGTTAAGATTCTATTTCTTGGATTGCCTCTTTCTCTCTTTTTTTCCACTTCTCTTGTTTGTTTTGTGTCTTAAATTCCACATATGAGTGAAGTCATGTGGCATTTGAATTTTTAAATTTCTTTGAATAGTATTTTGTGGCTTACAATGCAGAGATCTTCCACTTTTTCATTTGATTGATTCCTTTGTATTTTGTCTTTTTAATGCTATTGTGTATGATGTGGTTTTAATTTTTTGAAAACATTTGTTATTTGCTAATATATAGAAAATAATTAGTGTTCATATATTGACCCTATACCCTGTGACCTTGCTAAACTCACTTATATATTCTAAGAGCATGTACGTTCTTTTGAATTGTATATGCATATAACTATGTCATCCTTGAATAAAGGCATTTTAATTCCTTCCTTTGCAGTTTTATTTATTTATTTATTTATTTATTTATTTACTGCACTTCAATAGCCAGAATTACCAGTATATTTTTTAACAAAAGTGGGGATAATGGCCATCCTTGAATCATTCCCACCATTCCAGGTTTCAGGAAGAAACTCTCAGTAATTCACCATTAATTAAGATGTTTGCTGTAGATTTTTGTGTAATTCTTATTAGAACAAATGGTTTTCTTCTATTCCTTTGTTTTAAGGGAGTTTTTCAAATTAAATCATGAATGGTTGTTGAATTTGTGAAATTGTTTTTCTCCACTTATTGTGATTATCATATGATTTTTCTGCTTTCCTGAATGTAAGAATCACATTAATAGGTTTTCCAATATTAAACCACACTCACCTTCTGTAAAATGACCCTTTTAACCATGATGTATTATCCTTTTTATATATTGCTAGATTATATTTTCTAACATGGATTTTGGCATCTGTTTTAGTGATAGAGATTGACCTGTAAATTTTCTTTCTTGCAATGTTCTCATGACTTAGCCCTTGTTTAGGGAAAATAAGTTATGAAGAAGCTGTTTCACGTTGGTCATAAAAAGAAGAACCTGCATTAGAATTTGGCGATATGTAAAGGGAATGTAACCTGACAGCATAATTTCTGGAAATAAGTCCTAAGGAAAAAAGTCAGATTAATTAGAATTTTGTGTTCAGCACACCTATTACAACAGTGTTTGGGGTAATAAAATATTACAAATTGTGTGTCCAATATTTCCTAAATATTTTCATTTAACCACCTTTGAGTAAGTTGACCATCTTTGGCAGCAGTCAAGAGAGCAGACTGCCAGAAAAACTAATAATTCCCATCAAATCAAATGTGCCACCAAAAAAGGCATTATTCTATCCCAAGCTATGTTCTCTGACATTAATAGCAGAAGCATGCAATGTTGGCCTATAAAGACTTAGTTATTTTGCCTTAATCCTGTTTAGTTATTTTACCTTAATCCATTCCAGTTTTACATGAAACTTCTACCTCAACTTTGGCTCAGCTTCTAACTGTATTCTTGGTTAAATTTTGTGATCTTGGGACTTAAGAATATTTGTAGTCTTTTCTTCCTGTCTTATCTCTATTTCCTTATATTTTACTGACCCAGATTTTCCCCCTGAATACACTAATTTACTCCTTTCAAATTCTTCTATTGTAAAATGTTATCTTTAAGCACACTTAAAAACATGTTTAATCTTTAAAAAACTATCTAACTAATTATATCTCAAATACTTATTTAAACCTGTAGGTTTTCTGCTTATCACCAGGAGGTAATGTAAATGACCACCTGTTTAAATGAATTGCAGTACATCCAATGCCATATTGTAGTGTACTGGTATTAATAAATACATGGTTGAAGATTTTTAAAAATTTATTTATTTAAATTCAAGTTAGTTAACATACAGTGTCGTATTGGTTTCCAGAGTAGAACCCAGTGATTCACCACTTATATATAACACCCAGTGTTCATACCAACAAATGCCCTTCTTTAATCCCCATCACCCATTTGACCCATCCCCCATTCACTTCCCCTCCAGTAACCCCTTAGTTTATTCTCAGTATTTAAGAGTCTTTTATGGTTTGTCTCCCTCTCTGTTTTTATCTTATTTTTCCTTTCCTTTCCTTATGTTTATCTGTTTTGTTTCTTAAATTCTACATACCAGTGAAATGACATTTGTCTTAAGAAATTTACAAAAGGTTTTGTGGAATATCATTTAAATTTTATTTTAGAAAAATAAACAAGGCTCCTAGTTAGAAATGTCTTATGGCAGGTAGCCATATATTCACTTTTCTAAGTATCTCATTTAAATAAATACTAATAAATGTACCACTTCTCTTGAACAGGTAGAATGTTATCACAGGCCATTGTGACCACTATACCAACTAAGACAAAACATGATAAGGTTAAAAAACACAAAAGCACAGGTTAATTATTTATTTATTTATTTATTTTAAATGTTTATTAATTTTTTACTTAAATTTGTTTAAATGTTTATTTATTTTTGAGAGAGAGAAACAGAGTGTGAGTGGAGAAGGTGCAGAAAGAGACGGAGACACAGAATCCAAAGCAAGCCTCAGGCTCTGAGCTGTCAGCACAGAGACTGATGTGGGGCTGGAAATCGCCAACAATGAGATCATGACCTGAGTTGAAGTTGGCTGCTTAACCTACTGAGCAACCCATGTGCCCCTTAAATTTCTTTAGTGTTTATTTATTTTTGAGAGAGAGAGAGAGAGAGAGAGAGAGAGGGAGAGAGTGATTGGGAAGGGGAAGAGAGAGAGGAGACACAGACTCTGAAGCAGGCTACAGCCTCTGTGCTGTTAGCACAGAACCGATGCAGGGCTCAAATTCATGGACCACAAGATCATGACCTGAGCTGAAGTCGGACCCTTAACCAACAAAATAGCTATATATACAAAAGTTAAAAGAAACTAAATTTCATAGCAGAAAATGAGCAAGGGCTTGGTGAGCAGAGATTAGCAGACACTAAAGTTCTATGCTGAGTCTGTCTGGACAAAGGATCAGATAAACAACATGCAGAAGGAATCTGCTGAAGTAAGAAAAAGCTAGTAAACTTTCTAAGAATGCATAAGGTGGCTTGACAGATTGGTGTCTTCAGGAAGCCCAAACAATGAACAGTGATAAGTAAGGATGTATATGAAGTTTAATAGCGATCAAGTATCAAACTACCTTTCTTTTTTAAAAAAAAATTAATGTTTTTTTTTTTTTAATTTTGAGAGAGAGAGAGAGCATGGGCAGGGGAGGGGCAGAGAGAAAGGGAGACACAGAATCTGAAGCAGTCTCCGTGCTCTGAGCTGTCAGCACAGAGCTTGATGAGGGGCTCAAACTCGGGAATGGTGAGATCATGACCTGAGCTGAAGTCAGATGCTTAACCAATTGAGCCACTCAGGCGCCCTCAAATTACCTTTCAAATGGATACTCAACTGATCCAGATCCATCTGTTAAAAAGACTTTCCTGAGTACTTCTGGTTTGATCTCAGAGATGCCCAGAACTGGAAGGAGCATCATTCCTATTCACAAAACAAGAAGAGATGGGAAAACTGCAAATTAATGACCTATTTTGGAACCCCTCAATGAACTGAAGTCTAATGGAAAATATAAATTTTAGTGAAAGACAAGGGTTTGCAGGTAGAAAGAAGACCTGAGCATTTATTTACCTGGGACAGACACTGCCCGAATGCCATGTAAGACATTAAGAACATTAAGAACTAGAAATTTTTGAGAAACTTGTAAAGGTCATGTGTGGGCTACCAGAAGAGTATGAAATCCCTAGAGAAGTTTCACACCATCTTGTGAGCTTTTCCTCAAGGAGCCCCACTTGATGTCCACAAGAAAGATCTGAGAGGATCCCTAGAAAGATCGCTCTTGGTGCTTGCTGGGAAAGAAAAACAATAGTCTCTGCCAAAATCCTAGCAGATACATCTTCCCTATTTCCATTATGGTACAAGAGGCTTAATCTACAAGAGAAAGGGCAGCTATGTTCTCTGTATATCTTTGCAACTTTTCTGCAAATTTAAAATAATTCACCCTGAAAGATTATTTATATATTAAAAAGGGTTTTCCTTGAGAAAGATAAAAAAGGTGGTCCCTAACATCCAGAAGCTGGCCTGGCACTCACAGCTAGGCCGTGTCCTTCTTCTACAAGCATACACATTTTTACTGAATGCAAGTCTCAGACAAGTTTATTCTGAGACCATGATAAAGTGAAACAAAGCATAGCTGCTCCATAATTGTGTCCAAGCACAGGCAAAAGCAAAGTCCCTGTGCCACACATAAAATACCATACCCGCACTCGCTTGGACAAAATGAGTGACTGCTGCTTCTTTGCCAATTATAAATTTATGCCCCCTATCGTCTCTCCTCCCTATGGATAAGGTGTCTTGAGATAACTTATGAAAAAATGGCCCAAGCCTTCTGAAAGCTTTCAAACTAGATTGGATCCTCCCTTTGTTAGTCCCTCCCTAAATCATTCAACCAAAGCTCAAATCCTGTAGTAGATTCTCTAACATCCTCTTACTGACACTCCATGGTGTGTGTTCTCTCTCATTCTAACCTGTTTAATTAAAGTTCCTGGAGGTCTTTGGCCCGAGGACATTGGAACCTTAACCTACCAAATTTGCTTGATGCTTTGGATGAAAATCAGTTGACTGAATATGTCGGTCTCTTTCTGGAGTTGATTATCACCCATTTATCTATTTGTCTACTCTTATAGTCTTGATTCCTGTATATTGGAATGATTACTGTGACTCTATAGCAAGTCCTGAAAAGGGATAGTATAGCTGGTCTTTTTAAAGGATGTTTTGAGTATTCCTGATATTTTGTTTTTCTGCATAAGTTTTTAATCAATTTGTAAATTACCTTAAAAAGACTGCTGCTGGGGCACTTGGGTGGCTCAGTCAGTTAAGTGTCTGACTCTTGATTTTGGCTCAGGTTATGATCTCTCAGTTCCATGAGTTGGAGCCCCACGTTGGGCTCTGTTCTGACAGTGCACAGCCAGCTTGGGATTCTGTCTCCCTCTCTCTCTAACCCCATGCTAGTCTCTCTCTCTCTCTCTCTCTCTCTCTCTCTCTCTCTGTCCCTCTCTCTCTCTCTCTCTCTCAAAAAATACATAAACTTAAGAAAAATCTTATTCAAAAATTTAATCAAAATTAAGACTGCTGCAGATTTCATAGGGGTCAAAATGAATCTATAGATCGATTTGGGGAGAAATAACATAAAAATTGAGTTTTTAAAAAAAGAAACCAAAAAACAGACTCTTAACCATAGACAACAGAGGACTACCAGAGGGTAAATGGGTGGGGGTGGGTTAAATAGGGAAGAGGATTAAGAGCACACTTACCTTGATGAGCACTAATATATGGAACCACTGAATCACTATATTGTATACCTGAAACTCATATAGCACTGGATGTTAACTACACTGGGATTAAACCTTTTTGGTTTTAGTTTTTCTGCATTTAGTTAGGCCTTTTAAAATCTTTCTTTGTGATATTTTGTTGTTTTTGGTGTAGGAATTGTGTACACTTTTGCTAGTTTTATTCTTAGATATTTGGGGTTAGTTGATATTATTTTAAACTGCATTATTTTTTACACTGCATTTCCAATTGGTTATTATTAGTGTACAGAGACAGCTGCTGTTTTTTTATTGACCTTCTATTCTGAAGTCTTATTAAACATGCTTGTTATTTGGAGCTAATTTTTATAGACTCAACATGCTTTTCTGTGAACAAAATCATGCATTCTGTAAATAATCACATATTCAATTCTTCCTTGACAATATGTATAAATTTTATTTCATTTCCTTGTTTTATTGCACTGATGAATACTTCCAATACAGCATTAAATAAGAGAGGCATTCCCGATCCTATGAGGTAAACATTTAGCCTTTTATGATTGAGATTGAGTATAATGTTACACATAGGTTTTTCACTGACATCCTTTATCAGGTTGAGGAAGATTCCTTCTCTTCCTAATTTCCTGAGAGTATTTTTTTTTGTCATATATGTGTACTGAATTATGTCAAAACCTTCCTTTTTATCTACTGAGAACACCATATTATTTTTGTTTTTATTCTATCGAGATACATTTCATTACTTGATTTGTAAATGTTTAAGCAAGTTAACATTTTATCCAGCTCATACCGTCCTCATAAAATGACTTGGGACATTTGCACTTTTAATCAATTTTCTGGAAGAAGGTGTGTAGAATTGGCATTCTTTCCTCCCTAAATGTTTAAGAGAATACACTGGTGAAACTGACTGGGGTGGAGTTTGCTATTTGGAAAGTTTTAATTATGAGTTATATACGGGACCATTTACATATTCTATTTTCCCATATGTCAGTTTGGTAAGTTGTGTTTTTTAAAGGAGTTTTGCCCTTTCCATCTAACTGTTCCAAATTGTTGTTGTCTAGACTTTGTGATATATTTTACTTTCTCTTGAATTTCTATAGAGCTTATAGTGATTTCTACTCTTGCATTTCTTGTTATTTTGAGCCTTTCTCTCTTTCTCTTGATCTGTATATATCATGTTATATTATCTTCATTAATATTTTAAAGAATGGCTTCTTAAATTTGTTGACTTTCTACAGCTTTTTGTTTTTCTTTTGATGATCTCCACTCTTATTTTAAGCATTTTATTCTCTATTTACTTTGGGTTTAATTTTCTGTTTGTTGTTGTTGTTGTTGTTGTTGTTGTTGTTGTTTCTTAAGGCAGAAGATGATTGCTTTAAGAAGTGCCCCCACAAATTTAACTTTGATTCAGTTAAAAATATTTTACAAATTCCTTTGTGATTTCTTCTCAAGGAGATTTGGTTTTGATTGAACAAACCTGAGCCTTTTTCTTTTTTTTAAGTTTTTAAATTTATTTTGAGAGAGAAAGAGCAAACGAGCGGCAGAGAGGTAGAAGAGAGGGAGAGAGGGGAACCCAAGCAGGCTCCATGTTGTCAGTGCAGAGCCCGATGCGGGGTTTGAACCCACAAGCCATGAGACCAAGACCTGAGCCTAAGAGTCTGATGCTCAACCAACTGAACCACTCACGCACCCTTGAGACTTTTTCTATTATTGTAACCACACACCGATTCGTACAGAGGTTGGCACATGTAAGTGTTATTTACAGTTATAAAGGGAGAATAAAATATTTTATTGTATTTTTATACCCACATTATTGATGTGTGACTGACATACAAATAGCTGTACATATTTAAGGTATAAGTTGATTAAAAATTTCTTAGAAAATGTACAAAAGGAAGAAAAGAGAAGCAGCAACCTAGAGCATGTCAACCTGTAAAGATGTTTAGAGGAAGAGGACCCCATAAATAAGTCAAAGGATAGCATCCATGCAGGAAGGAAGAAAACCAGAAGAGAGTGGTTTCATGAAATTCAAAAGATAACAAGGAAGAGGGAGTAGGCAGTATGTCTAATGCTACTAAGAAGTTAAACAGAAGCATAGGAATGATACTATGATTTCACATCATGCTGGTTATTGAAGAGCATGAAAAAAAAACAAATTTAGAGGGCAGAAGGGGGTGCAAGACTTGTTGGAGGGAGAGGGGAAGAAGTGGAGACAGCCCGTTTAGACAACTTATCATAAAGGCTTTGCTGTAAAAGGGCAGCAGATAAATGGAACAATAATTGGTAGGGAAGTGTAATCAAGGTATTTGTTTAAAATGGAGTATAGTAGAGCACGATTGTATGCTGATGGGAATAAGAGTGGTTATCAGCAGGGGCTAAATCTTTTAAATTTTTTTAATGTTTATTTATTTTTGACAGAGAGAGAGAGAGAGAGAGAGCATGAGCAGGGGAGGGGCAGAGAGAGAGGGAGACACAGAATCCGAAGCAGGCTCCAGGTTCTGAGCTGTCAGCACAGAGCCCAACGCGGGGCTCGAACCCACAGACTGCAAGATCATGACCTGAGCCGAAGTCGGACGCTCAACCGACTGAGCCACCCAGGCGCCCCAGGGGCTAAATCTTTTAAAGGGTCAGAAGAAAGGTTTGATCTGCTGGAGATACTGACTTTGTTAAAATTATGACCCACCTGCCCCAGGCTTCATACTCTTGCTTAAGGACATGATGATACTTACATCCTTGTGTAAAGCCAAATTGAGAATGAGGGATTAGCAAACCAGTAATGGCCAGTGGATGAGGGAAAGAGGTTGGAAGCCCATGAGATTCATACTGAGTATTGGAGGTTAATCTGGACTGACAAATTTAAGTGTTGAGAAATGTATTGGTTAGGGATTATTGTGCACCACTGCTAGTCCTGGGGCATGTGTGTGAGTGTCTTTATGTGCTTGTATGTTCAGAGTTGGGGGGGCTGGAGATGTGGAAAGATCCTACTGTTAAGAGAAAAAGAAATCTCTGCAATAGAGGGGAGAATGGAAGGGACTTTCTCTTCCTCAGGAGGAGAAAAGGGCAGTCCTCAAGACACAGAAGACAAACTAGAAACAGGGATCCACTCAGGGTAGAATCTCCCTAGATGGCCTACCATTTTTTTGGGGAAGTAGGAGATGGGTGATTTTCCTTGGGCTTTAAGGATGTTGACCTTTAGCCATTGTGTCCTAATAGTTTTCTTCCATATTACAATTGTGTCTAGCTCCTCAAGTTACCTTTCACCTGTCATTAAAATCTGCACACGCATAAAGTCAAGAGTGGCGTTTGGGGAGATTTCAGGGGAAGGGCTTCAAGCAAAGCATTGTCTTCCTGCATTATGGTTCCACTTTGGTCCTACTCCAAAGGAATCTCCTCCTGGGTGTCAAGACAGAGACTGCCACCCAAGCAGATCGGGATCCCCTAGGAGGGGTGTGAGATATAGAGAAGTGGCAGGTAGGTGGAGTTCTGGCAAACTCCTTTAACAAACATAAACTGGATGTCTCAAAAAGACCCCAAGATCAGGAGAATGGGCAAGGCTTTGAGTTCTGTCCAGTGTGGTTTATTTAATAGAAATGGAGATGAGATTCCTTAGATTTTTTTCAGACTGAGGGATTCCAAGTGGGCATGGGATATGGTGGGCAGCCAGGACCCATGAAAAGAGAGTGAGGCTGATCAAATGGACTTCCAGAGATAGCTACAATACTGGGAGAGAAGGGAGGGGTAGATGGGACATACCCTCAAGGTTTGTGCTGTCTATCCCCACAAATTTGCCCCAGGAAGTCTCCTGTCCTGCCTGGCACTGTGCTTGCCCAGTCTCCGAAACAGGAGAAAATGTAAAGAAGGAAGTTGGCTACTCTGGATAAGGGGAAAGGGAAAAGGTGCTGTTTTCCAAAATCCAGAGACTGGCAGAGACCTCCCTCCTCTGACTCTCCAAGGCCCTGGTAGAACTGGGGTGGTGGGGCAGGAAGTAGGAGGCTAACTAACTGGTCTTGTGGTCTGGGTAGAGGTTTCCCAGGCCAAAGAGGAGAGGAGGAAGTTGTCCTGAGTGACTACCCTACTGCAGATCATGGATCTTTTCAGGAAGCAGTACTTCTGAAATTGGGCTGGAACTGAGGTTTGTGTCAGAAAATGGGGCTACTGGACACCCAGTCCCCATAATGTGATAGAGGGTACATGGTAGGACGAGGAGAAGTAGGTTGGGGGGCATGAATCCTGGATTTCATGTGTATGGTTCGCAAGTAAAACAAATTGTTGGTAAGAAGCCGGCTAGGGGGCCAGGAAGCCTAGGTCTCCCAACTACGTAGGTGTGTTACGGAGAGGTAGAAATTCTAGGTTTGTATTGAGCGTCTCCCTACAATTTCTGTCCTCCTCCACCCAGCATGGGCTCAGGGCAAGATGGAACTGAATAGATTGTGCCTTTTAATCCCTGAATAGGGGCTTGTGTACCTCAGAGGAACATTCATTTCTCTGCCTTTCTCTGTCTCATTTTTAGTCCTTAGTCATGACAGGAAACAGATACTTTGGTTACCACGGAAACTGAAGCTGAGTGATGCATTGGACTGTAGGAGGAAAGCAGAGGTGGTCCTGACATAAAAGCCCTGGGAGGAAGAGATTTGAGCAAAGCACTCATATTAAATGAATCCAGAAATTTCCACAGGCATTTTGGTCCCTGCAATTACTATCACACAGAAAACACACGGGTGCAAGCGCACGCGCGCGCGCGCACACACACACACACGCACACACGCACACACGCACACACACAGGAAACAAACACGCCATTCTCTGCATCATGCTGCAGGCCCACAGGATTCTTGTGGGTGAGGCTGTGCTATGACCACTTCAATATACAGCATCACTCTCTTTTCTTTCCCCTCTCACTCCTCCCTCTCTCCTACCTGCATTGTCTTTGAGTGTCTCCTCCTTCTGTCTTCCTCTATCCCTGCCTCTTCTCTCCCTCCTTAGTTTTTCATTTTGTTCCTGCATTGTTTTCCCTCTTTCCCCTTTTTCCTTCCTCCTTATCTCTATACTTTGCTCTTCCTCACACCCTCCCTCCCCTGCCCCTACCCAGCTACTTATGGAGTGACTAAGAATTAAGTCATTCGATTATGAGCGACCTAACATGGGCCATGCATATTGAGCTTCAGCCTGGTAGATCAGTGAGTCATAAAATGAATCACAGGCAAAATTGTTAACATCGCCAATTATAGTAAGTGATGTGGAATTAAATGAACAGTAGGGGAACTAATTTTTGTGGTGGGCTCAGTGCAGGGAATGCCATTAGCATTTGTCCTTCTGCCATCCAGCGTTCTCTTATTGCATCTTTAGGTAACTGTCTTCCCCTTAATGTTGGGGTCAACTACCCTCTTCCATCGTTTGCGGCATGATGGGACTCTTATGATGGGACCTAGGTATCCTGTCCTCTGCTACCCAAGGTGTGAACCTGAAGTCCAACTGGATGCCCACTCTTTGGGATCTAACACATGCACCAAAAGAGGGTGAGGAGCTGTTTCATCGTGTTGGTGGATGCTTGTTTCTGTTTCCAAGTGCCCCAGAGGCACCTTTGTTCATGTCCTTCATGTATTCTCTTTCATTCTTTGTTCTTCCATCTATTCCTGCTTCTGCTCTCCAGGCTAGATCCTTTTCATTAGATTCGTAACCTCACAAGGACAAAAAGGGTGGGTGAAGAGACAATTATAAAGTATGAGAAGGTGGGAAGCAGATAGATGAGTGATGTTTGACTTCACTGGTTTAAGACCATTTAATCCTACCCAACCAGTGAGGAAAACTCCAAAGCAGTGGTCTTTAAACCCCCTCACCAGACCTTCAAACTGTTTGCGAGATTGGCAGTGGCATGTTCTCCGGCAAGTTAGGGGTAATGGTGGGGGTTGTAAATTACATGATTGCTCTACAGTATAGTTAAGACACATTTAGACACCCAGAACCCCTCTCAGCAACCTCTATCTGGGCAAATTACTTTCCCCAAACCCTTGGGAGTTTGAGGAAACACTCTCTGGAGGGGATTAAGGGATGATTAATGGACTTTGGGATCTCAGCCTTAGGTGAAGGCAGGCATCCAAACCCAATATAGGGATTTAAGCAAAAATCTACATAAAAGTTTAATTCCTAGCTTCATTCCCAACTTGTGCAAATTGCTGGCATCTTGTCTTTTCCCATAGATGCAGGAGATCTTTCCCCGAGAAATCTATCACAAGTGGAGAGATTTCATAACTATAGCAGGCAAAAGACTCTCAAGTTTTCACATTAGTCTGTTCAAAACATTTTCTAATTTAAACGTGATTTCTTCATAGAGGCCTGGATATCAGGAGGATATTCTTTACTTACAAATATATGAGGGAGTTTTCAAATGATTTTGGTCATTAATTTATACTTTAATGACATTGTGGCCAGAGAATATTCAAATCAGCAAAGAATCAACTCTTCATGTATACTCCTGGGATTCTACTTATTAAAACATCTTTCTGTAACTTTTCAGTGGAATACAACACAAAAAGGGAATTGTATGAAACATAAGTGTACCATTCAGTAAATTATTATATCACAAATATCTGAGTAACTATAGTCCAGGTCAAGAGATCTGGCATTGCCAGCAACCCCAAATCACCCTCATGCCTTTACCTACTCACTGCTATGTGCCACCTCAGCGAGTCTAACTAGTATTTTGAATTTTAACACTTGGCTTTTGCTTGTTTGTGAACTTCATTGCACATGATAAATAGAGTCATTATAGTACATATTCTTATAATCTAGCTTTCTTCTGGCAGCATTATATTTTTCACTTAGTGCTCTTCATTTTTTTGTAGTTTGTTAGCTGAGTTCGTTGATATTCATTACTGAATAATATTTCAATTTGTATAAATATACCACGGTTTTTTGTGCATTCTATTTCTGATGGTGGACATTTCAGTAATTTCCAGTCCCAGAGTGTTAGAAATGTTACTGTGGGAATCATTCACATACATGTCCTTTGATTCACACGTGTATACATTTGGGGCTGTATTGCTGGATCCCTTTTACTACTTTTTCTTCCCTTATGGCATTGTTTGTGGTGGCAGTGGGTAACCTGGTCTTTTTCATGGTCTCAGAGGGATGGCTTTCAATATTTCATGATTAAGCGCAATGGTTCTTGTAGGCTTTTAAAGATAATTCTGATTGGTTTAAGAGAGTTCTCTTATTCCTAGTTGGCATAGAGGTTTTACAATAAATGTTTATTTTTATTTAAAAAATTTCTAGCTCTGTTGATATATAATTGACATATAGCATTACATAAATTTAAATAACATGATGATTTCACACACACACACACACACACTCACACACACACACACATAATTTCAGTGATATGATCATTTCAATGAAATGATCCCTACAATAAAGTTAGTTAACAACTCCACGTCACATAATTAAAATGTTTTGGTAAAAATATTTAAGATCTATTTTCTTAGTAACTTCAAAATGTATGTCACAGTATTGTTAACTATAATCACTGTGCTCAATATAGAACTCCAGGAATTTTTCTTTTTTTTTTTAATATAATTTATTGTCAAATTGGCTACCATACTGTGTGTGAAGCATGCTCTTGGTTTTGGGGGTAGATTCCCATGGTTCATCGCTTACATACAACTCCCAGTGCTCGTCCCAACAAGTGCCCTCCTCAATGCCCATCACCCATTTTCCCCTCTCCCCCACCCGGCACCCCCTTCAACCCTCAGTTTGTTCTCTGTATTTAAGAGTCTCTTATGGTTTGCCTCCTTCCTTCTCTGTTTGTAACTAGTTTTTCCCCCTTCCCTTCCCCCCGTGGTCTTCTGTTAAGTTTCTCAAGACCCACATATGAGTGAAAACATATGATATCTGTCTTTCTGTGACTGACTTATTTCACTTAGCATATACCTTCCAGTTCCATCCACGTGGTTGCAAATTGCATGATTTCATTCTTTATCATTGCCGAGTAGTATTCCATTGTATATATAAACCACATCTTCTTTATCCATTCATCAGCTGATGGACAATTAAGCTCTTTCCATGATTTGGCTATTGTTGAAAGCCCTGCTATAAACATTGGGGTACATGCACCCCTCCAGAACTTTTTCATCTTCTAACTGAGATTCTTCACACTTTGACCAGCATCTCCCCACATTCTCCACCCTCCAGCCCTTGGCAAACACCATCCACTGTCTGTTTCTGTGTTGGGCTTTGTTTTAGACTCCACACATAAGTGAGACCATACAGTATTTGTCTTTGCCTGTCTGACTTATTTCCCTTAGCAGAATGCCCTCAACATCCTTCCATGTTGTACAAATGGCAGGGCATCTCTCTGCTTTACGACTGAATAATATCCCATTATAAAATATATTTTATCCATTCATGTCTCGATAGACACTTAGGTTGTTTCCAAGGTTTGGCTATAGGGCACAATGCTCAAATGAACATGGGGATCCAGATATCTCTTCGAGAAAGTGATTTTGTTTCCTTCGGATATAAACTCAGAAGCGGAATTGCTGGATCATATGGCAGTTTTATTTTTAATTTTTTGAGGAACTTCCATTCTGTTTCCCATAGTTCCTATACCAGTTTACACTCCCACCAACAGTGTACAAGTTTCCCTATTCTCCACATCGCTTGATGTTTATTTTTTGAGAATCAAATTCATGAAATACTTTTCTCTGCATCTATAGGGAATATAATAAGTTTTTCTTCTTAACACATTGATTCTGTGGAATACATTTATTTTTCAGGTGCTAAACCACTCCATTTCTAGAATAATCCTGACTTGCTTGTGATATATTATCCTTTTAAAACATACAACTGGATTTGTTTTGCTAGTGTTTTATTCATGATTTTTCCTTCTGTGCTTATATGAAAGATTAGTCTATACATTTCATTTATTATAACGTTCTTATCATGTTAAAGCCTCGTGGACTGAGATGAGAAGTGATTCCTCTTTCTGCTATTTTCCAGCAGGTATGTAAGATTGACATTTTTTCATCCTGAAAGTTTTGTTGCATTAATTGGTGGTATCATCCGAATATGGACATTGTTTTGTGTTGTTGTTGTTTTCTTCAGATTCCACGTGTTTAATATTTAGAGAATAATTTGTTGATTTTGTGTCATTTTGTGTTTTCTTGAAATTTTTACTTTAATTCTTCAATTGCATTTACATAAAGCTGCTTATTATTTTGATTAATGCCCTTCCGATATCGTCATTACTCATAGCCATGTCTCTTCAGTCGTTCCAGACATTGGTTTCTAGAGAACTTCTCTCCTTTTTCTTCAGGCCCACAAAGACGATTATCAATTGTATTGTCCTTCTGAAGAACCAACCTTGACTATTTTGTTTTATCTTTAACTTATTAATGCTCTTATCCTTACTTCATTTCTTCTGCCTTCTTGAGTTGAATTTGCCATTCTACTAAATTTTGAAAGAGAGGCACAGGCTATTGTTTTCTTTCTTTTTTTTTTTTTAATTTAAATTCATGTTAGTTAACATAGAGTTTTCAGGCATAGAACCCACGGATTCATCACTTACATATAGCACCCAGTGCTCATCCCAACAAGTGACCTCCTTAATGCCCAACACACATTTAGTCCATTCTCCCACCCACCTCCCTTCCAGCAACCTTCAGTTTGTTCTCTTTATTTATGGGTCACTTATGGTTTGCCTGTCTCACTGGTTTCATCTTATTTTTCCTTCCCTTCCCCTATGTTCATCCATTGTGTTTCTTAAATTCCACACATGAGTGAAATCATATGATATTTGTCTTTCTCTCACTGACTTATTTCGCTTAGCATAATACCCTCTAGTTCCATCCACGTTGTTGCAAATGACAAGGTTTCATCTTTTTCATCGCCAAGTAGTATTCCATCATATAATATATATACCACTTCTTTATCCATTCATGATTCGATAGACATTTGGGCTCTTTCCATAATTTGGCTATTGTTGATAGGGCTGCTATAAACATTGGGGTGCATGTGCCCCTGCAAAACAGCACTCCTGTATCCTTTGGATAAATACATAGTAGTGCAATTGCTGTGTTGTAGGGTAGTTCTATTTTTAGTTTTTTGAGGAACCTCCATACTGTTTTCCAGAGTGGCTGCACCAGTCTGCGCTCCCACCGACAATGCAGAAGGGTTCCCCTTTCTCCGCATCCTTGCCAATACCTGTTGCTTCCTAAGTTGTTCACTTTAGCCATTCTGACAGGTGTGAGGTGGTACCTTATTGCAGTTTTGATTTGTATTTCTCTTTGTGATGAGTGATGTTGAGCATCTTTTCATGTGTCTGTTAGCCATCTGGATGTCTTCCTTGGAAAAGTATCTAGTCATGTCATCTTCCCATTTCTTCACTGGTTTATTTGTTTTTTGGATGTTGAGGTTGATAAGTTCTTTACAGATTTTGGATACTAACCCTTTTTATCAGATATGTCATTTGCAAATATCTTCTCCCATTCCATCAGTTTCCTTTTAGTTTTGTTGATTGTTTCCTTTGCTGTGCAGACGGTTTTTATCTTGATAAGTTCCCAATATTTCAATTTTGTTTTTGTTTCCCTTGCCTCTGGAGACATGTCTAGTAAGAAGTTGCTGTGGCTGAGGTAAAAGAAGTTGACCTGTTTCCTCCTCTAGGATTTTTTTTTTAAATTTATTGTTTATTTATTTTTGAGAGAGAGAGACACACACACACAGAGTGTGAGTGGGGGAGGGGCAGAGAGAAGGGAGACACAGAATCTAGAGCAGGCTCCAGGCTCTGAGGTGTTAGCACAGAGCCCAACATGGAGCTTGAACCCACGAACCGTGAGATCATGACCTGAGCCGACGTTGGATGCTTAACCGACTGAGCCACCCAGGTGCCCCTCTCCTCTAGGATTTTGATGGTTTCCTGTCTCATATGTGGGTCTTTCATCCATTTTGAATTTATTTTTGTGTGTGGCGTAAGAAAGTGAAATACTTTCAGTGTCCTAAGACCTCCTTTTGTTCCACTTAGTCTCCCTTCCTTGACTCACCCCAAAGTCCTTGCAAACATTGATCTTTTTAGTGTTTCCATAGTTTTGCGTTTTCCGTAATATCATATGCATTCGTTGGATTCATACAGTAGGTAGCCTTTTCAGATTGTCTTTTTACATGTAGCAACCTGTCTTTATGTTTCTAAATGTCCCTTTGCAACTTGGTAGCACTTTTCCCTATTTCCCTGTGTAACCCTGCATCATATGGATGTACCACAGTTTATGCACTTACCTATTGCAGGATATCTTTTGTTTCAGCTTTGTTGAGGTATGGTTGACAAATAATAATTGTATCTATTTAGGTGGAATAGTGTAACATTTTGATATCCATTGTGGAATGACTACCATGATCAAACTAATTAACATAGTTACCCCCTTTTTTTGTGGTGAGAACACTTCATGTGTACTCTCTCAGCAAATTTCAAGTATACAATACACTATTATTAACTATAGTCACCATGCTGTAACGATTGCATCCAAGTTTTAGCAGTTATGAATAAAGCTGTTATAAATTTTTGTGTGCGGGTTTTAGAGTGGACAAGTGTTTTCAACTCACTTGGGTAAATGCCAAGAAGCATGATTGCTGGATCATATAATAAGAATATGAAACCTTCATTGTTTTGTTTATCTGAAAATGTCTTTATTTCATCTTCATCTTGAAGGATATTATTCCTGGTTATAGAGCCCTAAGTTGGCAGTTATATTGTTTCAACACCTTGAATATGTCATCCTAGAGACTTCTGGTCTTCCCTGTTTATGCTGAAAGTCAATCATCGCTCTCATTGTTCTGTTTTGAAGACCATGGCTTTAGCTTTATCTGCCGTGGTTGCTTCCATGATGTTCTCTCTCTCTCTTGCAGGTTGACAATGTAAGTTTAAAAGATGTTTGCTTTAGAACTTTCTTGCTTGAGATTCTTAGTGTTTCTTGAGTCTTAAGCAACATGTTATTCATCAGTTTTGGAAACAGCATGCCCTTGTCTGTTCAAATATTGCCCAGGCACTTTCCCTGTCTCCTCTTCATTTAACTTCAATTAAATATGTTCCGCCCATGTTAGCCTCTGCATCCACTGAATCTCTTCCTACTCATTTTGTATTTCCTTCATCTTTTCTCTGTATGTTTTACTCTAGATATTTTTATCTAATCCATCATCTAGTGTACTAGCATCTCTTCACCATGACTTACCTGTTGAAAATGTATATAATACATTTCTTGCTTTCAGGTATTTTATATTTTGTCTGTAAAATATCTTTTATGTTTTTTTTTGTTTTGTTGATACATAAATTACATTCAATAGACTGCGCCTATTTAAGTGTACAGTTTGATGAGTTTTGACAAATTGAAACGTGTGTAACCACCACCACTATCAATATTCAGAATATTTCCAGTGCCCTGCCAACTTCCCTCTTGTGCCTTTGAAGTCAAACTTCTTGCTCCATCTCCAGCCCTGGCCAACCACCAAGATCTCTTGTCTCAGTATAGTTTTGTCTTCTCAAGAATTGTATGTCAAATGATTCAGACAGCATGCAATATTCTGTTTCCAGTCGTCCACCACGTAATGCTTTTGATATTCCCAAACATTGTGTGTGTTGGTAGTTTGTTCCTTTGCGATACTTTGAATGGATATTCCAAAGTTTGCTATTCATTCACCAACTGCTGGACATTTGGGATGTTTCCAGTTTGGGGACATTGTGAATAAAGCTGCTATCAACATTCACATACAAGATTGGTGTGGACATGTGCTTTTAGTTTTCTGAATTAAATACAAAGAGTGGAATGATTAGATTACATGGTACTTGCATGCCTACCTTAATAAGAAACTGCCAAAAACTGCCAAAGTACCTAGTCTTTACACTAACATGTGAAAACCATAGTGGCTCCACCTTACCAGCCCTTGCCATCATTGCCACCCATTTGAATGTAGCTCTTTCTAGTAGTTGTGGTATGCTGTCTCGGTTCAATTTTAATTTTTATTTTCTTGTTGCCTAACAACTTTGAGCAACTTTACATGTGTTTAATTATTTGACATGCATTTTCTTTGGGGAAATGTCTGTTCAAATATTTTAGCTATTTTTAAAACAAGTTCTGTGTTCCCATTATTGAGTTGTAAGAGATTTTTGTATGTCCAGACATGCAAGTAAGTTCTTCTTTTGTATGTCCAGACATGCATGTAAGTACTCTCCCTCTCTGTGACTGGATTTTATTTTCTTAACAAGATCTTCCAAAAAAGCAAGGTTTAACTTGCCTTTTAAATTGTTTTATAAAGCCAGTTTACCATTTTTTCCCTATTTTTGTTCATGCTTTTTGTGTTCTAGGAAGTGTGGTCTAACTCAAGTTAACAAAGGTTTTTCTCCTGTTACCGTGAACAAGTTTCATAATTTTTCCCTTTACATATATGCTTATTGTCTTTTTGGGGTTCCCCTTGTATGTGATTTGAGGTAATGCAAAAGTTCTATTTTTTTCCAATGTTTCTTTAATATTTGTTGAGCACATATTTTCCCTCATTGGATCACCTTAGCTCTATTGTTGAAAATCAATTGCCCATATATGCGTACCTCTATTCCTGGACTTTCTATTTGTTTTCTATTTATTTACATGTCTATATTTATGCTAGTATCACACTATCTTGATGACTGTAGCTTTATAGTAACTTAGGAAGTTAGTCAGCATGAGAATTCCAAATATGTGCTTCTCTTTCACAGTTGTTTTGGCTATTTCAAAGATTTTTTTTTAAGTACATTAATTTATTTTGAGAGAGAGAAAGAAAGCACGAGCAGGGGAGGGGCAGAGAGAGAGGAGAGAGTGAAAATCCCAACCAGGCTCCACACTGCCGATGCGGAGTCCGATGCAGGGCCTGAACTCACCAACCGTGAGATCACGACCGAAGTCGGACACTTAACCAACTGAGCCACCCAGGCGCCCCTGGGCTATTTCAATCCTTTGTATGTCAGTAAAATTTATATAACCACCTTGTTGTTTTTTTAGTCATTTGAATTATTATGAATCAGCAGATCATTTTGGGGAGAGTTTTCATCTTAGCAATATTGAGCCTTAAAGTCTAAACACATCATCTATTCTCCATTCATTTACATCTTTTCAAATTTCTCTCAGCAATGCCGATGTAAATGTTTCATTTCCAGCTTCACATGTATTTTGTTAAATTCACCCTAAGAAGTTCATGTTTTTCATGTATTGTAAATGATATTTTTATTTTTATTTCCAATTTTTTTGTTTCTAGGATAGATAACTATAATTGATTTTTGGGTATGGACCTCATATCCTGCCACCTTGCTTATCTCACTAGCAGGAGTTCTAGTAATTTTTTAAAGGACTTGTGGAACTTTCTATGTATGTGATCTTCTCAGTTATGAATAAAGACAATTTTACTTCTTTCTTTCCACCTTGTATGCCTTTTCAATTTTTTGCAAATCCTGCCTTAATGCACTAAGTAAGACTGCCAATCAGGGCTAGGAGTGGTAAGAGACCTTAGAGGGAAAGCTTTCAGATTTTAATGATGAAGTATGTTTCAGATGACCTTTATCAGATTTAAGAAGTTTTTCCTATTCCCAGTTTCCAGATAACTTTTAATCTGAATAGGTGTTAAACTTTGTTGAATGTATTTCCAAATGATACTGGTATCGCATTGTAGCTGTCATAAATTGCCACATACTTTCTCCTCCTTTCCAGACGAGGTGCCTTATCTCAGGTGTCCTCTGCACGCAGTGCTCAAACCCACACCTGTGGCTTTTGGTGAGTGTCTGCACCCTCATTCAGGAAAAGGCACATCCTGCTGTGTGCACAGCAGGATCCTGGGAGGTTTCCAGGGTGAGGGTGCCAGAAGAGTCTTGGGTCATCCACCACCCCAGGGCTGGGGCCCAGGCATCATCCATCCCTCTCACATCCCAGGCCAGGCACCAGTAAAGCTAAAGTGAAGGGGAATCCATCTCTGTCAGAATCACAGCATCCGTGTTGCCGAGCCCAGACCCAGCAGCCAGGAAGACAGAAAGCACAGCAGTGGCCAACAAGGCAGAAACCCACCCGAAGCCTGACTTTAGGGGAGGAGACCTTACACAGCCAGCTTCCTGGGGGTGTGACCTACACAGCCCCATGGGACCCCGTGCTCGCAGGCGTTGCACACCTGGTTCCATGCTCTGCTGTCACCCTCTCGGAATTCTTCATCATTTTTTCACAGGGAGACCCACGTTTTCATTCTCCACTGGGCCTGTGCAATTAGGTGCCTGGATCTGGGTCAGGAGCCTAGTGTGGGTGAGAGAGGGGAACCTCTTCTCAGGGAAAAGAGGCAATGGGGTGCAGGGGTCCTTAGTACTACTCTCTCCCTCTTCTGAACCTGGGACCTCGTCCCCTCAACTGAGGACGTCACTGAGGGGCCTGAGAAAGTTCCACTGTCCCGCCTGCCACTGAGCCCTCCCAGGTGTCTCACCTTGGTCCACGGGAGGAACTGCAGTCCCCACCCCACTCCCGCAGGGATCACTCAGCCCTTCAAGACACCAGGGCTTAGGCCTTGCTTTGGCTTCACTGGGAGAGCCCTGTTTCCAGTGAAGAAGAGCTCCAGAGCCCACCAACAGGCCTCAGGTCATGGTCACAGGCAATGGGCTGGTGAGCTCTACTTTCATTAAACCTACTCTGTCGGGAACAATGGCTCCTCCTTCCACCTGCTGGAGGGCGTAGAATGTTGCTGAGGCCTATCTCCTTGCCCTGAAGACTCCATCTGAGGGAGGGATGAGGTGCTGAGGTTGTGTGGAGGATGAGGGAAGGGTTCCCTTAAGATGGCGCCTCCAAAGATGGGGTGGAGGAGGTGGGGATTGGTGAATGTCTGTGGACCTTGTTGTGTGGTGGGAGGGACCGTGGCACCAACCCACAGCCTTCCACTCCACCCTTTTTCCTGCCACCTCCCCCACCATTGGCATCTAACTGGGGTTGTACCACGTGGGAAATCATGTAACTCTGTGGACTGGAGCCTCTCGAAACTCACGGTCTAGGCACTCAGGGGGCACCTCCGCATCTCCCAGCACTGTACCCACACCTACTGCCTTCCATGCAGAGGCAGGGCGTGGCCATCTCAGAGCACCCGACCACGTGCTCCTCAGAGCACCACGTGCGCAGGTAAAGGAAGAAACTTCCCAAGTAATTTTGCAACTTTAATGTAACACCGATACCAAAAACATGAAAACACGACAGAAGCGCACAACAACAGCACACAACCAAAGCAGGAAGGGCAGAGAGAGCTTCATCTGGCATGCCATCTCAGATGGGCAGGGAGAAGCTGCCTAGAGTGCTGTGTGAGGGAGGGATCTGAGGAGGCACTCTGGCCTGGTGCGTGACGGCCGCAGTCCATCAGCGCTGCCTGCAATGCAAGACACAAAAGCTGACGCAGAAATACAAATATATGTGAAACGGGGAGGGACGCAAGGACAGAACAAATGTCTTTCACACTCTCTTGGTTCCCCCACTGCTCCCAGGCCCTCCCCCGACTTCTCACAGCCCCCTCCCACGCCCTCCTGCAGAGTTTCATTTAGCGACTGAAAACCTTACTGGATCCAGGAGAAGAAGTTGGCACTCGTTCTGGCGGCATTTCTGGTCCGGATAGTGGAGCTGGTGCTGGGCCCATCGAGAATGCTGGTGCTGGCCCCACCATTGGTGCCACTGCTGACACCAGCCCTCCAAGTGGCTCTCCTGTTGGCACGGTTGCTATTCAGAATGTACTGATGGTATCTGGCCCAGAAAGCGAAGGGAATCCTGGCCCAGGCATCGCCAAAATCTCCGTCCTCATCCCAGGTCAGGAGCTCCACCTGTATGTCGTCCCAGCTCCAGCGTCCAATCAGAGCTTCGTCTCCGATATTCATCTGGGCCCTCATCTGGGCCCTGGCATGCTCCTCAGCCATATCCACATCCATCGTCTTGAATGCATCATCCACAGCCTCCAGGAAATGAGCCTTCCACTCCCGGGGGTCTCGGTTCTGATTCTGCAGTAGAGTGACAGCGACCATCCAAACAGCTAGCCCACCTCCACTGAGCACCTGCTTCCTGCCATACACCCTCCTGGGAGCTGTGCATAATCATTACACAAATAAAGACCGCTGGAGTCTGACTCTCCCGTTATTCCAGGCCAGTCCAGGGGCTTCACCCCATCCCTCCTGCTTACTAAGTCTGTGAACTTGTGTCAGTGACCTACTTAGGAACCTGTCAGTATCCTCACTGGACAGACAGTGGGAGGAGGCCGTGACCAAGAAACAAAGAAGGTACAGCAAGGACCAGACCCAGACCCCATCGCCTGGCCCCAAACAGAGGCTCTCTGTTACCTGGGCAATGAATCGCAGCACCCTCATCTTGCTGGTCTCGTGGCGGGCTCGCAGGCCCCAGAGGAACTCATACTCGGGTGGGCTGCTATTGGGGACCTTCTTGTATTCCAGGTACCTCAGGGCAAGAGGAAGAGAAACGTTTGCTTCCAGCCAGGCAGACCTGTTGTTGCACCAGTGGCTCCCAGGTGGCCCCTTTCCGGCCCTGATGCTGCAGCTCAGCTTCTGGGGGAGGATGGTCCTGACCTCCAGCCCATGCCTCACTCCCACGCTCACTCCTAGGGTTTCTGCCTCCACGATTGAGGCCTACAAAGCCTTAGGCCGCCAGTCCTGCCCAGAAGCCACGTGGAGGTGCAGGGTGGGACACGTGTAGGGTATCTGTTCATAGGAAGGCCACAAGTTTGTGCCCCTTGTCACAATGCACCCAGAGTCCCGTTGGGTGTGTTGTAAACAGAGGAGCCATTTCATCAGGCGCCCTGCTCTGAGCTCACCCCAGTGCAGGGTGTCGTCCATGGCCTGGAGGAACCCTGGGACGGCCCACTGCAGAGAACGACTCTAAAGGGAAGAAGAGCAGCACACTCTGCCCATATCCCTGACGGTGTGCGCGTGCGCGTGCACGTGTCCGTGTGCCTGTGTGGGTGCGCGCATGTTCTCCAAGGACTAAGGATTGGGTGGGCCCTAACCAGAAAGCCAGGAGGGCTGGGCTCTAGGGCCAAATGGGGCGCTTACCTGTGGGGGGCCACGCTCAGACTTCCACTCTCTGAGTCCCCTGTTCCCGGGATGGAAAGCAAGGGAAATTCTACTACAGCCTATGGGGCAGGTGCCAAAGGGCATGGGGGTTGTAACACACCCTGCACCGTGTTCTCTGTCAGCTTGTACTCCCTTTCCCCAAGACCAAGCTGGATCTCTACTCCTCGCCAACACTCCAGACGCCACCCACACTCACACCAGGGACACCTATCCCTCTGGTGCTAAGATATGGGATGGAGAATGGCTGCTCGGCCAGATCGGCACACGAGGAATGCACAAGCGTGAGACAAAGTTAACCTGGCCAATACTTACTTCTGCTTCACAAAGTCCTCTGTAATGAGCTTCCTCAGATCGCCAAGGAATGGGTGCCTCACCCTGAGGGCAAGGAAAGGAATCCATAACAAGAACAGTGGCAGTGAGGGACACGTGGGCGGGAGCACTCCCTGGCAGGATTGAGAGCTGCCCAGCCTGTGGGGCATCCCCATGGAGGCCTGGGGTGGCACCAGGGGCCGCACGTCAAGGATGTCAAGGATACCCTAGGCAAGGGTTTGGTGGAATCCCTAAATCTGATGGTTTCTCTTACGTCTCATCTGGGGACAGAGAGGGGACATGGAGCAGTGAGGGGCTGAGAGTTCAGGACCATTTCCCCATGCACCATGACGAGACCCTTTGCCTCTACCCAGTCCAGGACGTCCACTCCCCTGGCACCAGGCCACCAGGCTACTGCAACCCTGGTGCCACTGGTGCCCAAGGACAACACTGAGGGGTGGGAGTCGAGAGCCCAACCATACCCAGGGCGCAGTCCCATCTTGCGTAGTGCCTCCCAGAGGACAGCTGTGAGAGGAGATGAGACACAAGAATTTCACACACAAAGCTGAGACTCTGGGCAACCCCCACCCCCCACCCCCCCGGCGGCAGGTCCAGCCACTCACCCTCGCTGGCACGGTTGCCATTCATGAAAATGACTCCCAGAATCACCAAGAGGAGGCTCAGCCTGGGGGTGTCCTTGGTCCTAAAGGTGGAGAAAGACGCATTCTATCCGGCAGGCATCTGCCTGAGGGACTAGGGTCGGTTCACCTGACTAGCCTTTCCCAGATGGCTGGGCTACAGAGCGGTTCTTCCCACTCTGCGCATGGCTTGTTCTCTGACCCAGACCATCTTTTCCTCTGTCTGAGACTGAATCGCTTCACGCATCAAACGTAGATGTGAAGAGCCCCTCCCAGAGTCGTGTCCACAACGGGGTCAGGGCAGGGAGCAAATGCTTGGCAAAAGTGTGTCCACAGGAGGCATATCCAGACCTTCCCCGCCCTTTGAGCACCGGGAGTTAGACTGGACGGGAAGCTTCCTTCTCCCAGGACCACTCTGCCAAGCCCAGGCCAGGCACGTAGCAGGAAGGGACAGGCAACAAGGAGCCTGCTTTCCCAGAAGATGGGGTGAGGAGGTGGCCAGGGTGGGGGTGAAGCCCTGAGAGCAGCCAAGGCTTGACCCCAGGCTCCTGCCCTTTCATCCCCTAATCACTGGGCACCACTAACTGTGGGTAGGAGCTGTGCCAGGCACCAAAGCCCTGTTTTCCCGTTTCTCCGAGAGGAAAGGGAGAGGCACCAGCGAGGAACCCACAATCCTCCTGCCTGCCCTTTCTTACTTTCCCAGGAGACGAGCTGAGGAATCACGTGTGCACACGAGAATGTACAGGTGTTCTTCCTTGTCAATTTCCTTCAGGTGGATCCCAAACTTCTACGTGGGGGAGAAACCAGAACAGGACATGAGAAACCCACGCTGCCTGTCCCGCAGGCAGTCCTTTCATTTCCCGTCAGAACTCTCTCTCAGCCGGGACCCCAAAGTCACGCGGAAGACTGAAGAAGAGAGGCCGAAGAGGAACTGCCCTGTGGGAGCTCTGGCACCGGCCAAAGCAACAGGACCCACTTCAGGGGACAAGAGACACTCAAAAGAGCATGAGGGAGAGGACCCTGCGGGGGATGGAAGCATAAGGTGGACGCTCCCAGGTGGAGAAGCTAGGGAGGGCTTCCAGAGCAGGTAGTGCCGGAGGTGGGCCTCAAGGGGCTGCAGGGTGCAAGGCCTGCCTGCAGCTCTTGTACTACAGGGAGCTGCCCCTGTCCCTTTGCCCACCTTTTCCAGAGTGTACGTTGCTCGTTCAATGATCTCAGGGAAATGTTCGTCGTATTCTCGGATGACATCCTTCATCATGTCTGCGGGAGATGAGAGGTGGAGAGAGCACCAGGGCTGAGCAGGGGCCAAAGAGCTGCACCCCCTCAGTCAGCCTCACTGAGGGGAGCACAGTTGGGACCCCCGTACTGTGCAAATGGGAGCGATCAGCTGGGCACACTGGGTGGGGACATGTGATGCGAGGCCCCGCAGGGTAGGGATGGGGACGGGGGAAGGGCAGAGCTCAGGGAGGGGGCACAGGTTGCCCACCTGAGCGCTTGATGGGAATCTTCTTGTAGTCCTTAATCATCAGATATTTCACCAGTTTATTTGCCTGGAGGAGGAGGAGCACACGGGGAGATCAAGGCATGGCTGACCTCCAAGAACTGGCCCATAGGAGAGGAGAGGAGGAAGACGGGGAAAAGGCAGATTTCTTACCCTCTCTTGCAGAAGGGTCACGTTGCGGGGTGGCAAGCACAGGACATGTCTTGAGGGTACCTGGGACCTCAGGGCCATCGGTGGCCGGGGCACCATATGAGCCCGCACTGTCATCGGAGGCTGCGATGGTCTCCAGGTCGGTGGGACCGCAGGAGGCTCTCTCTCCTCCTCGCTGCTCTCATATTCGTCATCCAGGTGCTTGGACTGTAGCATTAGAGAGAGAAGAGACCCAGGGCTACCAGACTCACTGTGCAAAAGTGCCCAGCACACGTCTTAACCAGAGGAGATACTTGGAAATGAGGGTAGTACAAACAGTGGATGACATGTGCTGAGTGCTTACTACGTGCCCGGCACCGAGCCAACCTCTTCTCCCATCAGGCCTGAGGGCAGAGACTTCGTGGAGTCAAAGCATGCTAGCAGACTTGTGTTGGACCAACGTGCACAAGCTGACAGAAAAGAGGAGGGGAGGGGAGGGGAGAGGAGAGGATAGAGCAGAGAAAGGAGGGGAGCAAGAGGGGGTACAGACAGCAGGGAGGTCTCACCTTCTTGGTCCTCTTGCCTCCCATCCTGACCCAGGGCTCAGCACTGTGCTGGGCAGGGGCAGCTGCACCCTCAGGCTCAGGGATGCTTGTGGCCATCTTGGTCTTGGCAGCAGCTGCTGTCACAGCATTCTGAGGCTCCACCCACCGGGTCTTGGCGAGAGCCTTTCCAGATTTGGTCGTCTTGGGCCGGGTGGCTGCCCCCTCCCTGGCAGGTGCTGCCTGGAGCACCCCGGAAGCAGCACTGGGGCCCTCTGTGGCAGCCTCTTGGGCCGGGGCAGGCCTCTTGGAGCGGGAGAAGGCCATGCCACTGACACCTGCCGGCTGGGTGAAATCAAAGAGATCGTTCTGACCCAGGAAGGCTGTCTTGGGCCGGGTGGCATCCATCTCACTGGCACACGGAGCCTGAGAGAAACCACAGGCAGCACTAGGACCCTCAGTAGCAGCCTCCTGGGCCTGGGAGCCTGTCTGGGGCTGTGTGGACTTTGCTGGAGCCCCTGGGGCGGCCATCTCACTGGTGACTAGCATCTGGGAGATGTGTGGAGCAGCAAGGGTGGTCTCAGGGGTGGCTGCCTGAGCCTGGGCCGCATAGGTCATGGGCTGGGTATCTTCTCCTGAAGCCTGGTCTGTGGCCACTGGGCGGTTAGTGACCACCTGATTGTAGGTGGCACGGGCAGCAGCAGCAGCGGCCCTAGCAGCACGATTGGAGGCGGCTGCGCGGGCTACGTTGACAGCATGGGCAGCAGCCTCATTGGCAAGTGTTTCTGGATCCAGCTGAAATGCCTCCATCAGAGTCCTAGCTAGCATAGGGTTTTCCAGTTCCCAGGGCTCATTCTGCAAGGCCAGACAGAAGGGTAGGGGAAAGCAGACAGTTCTACAAGCTCACATCATGCTTCCCACCCAGCCTCCTCCCTGCAGCCAGCTCCCAACCCCCACCCCCCCGCCTGCCCCCCCCACCCCGGACTTCCCAAACCCCCTTTCTCTGAGCAGGAGAGGGAATGCTCGGGAAGCTGGGCAGTCCTCCCCCATTCAACCCTCCCATTCACCACCCCCCCCCCCAAAGCAGCTTCACAAGGGAGAAGGCCCAGGGCCAGCAGGTGGCCACCAAGGAGCCTCACCGATAAGATGCGAAGGCCTGGACCCAAGCTCCCAAAGGCTCTGAGGATACGGATGTCAAAGCTGGTGAGGGTGCCATAGCCTCCAAAAGCACCAAATTCTTCATAGTCATTTCCTTCAACCATCTCTTCCTCCCCGACTTCATCGCTACCCTCATCCATGTCTTCAACGTTGTAGGTTTCTGATTCCATGCGGTAGCTTCCCTCAGCCATGCTGGGGGGGGGGGGGAGGGTGGTCCCAAGGAGAAGAGAGCTTAGCCAGGGAGGGAGGGTGAGGCTTCTTCAAGGGGGAAGGGGCGGGATCCAGTGGGAGGTGGGATCCCTCAGGAGGAGGGAGGCTGCAATCATCAGGTTACTAGGCAGTACAAGGCAGACAGAGGGGGGAGGGGTAGGAGGGAGAAGGGAGGGAGGGGGTGTCTGTTGGATTAGATTCTGTCAGAGACGCAGCACTAGGAGAGGGATAGCGATGGTCTCCCTGCACTTAAAGGGGAGTTCAAGAGGGGCACGCTCCCCGTCCCAGCCTCTAGATTTGAATAGGGGGTGGACTGGTGGGCTTGGGTCTGAAGAGTCCCAAAGGGGGATGCATTGAGAGAGGGAGAAACAAAGGGCTTGGATTTAACGACGAAGGGGGAGAGCAGATGACATGAGAGGGCTGAGACTACCGGGACCCCGGAAAGCTATGGGAAACTGAATCCAGAGACCCTCTGGCTAGGTCCAGGCGGGGGCATTCAGCTGATGATTCAGGTCTGGGTTGGGCTCATACAGGAGCGCTAGGGGTGAGAAGGGTGGGGGTGGGGGCTCGGATTAGGTGAGGCATGAATTAGAGCGCTGGAGGTCTCAAACCCCAGGATCGCAACTCCAGGAAGGGGCCCACGGGGTCAGCTTGGTTGGAGTGATCTAGGAGTGGTTGGGGTGGGGGTAGGGCCTCTGCTCTAAGATAGCTCAGCAGGGTGCACACGGGTCTGCTAAAGGGGTTCGGATTGTGGGCTCCAGTGTAAGTGGGGATCAGAGAGCCTGAGTCTCCTGTTGGAAGACTCTCCTCTCCTGTTGGAAGAGGTCGGTGCGGAGGTGGGGGGTGGGGGGGGCGGAGTGTCCTACCTAGACCGTGGGTCTAAGCGGGCTCAGGTTCTGAGTGCCTGGGCTTTGTTCAGATCCCGCTATTGGGGGCGGGGAGGGCGCACCGTGCCGGGTTCCACTCGTCCTCTCCCGGTCCAGTCCGGGGCTGGATTCTTACCTTCCCTGGGGCTCCAATGGCGTCCGTCCTCAGCACCAGGAACCCCGCTGCCGCGCCCTCGCCTACTGCTGCCAGCACAGCAGCTCCGACCACCCCGCCCCTTTTCTCCGCGCACCCCCCGCGTCTGGGCAGCCTGCGCATGCGCGGACCCCTCCAGCCCGCCCGCTTTCCCAACAAAAGCCCTCTCCACCAGGTTCCCAGTGCGCATGCGACTCCAAGAGTGGGTGGGCGGGGTGGGGGGCGTTTTCTCCTTCCCGCCCGAGACCCCTCACCCCTCCTCTGACCGCAGGGTCGCGCACTCACAGCTCTGGGTGCAGTTCGACCACCCAATCATCTACCCTCGGTGCCCGCACCCTGCACAATGCTTCTCGTCCCTGCCCTCCCCGTTCCCGCTAAACTCCTCTGGTGTGGTCTGGAATACACTATGTCTGGCTTCCCCAGCATGACCCCTAGGTCACAAACACAAAGGTCTCTAGCTGTGTCTCTAACTGTAACAAGGGGAATGGAAATGGCCAGAGGATGCCAGTTGCCTTTGTGTTGCCCAGCACTACCCATCTCTATGGCCCCCAGACACACTGGGAACATCTGCTTCCCCAGCTACTCTGTATGCAGCGTGTGCATCACAGCGCTGTCTGTACTGGGGCTTGTCTTCCTCTCACAGCAGCCCTGGGAGGTGGCTGTCAGCATCCCCATTTTACAGATCAGAAAGCTGAAGCGCAGTCACACCGCATGAACTAGACAAGGCCACAGAGCCAGTAAACAGAAAATGCAATATGTGGGCCTGGGTCTTCCTGACTCCAGACCCCATGTCCCTGTAGGGCTGGCCTGGGGACTGAGGTGCGCCCCCCCCCCCTTCAGTTGGAGCGACAGATCCACCCCTCAGCTCTCCTGCCCTGCCAACACCTGTCCCAAACAAGCAAAGTTTGTGCTCTCTGAGACGCAAGCTCATGCTCTGTATCCGGGACACAGGTAGAGACCCCCAGTCTCCAGCCCTCACCTACTGCACGCGTGGGTCCATCCAGGTGTGGGAATTGCTCCTTGGGGTCCACTCCCTGACCTAACCTCAGGCCTCTTCGCTGTGAGTGGCACAAACACGCTGCCCCTGAGGCCTTCCTGGTGCCCACTGGAGCGGCCAGGACAATCAGGCATTTTGTGTGTCTGAGCCATGGCAAGCC
Source organism: Lynx rufus (assembly GCF_022079265.1). Taxonomy (NCBI): domain Eukaryota; kingdom Metazoa; phylum Chordata; class Mammalia; order Carnivora; family Felidae; genus Lynx; species Lynx rufus. The sequence continues at coordinate 300,181 of NW_025814882.1, forward strand.
CTGCTTCAGAGTAAATGTTTGCCCAGGGTTCCTTGCAGGGCAGGGGCCTGGGGCCGCTGTGGTCTTGTGGAAAGAAACCGGGCTGGTCTTCAGAATTCCAGGGATGGGGTGCCGGGCCAGTCTGTTGCTACTAGCTGTGTGAGCCTGCTCCGGTCCCTGGACATCTGTGAGCCCGGTTTCTCAATATGCAACATGGAGAGCACAGGAAGCACATCCCGGGGTCCTACCCGACCCAACACATGCTGCTGTGCTTCCAGAATGACTGGAGAAACTGCTTTGGAGGCAGACAATGCTATGTTTCCAACTCAAATCGAACCTGTGCTTTTTACAAAAACCATAGCGGACTTTTAGATTTGTTTTTATGTCAGCCTCTCCGGGACTCCTGTGTGTGAATGGAAGCTATTGCTAGGACCACAGCTTTTACTCTCCAGTGACCAGTATCAATTCTGACTGGCTGGATGACTTTCCTCAGCTGTTGCATAGCAACCTCCCCGTCAGCAGCCTGTGTCTCTTCAGCCCTTCCTGTATAACACGTTTCTGTGGGAGGTGACCAGACCCTAGAAATGAAAGCCTTGGCAAGCTGCTCAGTGCTAATAGAAAATACTGTGTTCCCATCTCAAACTGAACCTGTGCTTTTTACAAAAGCCATAGTGGACTCTCGTACTCATTTTGTTTGCTTGTTTTTGCTTCCTTTCTCCTTTCTGAAATTGAGCTATAATTGGCATATGACTTTATGTTAGTTTCAGGTGTGCAACGTAGTGATTCAATATTTTTATGTATTGTGAAATGATCACCACAATAAGTCTACTTAACGTCCATCCCCATACATAGCTACGACTTTTTTTCTTATGATGCGAGCTTTTGTCACATTTGTTTTTGTATCAGCCTCTCTCTATATATAAGCTATATAACTATATATCTATGCTAACATGCTAGTAACTCCAAAATCTACAGCTCCAGTTTGAACCTCGCCTTTGAGATCCAAACTCATATATTCATTCCCCTACGTGACATCTCCATTTGGATGTCTCAAGGGCTCCTCACAGTGAGTCTGTCTAGAACTGGTCACTTGGTATACTACCCCTCCCAAAGGCTCAGACTCCCCATCTCTCTTGTTTCTAAAACTCCCATCTTCACCATCTCAGTAAATGGCACCATTATCCACACTCACTCCAGAAAACGGAAGTCAGCTACCACCACTCCCCTTTGCTCATACACTGCACCCTGATGGGAAGCCTCTGCAGCTCTCCAGAACTATCTCTCTGTGTGGCTCTCCCCTCCCTTATTTCCAGCAAATTCTAGTCACGTTGGCCTCTCAGAACTCTCAACTCTGTCTCCTTCACTCAGGCTCTCCACTGGGCTCTGTTTGTGTTCAGTCTCCCTGTGCTACAGCCTGTAAACTCCATCCAGGAAAGAAATTGGGGGAGTTGGGCAATCTGAGAGCTCACCATATTAGTTTCCTTTCTCTCAGGGATCGCTGTCTGCTGTTGCCTGCAGTGCCATGACGTAAAAGCTTTAGAATTTTTTTGGTTTGCAGCTATTCAGGTGGGAGAGTAAATCGGGTTCCTGTTAAACCGTCATGCCTCCATGATGTATTTCTTAAATTTGAATTTTTTCTTAAATTTGAACTTTTTTCACTGAGCCATAGGGTTTTAAGATGTGTTTCCTTGCTACACATGCATCTAAGATCTACCTAAGTGACTCCGCACAGATATCGTATGGCGTGTATTCATGACATTTTTCTTTCCAATCTGCTCCCCCAGGGCTTTACCCTGACTCCTAAGGAAGTGGAAAACTGGAAAAAATATACAACCATTCAACACCAAAGGTAAGAATTACAGGGAACTTCTCATCAGAAACAATGCAAGTTATAAGATGGTGGCATATCATCTTTATAATAGTGAAATAATTAATAACTGCCAACTCAGAATTTTTATATTCAACGAATATCTTTTTAAAGTGAAGTTGAATTAAAAGTTCTTTTCATACATACCAGTGTTGAAATAATTCATCATCATTGGATATGCACTACAAGAAATAGTAAAGGATGTCTTTCAGGCATGAGAAAAATGACAGTAAATATAAATGTATTCTACACAAATGAATAAACAATACTGGAGATGTTAAATATGATGATAGCGATAAAATAATCTTTTTTTTAATTTTTGGAACTTTCTTTATAAATTAATTGAGAGCGTAAACAGAAATTCATAGCAATGCATTGTGGAGTATAAATTCTGTGGAATTAATTTCTTGGACAATAATAGCACAGGGCCTAGTGGGACTATAAGTATACTGTTGGTGGGTTCTAATTCTACATGTGAAGTAGTACAATATTACTTGAAGGTAGACTGTGGTAAGTTAAAAGAAGCATCAAATGTAAAACCTATCCAAAAAATTATGGCTAATAAGCCTATTTGGAAGATAAATGGTATTATCATGAAATACTTTAAAATAAGTCCTAAAAGGGAAAACAAAATAAGACAACAGATGAGCAAGTAGAAAACAAATAGCATGATAGTTTTAAATCCAACCATATCGACAATGGTATTGAATACAAATTGAATTCACCAATTAAAATGTAGAGATTGACAAATTGGATTCCTTTTTCTTAAATAGGCTTTATTTTTAGAGCACTTTTTAAGTTCAGAGCAAAATTGAGCAGAAAGTACAGAGCCATCCCATAAACCCCTTGCCCAAAACAGACACAGCCTCTCCCACTACCAACATCCTGCACCAGACTGGAATACCTCCTCCTACAATCAATGAATCTATACTGACACGTCATTATCATGCAAAGTCCACGGTTCACATCGGTGTTCACTGTTGGTTTTGTGCATTCCATGGGTTTGGACAAATATATAATGACATGTATCCACCATTATCGTACCACACAGAATTGTTTCACTGCCCTCCAAATCCTCTGCGCTCCACATACAAACCCCTCTCTCTTTCCTAACCACAGGCAACCACTGAGTTGTTTGTTTGTTTGTTTGTTGTTTGTTTTGTTTTGTTTTGTTATGTTTTTGTATTTTTAAACTGTTTCCATAGTTTTGCCTTTTCTGAAATGTCATATAGTTGGAATCATACACTATGTGACCTTTTTAGATTGGCTTCTTTTAGTGGGTAATGTGCATTTAAGTAAGGTTCCTCTGTGTCTTTTCATGGCTTGATGGCTCATTTCTTTTTAATGCTGAATAATATTCCATTGCCTGGATGTGCCACAGTTTATTTATTCATTACCCTATGAAGGATGTCTTGGTTGTTTCCAAGTTTTAGCAATTATGAACGAAGCTGCTATAAACATATATGTGAGATTTTTGTGTGGACCTAAATTTTCAGCTCATTTGGGTAAATACCAAGGAGCACACTTGCTGGATTGTATGGTCAGAGTAGATTTAGTTTGGTAAGAAACTGTGCAACTGTCTTCCAAAGTGGTTGTACAATTTTGCATTCCCACCGGCAATGAATGAGAGTTCCTATTGCTCCACATTCCCACCAGCATTTGGCATTGCCACTGATCTGGATTTGGGCCATTTGAATCAGTGTGTAGTGGCATCTCATCGTTGTAATTTGCTTTTGCCTGGTGACATATGACGTGGAGCATGACAAATGGATTTTAAAAATAAGATCCAGCTATATGGTGTGTACATGAATTCCACTTTAAATGTAAAGGTACATAGAGGTTAAAAGTAAAAGGATGGGAAAAGATATAGCATGCTAGCAGTAATCAAAATCAAGCTGTAATGGATATATTAATACCAGACAAAGCAGATTTCAGAACAAAATACATTACCAGAGATAGTAATTGGTTATATTTATATTTGCAATTATATTTGTATTTAAAATTGGTTAAAATGGTCAAGTGGACATAAAAATTCTAAACAGAGTTTGGAAATAAATGAAAGAAAGAAAAATTCACAATTAGGGTCAGAGATTTTAAGTCTTTTCTCTCAAGAGTTGAACAAGTTGACAAAAAAACAAAACAAAACAAAACAAAACCAGTAAGAGTATAGACTGAAAAACACCATCACCCAAATTAATCTAATTAACATTTTCACACACTCTCCCCAACGGCAAAGAACACACACTCTTTTCATATATACATGAAAATTTACCACGATAGACAATATTCTGGGCCATAAAAAAGTGTTACTAAATTTGACAGGATTAGCATCACCCAAAGGATTTTCCTAGAGGACAGTGGGATTAAATTAGAAGTAGATAACACAAATGTATCTGTAATATTTTAAAAGTATTTGGAAAGTATATAATACACTCTTCAGTAACATATGGGTGAAAGAGGGAATCAAAAAGAAATTTAGAAAGTAATTTGAACTGAATGAAAAGAAAGTACAACTTACTAAAATTAGTAGGATGTTTCTAAAGCAGTCCTTACAAAGAAATTTATAGAGCACAGATGCCTACATATAAAAATAAGAATTCAAATCAATGACCTAAACTTCAGTACTTAGAAACAAAAATGCAGACACAGTGAAGACCAAAATAGCAGAAGAAAGGAAATAAGGGAAAGTGCAGAAGTCACTGAAGTAGATGATAGAGAAAATAAAATACATTAAGTCTGATCTTTAAGAATATGAATACAATTGGGGTGCCTGGGTGGCTCAGTTGGTTAAGTATCCGACTTCGGCTCAGGTCATGATCTCGAGGTTCGTGAGTTCCAGCCCCACGTGGGGCTCTGTGCTGACAGCTCGGAGCCTGGAGCGTGCTTCAGATTCTGTATCTCCCTCTCCCTCTGCCCCTCCCCTGCTTGCTCTCTGTCTTTCTCTCTCTCTCTCTCTCTCTCTCTCTCTCTCTCGAAAATAAATGGACATAAAAAAATTAAAAAAAAGAATATCGGTACAACTGATAAGCCTTTATCTAGAATGATTAGGGGAATAAAAGAGAGAAGACACAGGGCACCTGCGTGGCTCAGTGGGTTAAGCATCCGGCTCTTGACTTCGGCTCAGGTCATGATATCATGGTTTGTGTGTTCAAGACCCACATCAGGCTCTGCACTGGTGGTGCAGACGCTGCTTGGGATTCTCTCTCTCTCCCTCTCTCTCTGTCCCTCCCCAGCTCATGTGCTCTCTCTCTCTTTCTCCCTCTCTCTCTCTGTCTCTCAAAATAAATTTAAAAATATTTTAAAACAGGAAAATATTATAAAAAATGAGAGAGAGAAGACACGAGTTACCAGTATCAGGAATGAGAGAACTGTTGTCATCAATGATCTTACATTAAAATATTATAAATGAGGGGCGCCTGGGTGGCTTGGTCGGTTAAGCGTCCGACTTCAGCTCAGGTCATGATCTCACGGTCCGTGAGTTCGAGCCCCGCGTCGGGCTCTGTGCTGACCGCTCAGAGCCTGGAGCCTGTTTCAGATTCTGTGTCTCCCTCTCTCTGCCCCTCCCCTGTTCATGCTCTGTCTCTCTCTGTCTCAAAAATAAATAAACGTTAAAATATTATAAATGAATATTATCAATAACTTTATTGTAATCAATGAAATTTTATACCACAAAAATATTCAAGAAAATGAAATTTAAAATGTCATTTGCAATAGCAAAAATTCCATTTACAATAGCCTAAAAATATAAATTGTTTTCGTATAGATGTGGTAGAAGAATGTGCAACATTTTACCTGAAAACATTAAAATATTGCCAAAAACAATTAAAGAAAACTTAAATAAATGCAGAGATATACTATGTTCATACTATCTCAAATACCAAATGTTGATAAAGACTTAATTCGCCACAAATTCATCAATAGACTCAGCACAATCTCTGTAATAATCCCATCAGGGTTTTTGTAGGAATTGATAAACTGATTCTAAAATTTATAAAGAAATACAAAACACCTAGAGTATCTAAGACAATTTTGGAAAAGGAAACCCAGTTTGAAAGATTTATGCCATCAGAATTCAACACTGTTTTTTTTTTCAGGTGTTGAGGATTAAGAAGGGCACTTGTGATGAGGACCGGATGTCGTACAGAAGTGTTGACTCCATACACTGTACATCTGAAACTAATATTACATTGCATATTAACTAACTGAAATTTAAATTGAAACTTAAAAAAATAAAAAAGAAACCAACAGTTATTACGAAGCTACAATAATCAAGAGAGTTTGCAGTTGACATAAAGAGAGACAATAGAACAATTTAGCATGATAGAAATTCCAGACACAAATACATGCAAGAATATAGCCAATTTGCTTTTTCAAAAAGATGTCAAGGAAATTCAATGGGGAAAAATTAATCCTTTCAAAACATAGTGCTGCTTTTTTTTTTGCCATATATAAAGAGAAAGAAAGAAAGAAAGACAAAGACAGAAAGAGAAAGAAAGAAAGAAAGAAAGAAAGAAAGAAAGAAAGAGAAAGAAGGAAGGAAGGAGAAACCTCAATCCTTACTTGACACCATAAACCAAAACAAACTTAAAATGGATCAAAAACCTAAACGTGAGCTAAAATTGTAAAATTTCTACAAGGAAACATAGGAAATTACGACCATCACAGTGTCTTTGGTTTGGGCAAAGTTTTTCAAACTAGGATGTCTAAAGCACAAAGTATGCAAGACAAAAATTAGTAAGTATGACTTCAAAATTAAAAATGTTTTGGTCTTCAAATGTCACTGTTTTGAAAATGAAAGAGAAAGCCACAGACTGGGATAAAGTATTTAGAAAAAATATATATCCAACACGGTACACTTTTCAACTATATAAAGAACTTTTGCAACTCAGTCATAAGAAGACAAATACCCAACTAAAAAACTGGAAACATGGACAAAATATTTCAACAGACTACCTCAACAAAGAAGTAATACAGATGGCAAATAAACACATGAAAACACGCTCACCATCATTTATTATTAGGGAAATGCAGATTAAAGCCACAATAAAAAAAAAAAACTGTGTCCACACCCTCGTATGACTAAAATAAAATAACTGACCCTAACAAATGGTAGCAATGATATGGAGCAACTAGAATACTCATACACTGATGGTGGAAATGTAAAATAATGCAAACACTTTGGAAAACAGTTTGGTAGTTATCTAGTTAGATATACATCTCGCATACAACCCAGTCATTCCACTCCAAGGTGAATGCAGAAAAAAGGAAAAGGTAAATCTAAAAAAAAAAAAAATGTGTTTATGATTGTTCTTTGCAATTGTACTTGCAATAGACAAAATCCTGGAGACAAACCAAATGTTCATCAACAGGGACATGATCTAACTGTGGTATATCCATATAATGTCATAAACCATTAAAAAGGAATGAATTATTGCTACATACAGCAACAAGAGTAAATGTGAAAATACAATAGTTGAAAAAAGTCAGAAGTATCCCCCCCAAAAAAGAACAAAGATGGTATAATTACATTTATTAACACTAGAAAATGAACACTAACTTATAGTAATAGACATCAGTTCAATGTTTGCCCGGTGATGAGAGCATGAGGAGGGCAGGATGGATTTCAAAGGCATACAAGGTTATTTTTCATTGTTGTGTATATATATACATCATATACATATACATATACATGTGTATGTATACATAAGTATATATATATACACACATACTATGTACATACACACACACGCCTATACATATGTATATATACACATTATCTCGAGTATGATGACTATTTCACAGGTACATATGTCAAAACCCATCAGACTGTGCACTTTAAATCTGTTCAGTCTACACTGTGTCGATTAAAACTCAATACAGTGTAAAAGAAAACAAAAACAAAAAGCGGATGGAGAGGCACCTGTTTGGCTCAGTCAGTTAAGCATCCGACTCCTGATTTCAGCTCAGGTCATGATGTCATGGTTCCTGAGACTGAGCCCCGTGTAGGGCTCTGCACTGACAGCATGGAATCTGCTTGGGATTCTCCCTCTCCCTTTCTCTCTGCCCCACCCCCACTTCGTGCGCACGTGTCCTCTCTCTCTCTCTCTCTCTCTCTCTCAAAATAAAAAAATAAACTTTTTAAAAAAGACAGAGGATGGGGAGATATATATTGCAAATTTTATAAATTTATAAGATATAAATATCAAATATTATGTAAACCAAGGGCAGATGCCTCACGGTATGCATTTTTCAGTTGCATAAAAAGAATGATATGTATTAAATGCAATAGAATTTGTTGTCTCTGTGAGAGGCATAGCGTGGGAGCGGAAAATGCCAACAAAAAGGATCAAACGAATGAATGACAAGTGAGGGGTCTGGCCTGAAAGAATCATGAGAATAGTGATATGAGCTGGAAAGAAGATTTTGTCAACCTCTGACCCTAAATATCCCCACTGTCCCTTTGCTTAAACTATTCTGACCTTCTCTTAGCCCCGTGAGAGTCACACTTGTGACTGCCTTAGGGGCTTTATAGTGCTGCTCCTGGGGTCCCTGCCGTGGTAACCCATTTTCCTCTCGTGCTCAACTGTCTACCTCAGGCTTACTTTTGAGGTCTCAACTTTCACATCAGTTTTTCATGAAGGCCTTTTCTGGCCACAAACCACTTTATCCCCAATTTAAATTACTCATCCTCTTTTCCTTTCTCTGAGCACCCTGAAAACTTTCTCCATTTCAGTATTTGTCCTAAGGGGATATAGTCGTTAGAGAGAACCTTGCTGAAACACCTGTCTCCCCGTTCCAGCCCCAGCCCCATGGTGAAAGTTGCCATTGTCTGTTTGGTTCTCCACTGTATATCCTGAGGGCCTATTCCAATGCCTGTTACATAATAGACTCTCCAGGATGTTTGTGGGAGGAATAATCGAAACTGAATGGAAAGGAAGGAAGAATAAGAATCAGTAGAGGGATTGGTATGTGAATGTATATATTCATGCTCTCCCGCAGATGTGGTTCCCTGGGGCCCTGACAGTGGGGACACAGACAGGGATATGTGAGGGAGAGCAAAGGGATGAAAGATACCCAGATATGGAATATGTGGAACGGGGTGGAAGGGAGAAAGAGAAACTCAGCAGAAGAACCAGCTGGAGGACTGAAACGATCTAGGAAGGAGAGAGAGAGAAGTGGCGGCAAAGAGCCAAGGGAGGACTCGGCGGAGATGAGGGAGAGGTGGGGGGAGAGGGACAGGAAGTAGGACTGCAAGGTGACAAGCAGAAAGCCAGGGGCAGGAGGAAAGTTAAGGAGCGCCTCTCCCCAGAGGCACACCTTACTGGGTGGTGATCAAAATAATGAATTCCACAAGTTCCCCCTTTTCTTTCTTTCACTGTCATCTCTTAACATTGGCCATGAAAATTTAGAGCTGTCTGTAAAAATCAAGACAACAAAGGTCCCACCTCACTCATTGCTTTTGGTGAAAAGCTGGTGGCTGAGCTCTCACCAGTGATAAGGCTACAGGCAGGAAACACGAAGAGCACACTCCTCATTCTGAAGCAGCTGCATTCAGGTGGCTATGTGGGAAGCACACACCGTGAAGGTAATAGACTGATCTCTGCATTTGTATTTGTAGAAAGGAAAAAAAAAAGGAAATATTTTATCAAGTCTTTCATGTAATATGCCATGGAGAATTCCCCATTGTGGGGCACTGGAAAAGAACTGAGTCCTCTCAGGGACAAAACAAGGAATTCCGGATGGAAGTTGTCCTGCTGCTGGTATTGGGAATTCCCTATATCAAACCTCTAAAATGGAGTAGGGTGAGGGGCATGTGAGCATGTGGAGGTGTTGGCAGGAATCTGACAGTATGGGACTAGTGTTTGTCCACAGGGAAAAACAACATCTTCCCCCTACCCTACACTGCCACCCTGCCCTCTCCCCGGGGCTTTCTCTAAATGAGGCACAGACACGAGGGCGTCGAACATTGTTCACTGGGCTAGTTCCCAGCACCCCTCAATTTAGAGCCTTCTGGTGGAGTTGGGTTGAAGCACTGGCTTGGACTCAAGAATGAAGCAGAATCTCTTTGACTACTTCTGCATCTTACCACCACTGACCCCTAATGTGCAAGGATGATGACTCAGCCCCAAATCTCCAGTGAGAAGAAAGGAAGAGAGAGTGATGTGGCAGCACCCCAGCCTTCACAGGTTGGCACTGGCTCAGTTTACTGCTTAATATTACAAGAGAGAGAGAACATGCACATGTCCTACTGCATGGGTGCCACCTCACAGCGTGCAGTGGTACTGCACTCAGTGAGTGCTCCGGAATCTGGCCCGTGTAAAGGAGTGGGGAAAGGGCCTGGGAGTGGGGGCTTTCCCTTGCCTGGGGAGAGGAAAGAGAAGCGTGACCCTAGTGGATTCCCTCCTAGTTAGAACCACGGATGGGAACTGATCTGATCCTAGGAAAAGGAGGTCACGTGTAAAATCTCAAGGGATTTTGCTGTTAAAATCTCAAATGTGCCAGTTCTGGAAAGTGTTAAAATGTGGACCTGTTGAGAAAAACAAATGTGAATTCACAAAAGTGTATTTTCATTAGAAAATGAAGAAGCAATAAAATCTGGCATATAATCGCTGATGCTTTTAAAACTTTTATCATGTTGGAAATCAATCACGTGCTTTGGTTGACAACATACAACTATATTTATAAAATATAACAGGGTGAGGTTTATATAAATTACAAAACAAGGATATTTGCTTTATACATTTATTATAACATGTTGATTACTTTCAAAAAGCAAGCACTACAAGAAAATATGAAGGTGGATACAGTAAAGTAAATATATCAAATTGCAATGTTCAGAATTAGCTAGTTCTAACACTGGTTCAAAATCATTGCATACAAACATTTATTTTTTCACATGTGAGATAAACTGATAGGCTAGAAGGTGGTTGGCAAGAAAGGGAGATGGCTTTACGGAAATGATTTTTACAATGATCAGCTTTTACCATACATGCTATTCAAATAAAAGGTATTAGATTTTATTTTATTGGACGATGATAAAATAAAGGCCAGAAAATAAGAAAGAGGCAAATCTTTGGTTAATGATTTCTTTACCTGAAGAGATATTTAATTCCTGGAAGATTACTCCAAGGTTAAGGAAGAAGACTTCTGGAAACCGATAAAATGTGGATCTACTGACAAAAATAAATGTAAGTTCACACACAAAAAATCACCCCTGAAACTAATATTACGCTGTATGTGAGCTGACTGGAATTTAGATAAAAACACAAAAAAAGAAAAAAAAAAAAAGGAAAACAAAGCAACAAAATCTAGCATATAGATGCTATTTTAAAACTTTAGTTTTCAGCATACAGGTCTTTTACATCTTTGGTTAGATTTGTTCCTAGGTATTTTATGCTTCTTGGTGCAATTGTGAATGGGATCAGTTTCTTTATTTGTCTTTCTGTTGCTTCATTGTTAGTGTATAAGAATGCAACTGACTTCTGTACATTGATTTTGTATCCTGCAACTTTGCTGAATTCATGTCTCAGTTCTAGGAGACTTTTCCTGGAGTCTATCAGATTTTCCATGTATAATATCATGTCATCTGAAAAAAGCGAGAGATTGACTTCATCTTTGCCAATTTTGATGCCTTTGATTTCCTTTTGTTGTCTGATTGCTGATGCTAGAACTTCCAGCACTATGTTAAACAACAGCGGTGACATCCGGATGGCCAACAGGCACATGAAAAAATGTTCAACGTCGCTCCTTATCAGGGAAATACAAATCAAAACCACACTCAGATATCACCTCACGCCAGTCAGAGTGGCCAAAATGAACAAATCACGAGACTATAGATGCTGGAGAGGATGTGGACAAACGGGAACCCTCTTGCACTGTTGGTGGGAATGCAAATTGGTGCAGCCGCTCTGGAAAGCAGTGTGGAGGTTCCTCAGAAAATTAAAAATAGACCTACCCTATGACCCAGCAATAGCACTGCTAGGAATTTACCCAAGGGATACACGAGTACTGATGCATAGGGGCACTTGTACCCCAATGTTTATAGCAGCACTCTCAACAATAGCCAAATTATGGAAAGAGCCTAAATGCCCATCAACTGATGAATGGATAAAGAAATTGTGGTTTATATACACAATGGAGTACTACGTGGCAATGAGAAAGAATGAAATATGGCCTTTTGTAGCAACGTGGATGGAACTGGAGAGTGTGATGCTAAGTGAAATAAGCCATACAGAGAAAGACAGATACCATATGGTTTCACTCTTATGTGGATCCTGAGAAACTTAACAGGAACCCTTGGGGGAGGGGAAGGAAAAAAAAAAAAAAAGAGGTTAGAGTGGGAGAGAGCCAAAGCATAAGAGACTGTTAAAAACTGAGAACAAACTGAGGGTTGATGGGGGGTGGGAGGGAGGGGAGGGTGGGTGATGGGTATTGAGGAGGGCACCTTTTGGGATGAGCACTGGGTGTTGTATGGAAACCAATTTGACAATAAATTTCATATATTGAAAAAAAACTTTAAATGGTGGGTATAAATTGAACACATGTAGCTACCTTTACAAAATGTAAGAGGGTGAAGTATACATAAATTTACAAACATAGGAGTGTGATTTCATAAATCTATTATAACATGTTGATTCTTAAAAATAATCTAGGACTATGAGAAAAAAATAAGTGCAAAACTACTAATTATAGCAATTTTAAACTCCAGAATTTTCTAGTTCTAACACTGGATCGAAATCACTCCAGATACCTTATTGTTCATCTATTAAATAAAAGGGTAGGTTAGCAGGCGGAAAGCAAGAAAGAGGGATAACTTGAAATAAATGAATATCCTAAAAATTGGCTTACACCAATATACGCTATTCAAAAAAATATATTACATTTTACCACTATGCTAAAATAAGGAGAAAGGGAACAAGAAAGAGATGTATCATGGTTTTGGGATATATGTTTCTGGAAGATTCCTCCAAAGTTAGGAACATAGATTCTCCATAACATTATATGTTTGGGACCTTTATTAGTTTCATGGCTCATTTAAATTTTGTTGGGATCAGGAACACCCCTGCCTTGGAAGATAATGTACAAGGAGGATACTTTCCTTGCACTTCCTACCACAACCCCTCCCCATCTCCCTTTGTTGTTTTCTTGTTTGCCTAAGGAACTGATTATTTATTTATTTATTTATGTTATTTTTAATTTTTAATTATTTTTATATATGAAATTTATTGTCAAATTGGTTTCCATACAACACCCAGTGCTCATCCCAAAAGGTGCCCTCCTCAATACCCATCACCCACCCTCCCCTCCCTCCCACCCCCCATCAACCCTCAGTTTGTTCTCAGTTTTTAACAGTCTCTTATGCTTTGGCTCTCTCCCACTCTAACCTCTTTTTTTTTTTTCCTTCCCCTCCCCCAAGGGTTCCTGTTAAGTTTCTCAGGATCCACATAAGAGTGAAACCATATGGTATCTGTCTTTCTCTGTATGGCTTATTTCACTTAGCATCACACTCTCCAGTTCCATCCACGTTGCTACAAAAGGCCATATTTCATTCTTTCTCATTGCCACGTAGTACTCCATTGTGTATATAAACCACAATTTCTTTATCCATTCGTCAGTTGATGGACATTTAGGCTCTTTCCATAATTTGGCTATTGTTGACAGTGCTGCTATAAACACTGGGGTACAAGTGCCCCGATGCATCAGCATTCCTGTATCCCTTGGGTAAATTCCTAGCAGTGCTATTGCTGGGTCATAGGGTAGATCTATTTTTAATTATTTGAGGAACCTCCACACTGATTTCCAGAGTGGCTGTACCAGTTTGCATTCCCACCAACAGTGCAAGAAGTTTCCCGTTCCTCCACATCCTCTCCAGCATCTATAGTCTCGTGATTTGTTCATTTTGGCCACTCTGACTGGCGTGAGGTGATATCTGAGTGTGGTTTTGATTTGTATTTCCCTGATAAGGAGCGACGTTGAACATCTTTTCATGTGCCTGTTGGCCATCCGGATGTCTTCTTTAGAGAAGTGTCTTTTCATGTTTTCTGCCCATTTCTTCACTGGGTTCTTTGTTTTTCGGGTGTGGAGTTTGGTGAGCTCTTTATAGATTTTGGATACTAGCTTTTTGTCCCATATGTCATTTGCAAATATCTTTTCCCATTTCGTTGCTTGCCTTTTAGTTTTTCTGATTGCTTCTTTTGCTGTCCAGATGGTTTTTATCTTCATGAGGTCCCAACAGTTCATTTTTGCTTTTAATTCCCTTGCCTTTGGGGATGTGTCAAGTAAGAAATTGCTGCGGCTGAGGTCAGAGAGGTTTTTTCCTGCTTTCTCCTCTAGGGTTTTGATGGTCTCCTGTCGCACATTCAGGTCCTTTATCCATTTTGACTTTATTTTTGTGAATGGTGTAAGGAAGTGGTCTAGTTTCAACCTTCTGCATGTTGCTGTCCAGTTCTCCCAGCACCATTTGTTAAAGAGACAGTCTTTTTTCCATTGGATATTCTTTCCTGCTTTGGCAAAGATGAGTTCGCCATACTTGTGGGCCTAGTTCTGGGGCTTCTGTTCTATTCCACTGGTCTATGTGTCTGTTTTTTGTGCCAATACCATGCTGTCTTGAGGATTACAGCTTTGTAGTAGAGGCTAACGTCTGGGATTGTGATGCCTCTTGCTTTGGTCTTCTTCTTCAAAATTACTTTGGCTATTTGGGCCTTTTGTGGTTCCATACGAATTTTAGGATTGCTTGTTCTAGCTTCGAGAAGAATGCTGGTGCAATTTTGATTGGGATTGCATTGAATGTGTAGATAGCTTTGGGTAGTATTGACATTTTAACAATACTTATTCTTTCAATCCATGACCATGGAATGTTTTCCCATTTCTTTACATCTACTTCAGTTTCCTTCATAAGCTTTCTATACTTTTCAGCATACACATCTTTTACATCTTTGGTTAGGTTTATTCCTAAGTATTTTATGCTTCCTGGTACAATTGTGAAGGGGATCAGTTTCTTTATCTGTCTTTCTGTTGCTTCATTATCAGTGTATAAGAATGCAACTGATTTCTGTACATTGATTTTGTATCCTGCGATTTTGCTGAATTCATGTATCAGTTCTAGTAGACTTTTGGTGGAGTCTATCGGGTTTTCCGTGTATAATATCATGTCATCTGCAAAAAGTGAAAGCTTGACTTCATCTTTGCCAATTTTGATGCCTTTGATTTGATTTTGATGTCTGATTGCTGATGCTAGCACTTCCAACACTATGTGAAACAACAACGGTGAGAGTGGACATCCCTGTCATGGTCCTGATCTCAGGGGGAAAGCTCTCAGTTTTTCCCCATTGAGGATGATATTAGCTGTGGGCTTTTCATAAATGGCTTTTTTAAATTTTTAAGTATCTTCCTTCTATCCTGACTTTCTCGAGGGTTTCTTTTAAGAAAGGATGCTGAATTTTGTCAGATGCTTTTTCTGCATTGATTGACAGGATCATATGGTTCTTATCTTTTCTTTTATTAATGTGATGTATCACATTGATTGATTTGTGAATGTTGGACTAGCCCTGCAGCCCAGGAATGAATCCTACTTGATCATGGTGTATAATTCTTTTTACATGCTGTTGAATTTGACTTGCGAGTATCTTATTGAGAATTTTTGCATCCATATTCATCAGGGATATTGGCCTCTGGTTCTCTTTTTTACTGGGTCTCTGTCTGGTTTAGGAATCAAAGTAATGCTGGCTTCATAGAATGAGTCTGGAAGTTTTCCTTCCCTTTCTATGTTTTGGAACAGCTTGAGAAGGATAGGTATTATCTCTGCTTTAAATGTCTGGTAGAATTCCCCTGGGAAGCCATGTGGTCCTGGACTCTTATTTGTTGGGAGATTTTTGATAACTGATTCAATTTCTTCGCTGGTTATGGGTCTGTTCAAGCTTTCTAATTTCTTCCTGTTTGAGCTTTGGAAGTGTGTGGGTGCTTAGGAATTTGTCCATTTCTTCCAGGTTGTCCAGTTTGTTGGCTTATACTTTTTCATAGCATTCCCTGATAATTGCTTGTATTTCTGAGGGATTGGATGTAATAATTCCATTTTCATTCATTATTTTATCTATTTGGGTCATCTCCCTTTTCTTTTTGAGAAGCCTGTCTAGAGGTTGATAAATTTTGTGTGTCTTTTTTATTTTTTTTAATTTTTTAACGTTTATTTATTTTTGAGACAGAGAGAGACAGACCATGAACAGGGGAGGAGCAGAGAGAGAGGGAGACACAGAATCTGAAACAGGCTCCAGGCTCTGAGCTGTCAGCACAGAGCCTGACACGGGGCTCGAACTCACGGACCGTGAGATCATGACCTGAGCCGAAGTCGGATGATTAACCGACCAAGCCACCCAGGCACCCTGATTTATTTTTTCAAAAAACCAACTCTTGGTTTCATCGATCTGCTCTAAAGATTTTTTTTTTTTTTAGATTCTCTATTGTTTATTTCTGCTTTGATCTTTATTATTTCTCTTCTGCTGCTGGGTTTAGGCTGCCTTTGCTGTTCTGCTTCTCTTTCCTTTAGGTGTGCTGTTAGATTTTGTATTTGGGATTTTTCTTGTTTCTTGAGATAGGCCCGTATTGCAACATATTTTCCTCATAGGACTGCCTTCGCTGCATCCCAAAACGTTTGGATTGTTGTATTTTCATTTTCATTTGTTTCCATATGTTTTTTTAATTTCTTCTCTGATTACCTGGTTGACCCATTCATTCTTTAGTAGGGAGTTCTTTAACCTCCATGCTTTTGGAGGTTTCCCAGACTTTTTCCTGTGGTTGATTTCAAGCTTCATCGCATTGTGGTCTGAAAGTATGCATGGTATGATCTCAATTCTTTTACGCTTACGAAGGGCTGTTTTGTGACTCAGTATGTGATCTATCTTGGAGAATGTTCCATGTGCACTCGAGAAAAAAGTATATTCTGTTGCTTTGGGATGCAGAATTCTGAATATATCTGTCAAGTCTATCTGATCCAATGTATCATTCAGGGCCCTTGTTTCTTTATTGATCCTGTGTCTCAATGATCTATCCATTGTTGTAAGTGGGGTATTAAAGTCCCTTGCAATTACCACATTCTTATCAATAAGGTTGCTTATGTTTGTAGTTAATTGTTTTATATATTTGGGGGCTCCCGTATTCGGCGCATAGAGATTTATAATTGTTAGCTCTTCCTGATGGATAGACCCTGTAATTATTATATAATGTCCTTCTTCATCTCTTGTTACAGCCTTCAATTTAAAGTCTAGTTTGTCTGATATAAGTATGGCTACTCCAGCTTTCTTTTGACTTCCAGTAGCATGGTAGATAGTTCTCCATCCCCTCACTTTCAATCTGAAGGTGTCCTCAGGTCTAAAATGAGTCTCTTGTAGACAGCAAGTAGTTGGGTCTTGTTTTTTATCCATTCTGATACCCTATGTCTTTTGGTTGGTGCATTTAGTCCATTAATATTCAGTGTTATTGTAGAAAGATATGGGTTTAGAGTCCTTGTGATGTCTGTAGGTTTAATTCTTGTAGTGATGTCTCTGGTACTTTGTGGTCCTTATAACATTTCACTCACAGAATCCCCCTTAGGATCTCTTGTAGAGCTGGTTTAGTGGTGACGAATTCCTTCAGTTTTTGTTTCTTTGGGAAGACCTTTATCTCTCCTTCTATTCTGAATGACAGACTTGCTGGATAAAGGATTCTCAGCTGCATATTTTTTGTGTTCATCACATTGACGATTTCCTGCCATTCCTTTCTGGCCTGCCAAGTTTCAGTAGATAGATCCGTGACTAGTCTTATCGGTCTCCCTTTATATGTTAGAGCGTGTTCGTCCCTAGCTGCTTTCACAATTTTCTCTTTATCCTTGTATTTTGCCAGTTTCACTATGCTATGTCATGCAGAAGATCGATTCAAGTGACGTGTGAAGGGAGTTCTCTGTGCCTCTGGATTTCAATGCCTTTCTCCTCCCCAGATCAGGGAAGTTCTCAGCTATGACTTGTTCAAGTCCACCTTCAGCCCCTTTTTCTCTCTCTTCCTCCTCTGGAATCCCTATTATACGGATATTGTTACGGTTCATTGCACCACTTAGTTCTCTAAGTCTCCCCTCATACTCCTGGATTTTTTAATCTCTTTTTCTCAGCTTCCTCTTTTTCCACAATTTTATCTTCTAACTCACCTATTCTGTCCTCTGCCTCTTCAATCCGAGCTGTGGTCGCCTCTATTTCATTTTGCACCTCATTTATTGCATTTTTTAGCTCCTCCTGACTGTTTCTTAGTCCCTTGATCTCTGTAGTAATAGATTATCTGCTGTCCTCTATGCTTTTTTCAAGCCCAGCGATTAATTTTATGACTATTATTCTAAATTCTTGTTCCGTTATATTGCTTAAATCGTTTTTGATCAGTTCGTTAGCCATCGCTACTTCCAGGAGTTTCTTTTGAGGAGAATTCTTCCATTTCGTCATTTTGGATAGTCCCTGGAGTGGCGCAGAACTGCAGGGCTCTTCCTCTGTGCTGTCTGGAGTAACTTGCGTTGGTGGGCGGGGCCGCAGTCAGACCTGATGTCTGTCCCCAGCCCACTGCTGGGGCCACAGTCAGACTGGTGTGTAGCTTATCTTCCCCTCTCCCAGGGGCAGGACTCACTGTGGAGTGGTGTGGCCCCTGTCTGGGCTACTTGCACCCTGCCAGGCTTGTGGTGCTACTTCTATGGGATCTGGTGTATTAGCCAGGGTGGTTCTGCAAGGTGCACAGTGGCGGGAGGGGCAGGCTCAGCTCGCTTTGCCTTCAGTGGTCCGCTACGGGAGGGGCCCTGTGGCACCGGGTGGGAGGCAGACAGACCCGTCAGAGGGATGGATCCACAGAAGGACAGCATTGGGTGTTTGCGTGGTGCAAGCAAGTTCGGTGACAGAAAGTGGTTCCCTTTGGGATTTCGGCTGGGGGATAGGCGAGGGAGATGGCACTGGCCAGTGCCCTTGTTCCCCGCCGAGCTGAGCTCTGTCTTCTGGGGCTCAACACCTCTCCCTCCCATGTCCTCTCGCCCTCCCGCTCTCCGAGCAGAGCTGTTGACTTATAACATTCCAGATGTTGAGTCCTGCTGGCTGTCAGAACTCACGCAATCTGGCCCCTCCGCTTTTGCAAGTCAGACTCGGGGGCTCTGCTTTGCTGGGCAGGATGCCCCTCCACCGCCCAGCTCCCTCCCACCAGTCCGTGTAGCGGGCACCACCCCTCCGCCCTTCCTACCCTCTTCCGTGGGCCTCTTGCCTACACTTGGCTCCGGAGAGTCCGTTCTGCTAGTCTTCTGGCGGTTTTCTGGGTTCTTTAGGCAGATGTGGGTGGAATCTAAGTGATCAGCAGGACGCGGTGAGCCCAGTGTCCTCTTACGCCGCCATCTTCCTCCAGTCTCCTCTCCCTTTGTTGTTTTCAAATACACCTATTTATTAAAGTGTAACTTACAAAATATTATACAAGTAAACACACCACACCTATGCAATCACCACTCAATCTGAAATGTAGAATATCACGTAGCTCCCTACCAAGGCCCTCTTGTGCCCCTTCCCAGTTACCCCCATCCCTCGTCTGCAAAGTAACCACAGCTCTCACCTCCAGCAGCAAGGTGTACATTTGTCTGATTTTAAATTTATGTGAATGGAATCATATAGTATAGAGTCTTCTGTGTGTGGCTTCTTTTCACTCAACATCATTTTCCTGCGTTTTATCCATGCTCTTGGGTATGGTAGTTATCCAATCACTTAATTGTTACATTTTATTCTATCATGGGAATGGGTATGATTTATTCATTAATTTTACTTGTTATAAATATTTGGGTAGTTTTTTTTTTTTGGTCTGGGATAGTACATATTTTGTGGTATGAACAATACTGTACATATTTTAGAGATAATTGTACTTACAGATGTGCGTTTGTAGAGTTACTTACAAGCTGAACAGCTAGGTCATAGGACATTGCCTACACTCAGCCTTATTAAACAGTACCAAAGAAATTTCCAAAATGATCGTACCACTTAAAACAAATGTTGTGTGGTAAAACGTATATAACATAATAGTTATCATTTCAACCATTCATAAGTGTAGAATTCTGTGGTATTAAATAACATTCACAATGTATCCATCACCATCACCACTAACTATACTCAAAACTTTGTCATCATCCCCAACATAAACTATGTACCTATTAAAAAAATGACTCCCCATTTCTTACTCCCACCAGCCCCTAACAATCTCTTATTCTACTTTTTTCCTGTATGAATTTGCCTATTCTAGGTAACTCATGTAAGTGAAATATGTTATATGATACGAATATAAATACAGTATTTGTTTTACTGCGTCTGGCTTGTTTTAGGTAGCATAACGTTTTCAAGGTCCACCAATGTTGAGGTGTATGTCAAAATTTCATTTTTTATGTCTGAATAATATTCCGTTGTGTGTATATACCTTATTTTGCCTACCCATTCATCCGTTGATGGACACATGGCTGTTTACTCCTCATGGCTATCGTCAATAATGCTGCTATGAACATGGGTACACACATTTCTGTTCAAGTCTGTGTTTTCAATTTTTTCTGGATATATACCTTTGAGTAGAATTGCTAGGTCATATGGTAGTTCTGTGTTTAACTTTTTAAGAAGCTGCCAGCACCTCAGCCATGAAAAGCTGTGATCAGCAATCAGAACACAGAACCTCGACATTTAGAGAGCAAGGTCCTTATTGCCCACACTGGCTCCAGCAAGCCACACCAGCTGCCTGCCTGTATTTTCTTCTAAACACTTTATTATTTAACATTTATTATTTAGATGTGAAATACATCTCAAATGTATTATTTCACATTTTGTGAGGATGGGGGAATATTCTTTATAGAGATTCTATATATAGAGATATACAGTTGATACCACACAAGTTATTAAAAAGACCATCTTCTCCCCCACCTCACTGCAATGGCATTTACATCATCAATGACTATAGTGTGCATGCATGTTTCTGGATTCTTTAGTGTATTCCATCTGTCTGTTTATCCTTGCACCAACAATATAATGTCTTCTTTATAACTTTCTATTAACTCTTCTTACAGAGTCCTTCAGCTATGCTTTTCTTCTTCAAGATTACTTTGGTTCTCTCTCCCCATTTACATTTCCATATACATTTTAGACAATTTCCAAAAATCCTGCTGTGTTTTTAAAATTTAATTAAATTTAAATTGGTTCAAATTCCAGTATAGTTAACATGTACTGTCATATAAGTTTCAGGTGTACAATATACTGATTCAACAATTCCATTCATCACCCAGTGCTCATCACAACAAGTGCACTCCTTAACCTCCATCGCCTATTTCACCTCACCCACCCACCTATAGAGTTTGTTCTCTATAGTAAGAGTCTGTTTCTTGGCTTCTCTCTCTTTCTCTCTCCCTCTCCCTCTCCTTCTCCCTCTCCCTCTCCCTCTCCTTCTCTCTTCCTTTACTCTTGTAGTTGCTGTTGTTTCTTAAGTTCCACACATGAGTGAAATCATATAGTATTTGTCTTTCTCTGACTTATTTCACTTAGCATTATACTCTCCAGCTCCATCCATGCCGCTGCAAATGGCAACATTTCTTTGTTTTTTTTTTTTATGGCTGAATAATATTCTTTGTATATTTTGGATGTTAACCTTTTATCGGATATGTCATTTGCAAATATCTTCTCCCATCCCATAGGATGCCTTTTAGTTTTGTTGATTGTTTCCTTCACCGTGCAGTAGCTTTTTATTTTGATGTAGTCCCAATAGTTTATTTTTGCTTTTATTTCCCTTGTCTCAGGAGACATAGCTAGAAAAATGTTGCTGTGGCCAATGTCAGAGACCTTACTGCCTGTGCTCTCTTTCAAGGATTTTTATGTTTTTAGGACTCACACTTAGGTCTTTAATCCATTGTGAGTTTATTTTTGTGTGTGGTGTAAGAAAGCAGTCCAGTTTCATTCTTTTGAATGTTGCTGTCCGTTTTTCCTGACAGCATTTGTTGAAGAGACTGTATTTTTTTTTCCCATTGGATATTCTTTCCTGCTTTGTCGAAGATCAATTGCCCATATAGTTGTGGGTTCTTTTCTGGGTTTTCTATTCTGTTCTATTGATCTATGTGTCTACTTTTGTGCCATACCATGCTGTTTTGATTATTACAGCTTTGTACTGTAACTTGAAGTCTGGAATTGTGATGCCTCCAGCTCTGCCTTTTTTTTTTTTTTTTTTCGAAATTGCTTTGGCAATTCAGGGTCTTTTGTGGTTCCATCTAAATTTTGGGATTTTTTGTTCTAGTTTTGTGAAAACTGATGTTGGTTATTTTGATAGGGGTTGAATTAAATGTGTAGATTGCTTTGGGTAGTAGAGCCATTTAAAGAATATTTGTTCTTCCAATCTGTGAGCATGGAATGTCTTTCCATTTCTTTGCGTCCTCTTCAATTTCTTTCATTAGTGTTTTATAGTTTTCAGAGTACAGGTCTTTCACCTCATCGGTTAAGGTTATTTCTAGGTATCTTATTGGTTTTGGTGCAATTGTAAGTGGGATTGATTCCTTAATTTCTCTTTCTGCTGCTTCATTATTGGTGTATAGAAATGAAACAGATTTCTGCACATTGACTTTGCATCCTGCGACTTTACCAAATTCATTTTTCAGTTCTAATAGTTTTATTTTTTGTGAAGTCATTAGGGTTTTCTCTATAGAGTATCATGTCATTTGCAAATAGTGAACGTTTTACTTCTTCCTTACCAGTTTCGGTGCCTTTTATTTCCTATTGTTTAATTGATGTGTCCAGCTAGGACTTCCAGTACTATGTGGAATAAAACTGGTGAGAGTGGACACCCCTGTCTTGTTCCTGACCTTAGGAGGAAAGCTCTCAGTTTTTCCTTGAAAAATCTGCTGTGTTTAAAAAATTTTATTACATCACCATTTGTTAAAGAGACTGTCTTTTTTTCCATTGGATATTCTTTCCTGCTTTGTCAATTTGCAAAGTTGGCCATATGTTTGTGGGTCTAGTTCTGGGGTTTCTATTCTATTCCATTGGTCTATGTGTCTGTTTTTGTGCCAATCCCATGCTGTCTTGATGATTACAGCTTTGTAGTAGAGGCTGATGTCTGGGATTGTGATGCCTCCTGCTTTGGTCTTCTTCTTCAAAATTCCTTTGGCTATTCGGGGCCTTTTGTGGTTCCATATGAATTTTAGGATTGCTTGTTCTAGGTTTCACTCTTACGTGGATCCTGAGAAACTTAACAGAAACCCATTGGGGAGGGGAAGGAAAAAAAAAAAAGAGGTTAGAGTGGAAGAGAGCCAAAGCATAAGAGACTCTTAAAAACTGAGAACAAACTGAGGGTTGATGGGGGGTGGGAGGGAGGGGTGGGTGGGTGAAGGGTTTTGAGGAGGGCACCTTTTGGGATGAGCACTGGGTGTTGTATGGAAACCAATTTGACAATAAACTTCATTAAAAAAATAAAAAAATTTTATTACACTGTTTGTATAGAGCAATTTGGGCAGTATTTACATCTTACATTATTGAGACTTCCATCCAGGGGCGTGGTATTTATTTAGATTTCCTTTAATTGTTCTAAATAATGGGTTGTGTCTTGCATTTCTTTCCTTAGATTGATTCCTAGGTATTTTATTTTTATGTTATTGTAGACGGCATTACCTTTGCTATTTCCTTTCCTTTTGTTTGTTCATTTTTGTTTATAGAAAAATAATTAATAGTTATGTGTCCTCTTGCCTCCTGCAACCTTGCTAAGTTCACTTATTAATTCTAATAGTTTGCAAATTCTTTTGGATTTTTCTATGTGTTTAATAATATCATGTGTGAATGATAACATTTATATTCCATCCTTTCCAATTCTATATTCTTTTCCTTGTCTATCTCTTCCATTTTCAGTTTCAGGTAGGATGCTTTAAATAATTCACCACTATTGATGTTTGCTACCTGTTTTATGGATAGTATTTACCAGGTTCAGTATTTAACAGTTCTATGCACTAATTTTCTAAGAATTTTTCAAAAAATAATTAATTTTGTAAAATTATATGTTTCTATATCCATTGAGATTGTCATATAACTTAACTCCCTTCTATTAATATGTGGAACTACACTGATAGATTTTCCAACATTAAATCACCCTTGCCTTGCTTAATCATGCCTTAATCGCCATGGACTATCCCTTATATATATTGCTGATTCTATTTGTTAATATCTTGTAATTCTCCTTTTTGTAAGGTCTGTTTCTGGTCTTGGGTTCAGATTTTTGCTAGAGAGTTAAAATCATTGGAAAGAGTAATTTTTCTTGTCTTTCAAAGACTTTATTTGTAATTGGTGCTATTTCTTGTCTTTTTTTTTTTGAGACTGGTTGACACACAATGCTACATTAGTTTTCAAGATAGTGTTGAATATACTGTACAGCACAGTGATGCTCAACATCACCGACCATCAGGAAATGCAAATCAAAACCACAATGAGATACACCTCACACCTGTCAGAGTGCTAAAATAAAAAACCACAAGAAATAACAAATGTTGGAGAGGATGTGGAGAAAAAGGAACCCTCGTAGACTGCTGGTGGGAATGGAAATTGGTATAGCCATTGTGGAAAATAGTCTCAAGGTTCCTCAAAAAATGCATAATAGAAATGCCGTACAATCCAATAGTTCCACTACTGGATATTACCCAAAGGAAAAACAAACAAACAAACAAACAAACAAACACCCTGCTGATTCAAAATATGTATGCACCCCTATGTTTATTGCAATACTATTTACATTTGTCAAGATGTGGAAGCAAACTTAGTGTCCATCAATAGACAAATGGATAAGGAAGGTGTGGTATACATATACAATGGAGTATGATGCAGCCATAAAATTGGTGGCGTTTCTTTCCCAAGTGTTTGGAAGGATTCGTTGGTTGAACTGTCTATGCCTGCAATGTTCTTTGTGGGAAAGTGTTCAATAACATACAGTTTAAACAATAACCTTAAGATCAATCATATTTTCTATTTCTTCTGTCAGATTTGGTAAGTTGTTTCTTTCGAGGAATTTTTCATTTTATTTAAATCCTCAAATTTTTTTAGTGTAAAGTTGTCCATAACAATTTTACACCAGTTACCTTTTCAATATCTATGTCTTCATGTTGTGATCTCATTCATTCTCGATATGGTCATTTATGCTTTCTCTATGTTTTCTTGATCAGTCATGCTATTGGTTTATCAGTCATAATCTTTACAAACAAATGTTAGCTGTATTTTCTCTATCGTTTTTCTGTTTCATTGATATCTTCATTTTTTTTAAGTTTTTAAATTCATTAAGCTTTAATGTAATCACAGATATATTTTTGTCTAAATCTACCATCTTACTATCTGCTTCTGTGTCTCCCATGTGTTTGATGTCTTTTTCTTTTTTTGGTTTTGGTTTTGGTTTTGGTTTTGTCATATTCTGATTAAGTATTTATCATCATTTTATATTTCCTCTTCAGAAGCTGGTTACATGTATAATTCCTTTCTTTCTGTGACGATTCTCAAGAACACACTATGGGGGCGCCTGGGTGGCTCAGTCAGTTCAGCGCCTGACTCCTGATTTTGGCACAGGCTGTGATCTCACGGTTTGTGGAATCGAGCCCCCTGTGGGGCTCCACACTGACAGCGCAGAGCCTGCGCTGGGATTCTTCTGTGTCTCTCTCTCAGCTCCTACCCCACTCTCACACGCTCGTGCTCTCTATCTCAAAATAAATAAATACACTTAAGAAAAGAAGAACACACTATGCATTTTGCTAATTAGAGTCTTTTTTTTTTTTATGGATACTTTCACTACTTCCCAGAAAAGGCCAAGGATATTAAAACACTTAGTTCCCTTCATGTCCCTCATCTTCTGTGTTATTTTAAGCACGCATTTTAATTTTACATATATTTTAAGGTCCATATTATACTATTCCGTACACCAATAATCATTTAGAATAACCCATATATTTTCCCCTTCCGTTTCCATTTATTCTTTTCGTATCTCCATGTTTCCATTGGTGATCATTTCACTCTACCTGAAGGATGTCCATTCTGCTCCATTCTCCCTCCTTCCTCTCTGTCTGGCTCAAATTCGATATCTTATACTTATTCTCCATTTCTCATATATCTTACACTTACCTCTTTGTCTTCTATCCTTATTGCTTTCTATTTTTCATTGTGGATATTTTAATATATTTTCTACTTCCTATTCCTTTCTTCTTGTCTTACCTGGTTCTAAACCAATCTGTTGGAAGCAGAAGAAGATGGTGGCGTAGGAGGACTCTGGGCTCACCGCGCGTCCTGCTAATCACTTAGATTCCACCTACACCTGCCTAAATAACCCAGAAAACCGCCAGAGGATTAGCAGAACGGAGTCTCCGGAGCCAAGCGCAGACGAGAGGCCCACGGAAGAGGGTAGGAAGGGCGGCGAGGCGGTGCCCGCTCCACGGACTGGCGGGAGGGAGCCGGGGCAGAGGGACGGCCCCCTGGCCAAGCAGAGCTCCCGAGTCTGGCTTGCAAAAGCGGAGGGCCCCGATGGACGGAGTGTGTTCCCACAGCAAGCGCGACATAGCGTCTGGGAGGTCATAAGTTAACAGCTCTGCTCAGAAAGCGGGAAGGCTGGAGGACAAAGGGAGGGAGAGCCTCTGAGCCCCCAGATGACAGAGCTCAGTTTGGTGGGGAACAAAGGCGCTCACGAGCGCCATCTCCCCCGCCCATCCCCCAGCCAAATCCCAAAGGGAACCAGTTCCTGCCAGGGAACTTGCTCGCTCCACGCAAACACCCAACTCTGTGCTTCTGCGGAGCCAAACCTCTGGCAGCGGATCTGACTCCCTCACGCTGCCACAGGGCCCCTCCTGAAGTGGATCACCTATGGAGAAGCGAGCTAAGCCTGCCCCTCCTGCCCCTGTGCACCTTGCCTTCCCACCCCAGCTAATACGCCAGATCCCCAGCACCACAAGCCTGGCAGTGTGCACGTAGCCCAGACGGGCCACGCCACCCCACAGTGAATCCCGCCCCTAGGAGAAGGGAAGAGAAGGCACACACCAGTCTGACTGTGGCCCCAGCGGTGGGCTGGGGGCAGACATCAGGACTGACTGCGGCCCCGCCCACCAACTCCAGTTATACACCACAGCACAGGGGAAGT